>NC_079393.1:8621571-8954071 GCF_029220125.1 Pseudoliparis swirei | reverse complement strand
ATCTGCGGTCCAGTCGGTCGCCCCCTCTGTTCCCATCTTCAGTTCGTCAGTGACCTGATGCCTTTGCAACTCTCACGCACCATCTGGATAAACATGTGGCTGTAACCTACAGCTGGGACAGGGAGATTACAGTAAAAGGTCAGCATCTACACATGTGCACACAACCGGCTGCACGCACACACACACACACACACACATATACTCTATCATCAGGGTTCACCGCACAGCTTGTAATGAGTGTGTAAATGAGGTAAAGAGCTAAGAGCCGGTGCTCCACTACTTCTGCGTGGTCCGTTAATCGAGGTTATTCATGAGTGTGCTAAGATTGAGTTTCACGGTTCATCAAGTATATTTTTCAAAGAAAATATAAAAAATATGACCGGGTCTTTATATATTCTTCCAGTATGTAGATATTTCATGTAAGTTTTACTATTGTTTTAAAATATGTTGCTTTTAGCGCATTATTACTGACACCAAGGTGGTTCTGGTTTTGGTTCTATTTTTTTATTTGTTTTGCAGCAGGATTGGGTAAAAACTATCGGCTTTATTTAGAGCGTGGCAATACATTTATATTATATCGGCATTCTCATATGAGACAAGATATCGTCTTTGATTTAGCATCACGTTATAAGGCAGAAGTGTTCTCTTAAAGTGATTGCATTTTCTGAAACTACCACACTGATTAGGCTCTTATGTTATGCTCTGATACGTAATCAGAATAACTACTTTACGATATATATAAATATTTACCGTGATATTAGATTTTTTTCCATATCTCCCAGCTTGATTTTCGTGGTACTTGGTGGATGGGGTGAGCACAATCTCTCGCCCCCAACTCGTCAAATAGAGGGTGTAGCGTGGGCCAAGGAAGCAGATCTGAATCATGGGGCGGATACACTTATTCATATTCTTCCTTTTTGTATTAACACCGCGAGATAAGCCACGGCTCTTGTAGTTCTCACTGTGTTTGGGTGACATCGTCGTCGCATTGGTCATCAGCGTGCATCCACTTCAGTAGTTTGTCTTTTCTCTGTTCACGCTACCACCAATACAGGAGTCGCCAAAGGAGTCTCACATATTCAAATTGTGCACATGAGGGATTAAAAGTGAACATTTATGGAGGAAAAAAAAGCGCTTTGATTAGATTTAAACACTTTCATTAGTCGTGGTCACTATTCCATGAAACAGGCTGGAGTAGCAGCGAGAGCCGTCCGCACGTTTACCCAAAACAAACCTCACACTGTTGAATACATTTCACGTAATCTGAAGAGATTAAAATGCCTCTGCGGATCATGTCGGGCTCCACATCAGGGCCTGAGTCAGAGAGGCCCGTGACATCACCTTTGGCCTTTCACTGAAGGCACAGTATCTTCAAAGCACCGATGCCTGCAGCCGGTCTCTGCCGCACATTCATCTGCAAACTGAATTAAGGGCGCCTCTGCTTTTGTCGACAGGAGGATTAGGACCTAATTACATCTGGGCAGAAGCTGCCGTATCGTCAGAGGAACAACTGTACGGTGGGAGAGCGGGGCAGTACATTAGGGAGGTGCTGAGGAGAGGGATAAGCCTGCATGTGTAATATGCCAGGTGCGTCCAGGGTATTAGCAAACACTGGCACGGCACTGTGCGCCGGCCAAGACGAGGGATCAAAACAAGCCTACCCCCCCTTTCAATCTCACTCTGATTTCCTCCAGAAGGCCAACGCTCGCCTTGTGTGGTAAAAAGGAATAAAATAGTCCAACAATTTGTTTTAGGTCAGCAAACAGCAGCATACGAAATACAAGGAAACGCACACACAGGCGTATCTTGGCAGGACGTTTTTGCTCGGAGACCGTTTGTCTGCCTTTGAAGATATCCATCTTTTGAGGTTTCTGCCTTAATCACAGGACAAAGGAGGAGTTTTGTTTGTGGTCGTGACATGAGAAGATCTTTTCTTTTATCTTGTCGTCTTTCTTTTGGAAACTTTTTACTGGGAAAGATTTCAGAAAAAAAAGGTATCCAGCAAGGCACTAGCTGGACAAATTACATTTAAAATGAACTTGTCTTAATCTATCTCAAGACCAAGGTGGAAAAAAGAAGCTTTTTGAAGGTATTTTCAGTCATTTATGAACAAGAGTAAGAGTCTATATATAACTGGGGTGTCAAACTCATTTTGACCGTGGGCCACATCAGCATCATGGCTGCCTCTCAAAGGGCCGGTTGTAACTGTATAAACTTCTCACACCTATTGTTAAATAACTCTCTTTGCATTTGATTATTGTTTATTTGAGTGTAAAAATATTGTACATAAGAAAATGTCTCTAATATTATAACATAAATCCATTTAATTTAATACCTTCAAAATAAAAGCGCAGGATATTTTTCTTTTCTTCAATTTCTTGAATAAAAGGGGATCATATGGCTTTTTAGGCCGTCAGGGGCCACATAAAATGATGTGACGGGCCATATTTGGCTCGCGGGCCGTGTGTTTGACACCTGTGATATGGAAACTCCGTGAGGTTGCAATTAGCCACGGTGGTGCTTTGAGCTAATTGATAGCATTAGCAAAAGCACAGCTGAGTCTGATGGCGTTGTCTTTGGTATCGCTGGTATTTTATCAAACCAAAATATTTGACCTTTGACCTGATGATGCTCAATCACAAACGTATAGACCTCACGATGGTGATAGATTTGAAAAGTCTGGAAATCACCAAAGTTGTTGTGATTTATCCTTTGGCCGCCATGAGTGTTGGGACAACATTTCCTGGAAATGAGATGTTTAAACCTCCACCAGAGTGACCCTCTGACCAGCCATCACTGAAGGCGCTGGGAAAGAACGTGAGAATAAAGTGAGAAGGAAGAGAATGTTCATATTCCCACTGCATGCCGGATAAAGGGAAATTCCTGTCTAAAAAGATAGCTCTTGCACATTTGACCATCTGTCTTGCTTGTCTTAACAAATAGTTTTATGTTTGACCCCTTGTCAGCAGCAGTTACATTCATTAATTTTCCGTTTCTTTTAGCCGTTATTTCTGTCCCAAAGACTCGCCCCATTATTCCGTGATATTATTTGAACCGCAGCAACATTACATCTCAAGTTTTCTTCGAGCTTCCTTCCTGTAATAGCCGGAGAGGAGTGTTTGCCTGTTGTTGCGAGACCTCTTAGGAGATAGTTAGTGAGTTTTATTTTTACAGCCTGATAGAGCGGCTTAATTCTTCTCCAATCATCGGCGTCATGTTATGGATGGAGTTAAAATGGGAAGCTGCGACTGATGTGTTTTTAATCAGCTATATGGGCTCTCAAATATTCTTTGTGATCACTGTTATAGTATAGATGGAGCTCAGTTTTAATCATAATAGTTTAGATATTTAAGTAAGTGTTTTTTAAATACACATATAAAATGTTCTTTTTTCCCCAGATAAGCAGAATGTAGTTGTTTCATCAACAGTGACAATAATACTTACCATATTTATATAATAATAGTAATTATGTGGGCTTATTGATAGGACTATTAATCGACAGTCTCAAATCTTCTCATCGTGTCAATTAGAGTCTCAAAACACACACGGGTCTTTTAGTTTTCCAGGACCCTGAATGCTGAGCATTAAAAAATATATATTCTTCGTTCAAAGCTGTGTTATATATTTTTCCACAAGTCGGACTGAGGCCTTTCATCGCATGACCCCCGATGATTAGTGCTCATAGAAATCATGGCACATTTTTCACCTCCGAATCAACGGCAACTGAGAGAACTGGAGCTATTAATGAGGACAGCGTGACGCGATCGAAAGCTCCGCCGCGCGTTGACCGTTAGTTGAAAAGGTTTTGCCAATTAGATGCCATATGTCACTAATTCGTTTTATCACTTTGGACGTTCACCATGTTGGAGCTTGAGGCTTAAAAAATGTTTTTCGCTTTCAAGTCTCAAGTCAAGTCTCACAGCAGTCAAAGCATTGTGTGTGTATGACATCATATGTAGGTTATATACCACTGAGGAGAAGCTCCTTGTCAGGTTTACTGCAACACGCTACTACCCCTTTGTCACCGTGTCAACGTTTTATAAACCTTCCTTTCACTGTTAATGGTATCCTGTTAAGTTTTGTTGCAAAGTTATATTAACAATCAGTATTTAAACAGATTTAGAGTGTTCCCGAGGTCTGAAAATAGAGTTAAAAAGCATTTCCTTCCTTGTAAACCGTTTTTTTAGTAGTTCTTGCTTTTGCATTGTTATGACAGAAAAAAAGAAAACCCAGCTTCTGAGCGAGTGGCCAAACTTCACAGGCTAGACCTCTGAAGAAGAGCAAAGACATTTCATGACAGGAAAAGAGGTTTTGACATTGGCAATTGTGATGACGGATTCCCCGAAAAGCAGCACCTGTGCAAAGGCTTCAAGAGCGACTTCGTGTTAGCATTTTCCATCAAAGGGATTATCATGGCAAAAATAAAATCCCACATCTCTTGATCAGACAGGGAGGCCGTGAGAGAGTGGCACCCTGCGTGTTAGAGTTTGGATTCACAGTGTTCTCACAGGGCGTGCCACATACGCCGGGTTTTCTCTGCTTCATTTCCTGCTAATGGGTCTCCAGCATGTAGAGCAGGAGGCCGATAGCAATCTGCGTGTGTGTGTGTGTGTGTGTGTTGTGTTACTACCGCCAACTGTAAGCCAGATCTATTGGTCCACAGTGCAGCTGGTGGTGTTGAGTCATCATGTTGAGGTCACAGCATTGGTGTTGGTACCAGACCTCCATCTGGTCCTGCCAACAGAGAATCTCTCACCAAATCTGATTCCATGTCAGCGCTCCAGATTGGGTCTGGCCCCCTCCACCCTCCCCACACACACACACACATTGAGAACACATTGTTTTTGCACGTCATGTGTTTCTCATTAAGTGCCTTGTTTTTGGCAGATTAGAAAGAAACTGAGTGAAGCAAGTGTAATGGCGGACATTTCTCTTGTGCACTGACTAAAGATCGGTATCTACCACCCACATTCTACCCTGGGTGGTAGTCCGGGCTGAATGCCTGCGGGAGGTGTAATGGCGGCATCTCACCAGCAGATGGCAGAAAGCACACATGTGTGCCCTCTCGTATTTATTCCCAGCCTGCTACAGATGTTGCCGAGGTTGTTAATTTGTATGTACCACAATAATTAGGATGGATGGGAATAGATTGCCTTCTCAGAACTTGTTAGGATGTTTTTCAAGCCAGATGTGTGCATTTGATGTGCTTTTGCCTTTTGCTGCGAGCGTGGTCCTCAGTGGCAACGTCTCACTTGGAGTTAAATATATAAAAACGGTTTGAATATTTAAAAAATGGGTCAAATCCAACCAAAATAATTGATTACATAGACTTTTAACCGTCAACAGTTTTAAATCTACTATTTTCAGGGGTTAAGTTGAACCATTTCTGTCAACTGCTGACCATGTGATGCAGTCAGAAGCCCCAGAACAACCTTGAGTTGAGACCGATTTATCAAATGTTGTTTCCAAGGGAAAGACCCGTCAGCCTTAATATTTATTTGTTGTTGTTGTGTATCTGGATTTATAATAGGCTTCTCTTTTGCATTGTTTCCCTGTTTTTCTTTCCAACTGCATCATGAAAGTCTAAAAAGTGGGTGTAACTAATCTGATCTTTCGGTTGTTTTCTTTGTGAGAGTTGGTGAAAAAAATATGTCATCGGAAAAAAAAGGACACGTGCATAAATAAACATGCATCCATTTGCACGTGTTTGTGAAATGTAGTCCTCTGAGTAGTGAATTGTGCATCTTTGCTCCTGGTTTCCTGAGTATAGGAAACCTCTTGAAGACAGCGGCGTAGAGGAGCACCGTCTCTCTGAGACTTGAAAGGGTTCGGTGCTGGTGTGCTGCTCCGCTCTCCCTCATCTCTCCGCTCCCAGCGTGACTCATTGGAGCGATGCACTCTGTTCTGTGCATTTGTATGAAGTGGATCATATCGTGCTCCCATGACGGTATATATCCCGAGCCTTTCATGTGATGTATTTCACACAAAAGAGGGTGTGTATGCAGCGTTGCGGCTTCTTTGATCAGCACAAATAAACTACCTAATAGACTATTGATAGAAAACAGACCGGAGTGTTGATTTCCTGTTGTTTAACAGCTTCCACCGGCAAGATTGACCCGCTGGGAGAACCAAGACAAACTTGTTCTCCCCATTAACCTGCGCCAGTTGTTGATTGAGTTTCGATAGTCTCTCACTTGCTGGTTCTCTCCGCTTAGCCTCCTAATAAATGCCAGGGACGATTTGGCTACGATTGTCTTCTCTCATCACAGCAAATGACCGCTGAGTGCTGCTGCACCGTGGAATCAATAGCCTTGGACTACCAGAGCCTCAAACCCTGGCAGATTACTAATGAGAGTGATTTTTTAAAAGACGTTTAGTTGTGAATGTGTGTGTGTGTGTATATATATATATATATATACGTATATGTGTGTGTTTGTGTGTGTGTGTTCTGGCTCCAGACAAAGATAATGACTGTGTGCATGTGCAAGAAAAGAGCTTGACAAAAAGAAAAGGGAGAAAATGAGAAATATTGATGTCATGTATTTTTCTGCATGCTTTCTTATTGTTTAGGTGCATGATTGTTCCCTCCGTGATAATCATTTGGCTTCTGTTTGGAAATCTCCTCCCATACAAATGACATTTCCTCCTCCCTACAGAGAGCATGGGCAAAAGTCGATGTCAGCGAGCAGTCGGTGGCTAATCAAAGTGAGTAGTCGGCCCCCTGTTGCAGCAGGCAGCTTTACTCCTTATTGTTTTTAGGGCTGTGTAATTGGCTTGAGCCCATACCGGCTGGAAAGAACAGAGAGAGAGACAATGCTTTCATTCGGTGTTGTTTCGTGGCACGTAGAATCCACCGGGCCGGTCACGGATGACGATGTCAGTGGAGAGAATAAGACTTGCGTGATATTGAGCGATTCTATAATTTGCTATTCTCTTTGTCTCGAGTCAGCTGCTTGTGGACGGAGAACTTGCCGTGCCTTGCAAAAAGGATGAGGCAGCGTGATTCATCATTTCGGTCGCACACTCGTAGAATTTTCATTCCAGTTTCTGCGTCTATCTCTCATTTTTCCCCCCTTCTGCATTAAGAAGCTACATTATTTCAAATATGTGTTCCATCTTATCAATGTGTGTGTGTGTGTTTGTACACAACAAATGGCCATAAATCAGACCTGCATTTGCACTCTGCATAATGTATCCTGCGTTTGAATCAGGAAGGGGAAGCTTATGAAATCCGGCTAGACAGGCTGAGTGAGCGGTACACCACGGGTTTGCAAGTACACTGATAGTACAGATACGATAATTAACATAGGAATGTGTTGACGATAGAATAGGCGTTATAGAAGGATATAGCTACAGTTATTGGCTAATAGGTATGGATAGATTTATAACTGTAGTTTAGAAGCTAAGGCACAGACAAATCGTGGCAGAGGTATCAGATAAATTCTGAAAACTGCTAAGAAATGAAGTCTGACGATATTCACAAATGTTCTCATCCTGTGAAGAATAAATGTAAATTAGTACTTTATTCATTTGTTATAAAAGTAATATAAAATCTACATATCCTGTGTAACTTGAGATATTCAAGCTACAATGTTTTCTGTTAAACAGTGTATAGTACAATTAGGAATGATACAATTAGAATCAAAGTGCATTATGATGAGATGATAATCATTCCCTGGATTGATAGGAACAATTTTTAGTATGACATTCGATGATCATACCTGTAAAAATAAGACTTTCAAAAGTCCAAAGTTGGGTTTCAACCATTGGTAAAACATTGCTACTTCATATGACTCTAATGTTGCTAAGTGAGTCGAGCATGAAAGAATGACTGAATTGCTCAGAACAAAGTTCACTGTCTGAATGACTTCAGTTGAAATACTGTGGTGCAAATGCATATGATATAGCCATTGCCCAACAAATGTTACCTGAACGAATTCACCGAGAAGCAATGTAGTGATACCTAGGAGCAATGTGCGGATGTAAGGCTATCCGCTGGCCAGATCCAAACTGAGTTGAAAGGTCCTCTAGCGAGTGTATCAAGGGTTTACGAATGAGATCTTGCTGTCTTTTTTGCTTGGATTGAACATTCCATCTTAATCTTGTGTTGCATATCCTGTGGATGATTTCACGGTCAAATCGGTAGAGGACGGGAGTTAGAGCAGAGCTAACAGAGACCAGAGTGTGTAACAGGACTATAGTAGATAGAGCAATTATGAAGGGGGCTCCATAAATGCAAGAGCTGGGCGCTACTACGTGTCAGTAAGGACTCTTCTCTTCAGGATAAAGAATCTGATGCAATTTGGATTTACTGATAACGGTTGATTTACTCTAAGTAGGTATGCTGAAAAAAGTAGTATATATTTACTTCAGTAGGTGCATTCGTGTCTTTCATTTATTAATTCTGTCTAACGCTGATGCAGTCATCTCAGTAAGTTGCCGTTGTGACTCTTCAATGCAAAGGTAATTCATACATGCCTAGACTTCACGAGTCGAGTACGATTTGATTCAAACATTCCTAATCTGTTGATCACTGATTTACTTCTGTTCAGAGTTTGACAATACGCTGTAGCATAACTTGTTTAAATGAGAACTTCGGCTTCTACACTGCTGCAGGCAGAGCACTGCAGGCTTGTGTTTTCAGAATCGATGTCCGGACATCGATTTCATATCATTAAGTGACCTAGTCATACCAGTGCCAGAATCAGCCGCCTTAAGGGACACTCGAGCTGAGCCAATGGTCGGAGCCTGACGACGAGCCCGCAAAGGCTTTTTGTCAGGTTAAAAATTGGCAATCACCACAAATCAAATATTTTTTTTCCAGTTCCCGCCATGGCAACACTGGCCCCCGTTGAAAAGATTAATGTAGGGAAAACAGGAAATTAACCCGGACCCTTAAACCCTACATTCGGGTGGAATTTTTCCCTTGGGATTAAAACTTTAATGGGAACAAGGAAGATTTTGCTTATAAGAAGAAAAACAAGCAAATAAATCTCACGCAATATTAAAAAAAAATCCCCTGTTTTTTTGGAAATGTAAATAAATTAAAAAATTTTAACCCAACAACCATAGTCCGCCTTTATCATTTTTGTAAATATAAACTTTATCTTATCAAGCACCAGAAAAAAAACCCTTTATAATAAACCCCAAGACAGGCCCCTCCGCGGAAACGGGCCGAAGGGGTGTGCCTTCAGGCCCGCAACCGTGGACGGTGGGGGGTCCCTGAGGGCCCGTCCGCGGGCGGCCCAATTAGGGGGAGTGGCAAGGAATGGGGGGAAATCGAAACTGGGAAAAGTCCCCCGATTTTGGCATCCTTGGAAAAACCCGGGTTTTTGGGGGGGGGCCCACCCAAACCCCCGGGGAAACCCCCCGGACGGGGCGGGGGGCGGGGCGGGGGCTTAAAAAATTTGGGGGAAACCCGGGGGGCGAGGGCCCCCCCGGGGGGGGGAAAAACCGGGCCCCCCCGGGCCCACTCCCGGGGAAAAAAAAAGGCCCTCCCCCCGGGGTCCCAAAGCCCGGGGGGGAAAATCCCGGGGCTGACCAAAACCCCCAAAAAAACAAAGGTTTGAAATTTTTTTTGGGGGGGTAAAATTAAAATTTTTAAAAATCTTTCCCCCAAAAAAATAAAAAAAACTAAATTTTTTTGGGGGGAAGGAAAACCCCCGTTTTGGACCCAAAAAGAGGGAATGCCTTAAAACCCCCAAAGGGAAAGGTTTCCCAAAGTTTGAAACCCCAATTAACCGCTTTGGTTTTCCTCCCCAAAAAACCCCGAGGGGGCCCAAAAAAAATTTTTTTTATTTATTTTTTTTAAAAAAAATTTCTCCTTTCCCTTTGGGTTGTCCCCGGTTGTTTTTCCCTTTTTTTTTGGGGGGAAAAAAAAACCCCATTTAAAAATTTGTCAGGGCAAACCGGGGCCCACCGGGGGGGCCAAAAGTGGTTTTTTCCCGGGGCCCCCAAACCTTTTTTTTGGGGGCCCGGCCCCCGGGTAGAAAAAAGCCCCAAAAAATACTCATTTTTTGGAAGGGGTCGCCCGGGGTGTTGGAAACCCCCTTTTTTTGGGCCCCAAACCCCCAAACCCGGGTTCCCCCAAAAAAAAAAGGGAAAAAGGCCCTGGTGGCGGGTTTAAAAGGGTTTTTAGGGGTTTTTTTTGGGCTGAAATCTTTAAAGGGAGTATTTTTTTTGCCTTTAAAACCCCCCTGGGGAAAAAATACCGGGAAAATTGGGCCCCTTTTAAAAGTGCGGGGGAATTTGGGTTTTTTTTTTTTAAAAAAAAAACCTTAAATTTCTTGGGTCTTTCCCTTCAAAAGTTAAAAATTTTTTTTCCTTTTTTTTTTTTCCCCCCCAAAACTTTCCCTTTTTAAAAATTTTTATTTTCTTTTGTTTTTTTGGGGCTAAAAAAAAGGGAAAAAAGGAAATTTAGGGTTTTAGCTTTTGTTTTTAAAAGGTTGGTATTAAACCCCTAAACAAGGGGGGTTTTTTTTCCCCGTGTGCCCTTTTCTTTTTCCGGGAGGGTTCTAAAATTTTGGGGCCCCTTTTTTTTTTTTTAAAAAAATTTCCCCCTTTTTTTGGGTTCGGGGGGAAAAAATTAAACCGGTTTCAATTTATTTTTTTCAAACCCCCCTTTTTCGGGTTAAAAGACCCGGGGGCCCCCTTTTTTTAAAAAAAAAAAGGCAAAATTTATTAAGGGTTTTTTTGGGGCCCCAATGCCCCCCCTCTTTTTCAACCGGTAAAAGTAGACCCCCCAAAATTTTCCCTTTTTGGATTAAACCCCCTTTTTTTATGGGAACCGCCTGGTGTTAATGTTTTCAAAAATGGGGGGAAAGCTTTTTTAAAAAAGTAAAAAACTTTTTTTTCCCTTTTTTATTTTCCCTCCATCCCCTCCTTTTCCAAACTTTTAAAAAAAGGGCACAAGGGCCCGGCAAGGGGAAAAGTTTTTCCCTTTCCCCCCAGTGTTTTTTTTTCCCGAGGAGGGGGAACGGGGGTAGTATTTTTCCCCGGAAAGGGGGGGCAAAAGGTTTTCCCTACAGAAAAAAGTTTCCCCCATTTTTTAAAAAAAAAATTTCCCCTTTTTTTTTTTTTCCCCTTTTCCAAAATTAAAAATTTTAAAAAATTTTTTAAATTTTTTTGGGGGGCCCGGTTTTTTTAAAAAAATTTTTAACCTTTTAAACCCTTTTTAGTCCGGGGGGAAACAAAAAAACCCCCTTTTTTCCAAAAACCAAATTTTGGGGAAAAGGGCAAAAGGGGCGTTTGTTTGCTTTCCCCCCCGGGGGAAAGGGGGGGTTTTAGGGGAAAATTTTTTAAACTGGTTTTTCTTTAATTTATTTTTTTCCCCCACCCCCCTAAATAAAAAAATTTAAAAAAAAAAAAAATAAAAAAAAGGGGGGGAGGGAAAAAGGGGGGAAAATTTTTGGAAAAAAAAAAATTTTTTAAAAAGAAGGGGGGGGAAAAAAAAAAGAAAACCCCAAAAAAAAAAAAAATAAGGGGGGGGGAAAAGGGGGAAAAAAAAAAAAAAGGGGGGGGAGGGAAAGGGAAAAAAAAAAGGGGGAAAAGGGGGGGGGGGGGAGGGGGACAATTTCCCAGCATTCCATCGAATAGTTACTGTGATATTTCAATCTCGACCAAAGTGAAAGCACGGTCGACACATTTAGTGCCACGCTGCCACAGCGATAGCCAACATTAATTGATGCAAAGGATGAAACAAAATATATCAAGTTTTTATTAAGGGTCGACTCGACTTCCTTCCACTTGATTCATCTGTAGCTAATTAATTCCAGTACCACCAGTCATGGTCTATTTCTGTCAGAGTAAGCCTCCTGCGGTTCCTCAAGGTGCTGGAGGTTTACATCACCCAAGACCAAAAGGACACCTGCTGGATCTAAAGTTCGATACGGTCCTGCGGGGATATGTTTGCCCTAATCTCCGTTTCCACTGCTAACAGCTTGCCCCGTCTCCAGATGTATGACCACATCGTGTTATCGCAGGAAATTGAAGCGAAGGTAATCACAAACACAATAGGGGTGTCTGCATCTCGGTGTGTGTGTGTGTGTGTGTGTGTGTGTGTGTGTGTGTGTAAATGCTTAGTTGTGGATAGTGGAAGCGAGGTGCACTTTTCTGATAAATGCTCGGTCTTCGTCAGGAGGGTTTTGAGCTCATGTTGCACGTCAAGACGATACGGACACAATAGCACCCGTGATTTCATACCTCCCACTCACTCCGTGCACCTCCTTCGCTCGGTACTATATGTCAAGCTGGTCACCAACGGTAGCAAGTCTATTTTTATTCTCTCCTTGCCCACGATTGCCGCGCCGTCTCTATCAAGGTTAAATAAGCAATCAAATCAATCAAAAAACGGGAAAAGAAAGGCACTCAACCCGGATAAAGACCTGTCATTTTTCAAAAGAGCTCCTCATACACAAGTTATATATTACGCAAACAATTTACGATCTGACTTTTAGCATGAATAGATGTGAAGTCGGGGGCTCCCGTGGAGGATCAGAAGGGATCGTAAGCGGGTCCAGAGGGATTGGCCCGCCTCAGCAGATAAAAGAGGTCGGCGGTGCAGAGACGGGCTCCATCTATCAGACACAGAGGTGGCACGTCAGACACTTTTTCACAGTTCTGCAGGCTGACGGATGGCTGTGTCGCTCACATGAAGACATCTGAGGGGCTGTCATTACCAACCCTCCCCTGTAGCCAACTAAGAGGGCGGGCAGTGGCTAATCAAAATCAATGGGAGCGGGTGGCCAGGGAGAAGTTGGACGGACAAGCCCTGAAGTTAACCTTGACGTTCCAGGAAGTTACTCAAAAGTTTGGTAGCTGGAGTTGTGTTTGCGCTCCGCTGGTGGAGGACTAGTTCAGTGCATTTCCTCAACCGCCTGCCAATGCACACAAAGTGAAACTGTACGAGACCCTCTCCTTGCGCCGCTGACGAATCAGTGCATTATTATGATTGTATTGATGCTGTTGTGCATGCTTAGCTGCATGGAAGCAAAATAATGGAAAATAATATGGATTTTATGTTGGAATTCTTTTTAATTAGGCTATCAGTGGTAGTGCGTGCCCATTTACCATCTGTGAAGTGTGTGGATCATTACATTACTGCGCCGGGTTTTGTCATAAGTCTGCATGGCGACGTAGCCGTGCAAAATACCTCACGTGCGATGGTCCTAATGCACTGCATAATTGAGATGGATATGTTTTTAATGACTGGCTCCGTTTGGTTGCCGGCTTTAGTGATATTCTGTGGAGAGAGGGGAGTGCATGCAGCGCTAATAAGGATGCTGTGGCCGAAGGTTACCGTTAAAGCTCATGTTTGTATTTCATTTGATTTCTGCGGCTGAGACGGGGACCATTTTTTCTTCATTTTTAATGGGGGATGGCAGTAATTGCGAGTCTAATGGAGGTCCGCTCTTCAGCTATAGTTGGCTCGGCAGCGGTGGCTTGCTGCTCGTTTATAGAGCTAAGAGAGGGCGAGGGTGTTCATAGTCCAAAATTGACATCAAGAGCTCATTTCACTGTCCGCTGTTTGACAGAGAGCTAAGCTCCCTGGGTATTGACAGAAATGGGGCGCCTAGGAGTGTGTTGCTCCCGCTTCTTTAGAGGCAGGCACGCGGTTCCATTTAAGGATTAAAAGATAAACATAATTAATCCTCTTTGGTTCGATAAATTGCAATATTAATGTTGATCGTATCTCGCCTCCGAGGCCCCAACGATCAGCCATCATTAAAGAGTCTGTCGTATAACTGTTGTATAATCAATCTGTTGTGCAGAGCAGTTTTTTTTTTGTGAGGCGCCATAATTGTGACCTGCAGAGAAACGGTGGACCCAAAACATATGGCTGAGCTCTGACCGATGGACCAGAGCGGCGAGGATGTCACAGGGCCTCGTGTACCACGAGAGATATGGGAGTGTGATGGCCGCAGATCATTAGGATCCCACAGCTGGGAGAAAAGCCTTCAGTCAAACATTTATCTCTGCTCGTCGGCACCGCGGCTGAGGAGTCTTTGTTTGCCCTCAGTACCACTGATGGAAGCCATTCCTTTTCCATGTCCTCTGAAATCAATGGAAAGAATGATTCTGTCCACCCTCTTTTCATCCCGTTCTATGCGAGGGGAGAGAGGGAAAAAAAGCCACTCCGTTTTTACCTTCCCATTATTTTTAAATGATCCAATTTTCCTTGAAATACATTCCACCGTCGCCTCGTTACAGACGCACGTGTCCTTTCACGTCATTTCCGAGCCGTAAGATCGTCCTGCGCTCTGTCACAAACTACCCTTTAATTAGTCTGAGGCTCAGCCTAAGATAGCGACCGGGCCGTGTTGCATTCGAGGACACCCCTCCCCTCGCCGCCCTGACTGAAGTGACACAAGGAAACGTTCGATTTAATTTAAGACGGGATCGTATTATTTTTGAGTCCTTGGAGAAATAACACTTGTCGGCAATGGAAATGTCATTGGTTTGCCCTTTATGTTTATGGATGGCGGGCCGTGTAGTGAAGGTCTGTAACAGGGATGTTGTCACTTGGAGTTATTAGATGTAAGAGACTGCAAATAACAAGTGCTGTGTCCTCTGGAGGCTACACTGGGAATTTGCATCATTATGTAGTTTGAATGGTGCTTTAAAACATATTTGGAAAGATGCTCTTCAAATGACAGATATCAACACAGTATGTGTCTCAAGTGTAATTGCAGTCTGTGTATATTATTGTACAAGGCTTTGCAGGTATCTTTTTTAGAGTCGTCTAAGACTCCGCGAGGGAGCAAATGCCGGATTAGTCTATTTGCCTTTTGCTGAGAACCATTACGCTGTCAACCTCCAGATTTGTTTTTTCTTTTGGACCGTCTACCGACAACAAGACCGGAGCCAAAACCACTCTGACGAACACCATTTGGATCCGGCCAATCGTGGGCTTGATTGAGCTCGCGGCCGCTGCCGACTGGAGTTGAGTCAGAGAAAACGTGCTTCCAGCCAGCCTTCATTTTCTTTCAGCATCACTTCTTACACACAGACACACACACACACACACACACACACACACACACACACACACACACACACACACACACACACACACACACACAAACACTTTATAGAGCCTAGACACTGATAAGTCATTGAGAAGTGATGATGACAATAGTAGTGGTGAAGCTTTGTCTTTTAAGAACAACGATATTGATTTGGCACACAGAAGTGCTGAAATCTATCACGCTTTGTTGTGTGAAATGTTCAGTGAGTAATTTAACAACTATTCTTTGTCTGTGAAGCAGTGCTGGGTCAGCATTGTTTCCTAGTCTTAAGTTGCCAAGCCTTTAGTGCAATGGCAGTGAAATAGAAGATAATACACATTGTATTGGCATATCATAGTCAATAATAATGTTTAAATAATCTCCTTGCAAAATTGCACAATCTGGAGCCACGGTCCACCTGCCTGTTTAATTCCAAATCTCATTTTCACGAGTGAGTAGGTTGGCTATCATTACATATAAATTAGATTGCTTGGGGTTGCCATGGCGGAGACCTATCTGTGGTGTTACCAGGCAGGGGAAGGACTGCGTGGTGGTGCCGGGTGGGTGGATGAGCGGGAAGGTTAGAAGATATGGAGTTGATTACTTTGGGTTTCCATGGCTGAGGACACGAGTACACCAGCAATATCCAGCTGGTTTTCCTTGGCTGCAGTACTCCATGAATGGGAGAGTGACCAGGATTTTAAAATGAGGATTAGATTGGTTTCATTTTCCAATCGTGCAAAGCCATCTGCTAGCATTTGACGGCAAGTGAGCTTTTTGTCTGGTTTGTTTTGGTGTTCCTTCTTGATTTTCAATTGACCCCCTAGTTGGATGCATATTTGTACAATAATCTATTCGGCTAAATGAGATTCTCTCCCAGCCTCTCATTTTCTCGCTTTTTTGATTACCTCTCCATTCGTACTCTGATTCAAATTACTTAATTTCATGCTGTTTCATCCCCCCACACCACACGCCCTTTTCCCCCTGCCTCTTCGTGTTTACCTGCGGTGCCGTCGCCTCTTGATTGTCTCCCATGCGGCTGATGGTGCTGATTGGCTGGAGTTGATCTCTGGGGTGGGGTCAGGAGAGGCTGGCACTGAGCCATCCCGTCTCACTGTGTCACAGCAGTCTGCAATCAGGAGAGCAGGATGAGACGGTGCCTTCTTACTTGCTCACCACTGTTAAGGACCCCCCACACACACACGCACGCTCTCTTTTTCATTACTGTGGTACTCGAACTCACAGAGAAAAGTGGGATTGGGGTGGAAAGAGGGGGAGATGAGGAGTGAAAAGAGTCAGACACAGCAAGACAGGCAGACATCGTAAACAAGCACTTTAATGGCACATGATAGCGCTGAACAACAGTGTGACAATGAAAGAAAATGAAAATGAGAAATATGAAAGGAAATGGAGAGCGAGTGCGGAGTGCAGGAATATGAAATATTTGTCTTTTCTTTGAATAATATCCCAACTCATTGATGTTCAATGAGATAGTAGTAAATACAGATATCGTCTGTCGTCCACAGCCGTGTAATTAAGCAACATCACCGAGAGATATCATATTTCCGATGCCATCAGAACGGCTGTCATCATGTCCCTGATGCACACAGGAGGAGAAACAAGCCATCCATTTGATTTCCTCTCCTTTCTCCTGGTCGACTGCAATCCTATATCTCAGAACGGAAAGGGAGAGATGGAGCTCTTTATTATCTGTCAGCCTAGGGAGCGCATTACCGTGAAAAAACCCAGGGTTATCTTCCAGAGCTTCGTTAATTGAAGTTAATCAGAGGCAGTGTTTCCGCGTGTCACAGCCGTTGCCGGCGTGGATCGGTCTTTGTTCCCCCGAAACACCTTTGAGGTTCTTAATTAACCATCCTGACACTCTGACATGGGACCTCTCCTCCAGAGCGGTCTTGACAGTTAATTACAGTCGGAAGGAGGGAAGTGTACTACACTGACCTGATCACACACCTCCTGGAGAATGGAAATACTGCAGTAAGGAGGGTTTTTGTTCTTGCCCTATTTGATGAACTTCAGTGAAGTCTTACCAGCGGAATATGAGAATATGAATATGGCATCCTGCAGCACGCCTCACTTTCGGTACCTTTTCAGATTCTCCCACAAGACTGGATCCCGTGACTGCTTGATGATGGCAAAAGAAATCACGATTCTTTTGGTCAGTGATGAGATCACGATTGACTTTGGAAACATCATGCATTATTAACTAAGAGGGCGATATCTATGAAGATTTGTTGTGCTTGTTAAATTTGTTTCATATTCATTTCGCATAGTTTTATACAACATTGTCTGAATAGTGCTCCAAAGCAGTAAATCAGGAACTATTCCAACCCTCGGGTCATGGAAGTGCTCTGACTTTTTTAAGTCCTAGACGTGGACATTTAGCCTCCAGTTGGATTTCTGATTGTTCTGATCTGTAAAGTCTCTGAACCTGAATTTGATGTTTGTACAGTGAGTGAGGAATCCTTTAATAATCCTGGCATACAGTTTATTCGGCAAATGTTGTAAAATCTGCAATGCATGCTTAATAAACCACAGACGCCATGTTTAATTACCACGCGTTATATCTGCAGGTCAGCAAATCGACCTAATGGGGCAAAGAAAATCAACATAAAACGGGGACCATATGCAGTGTCCTGTGTCTGGATGTTTATGAGGCCTGAGCTGGTGATGCAGTAAATCACCCCTTGTAATCAGGGCCATTGCCATTGGTCGTGTATAAGATGAGTTATATGAGCTATAGTCCTCATATCGCTTGGCTGTCATCCCCTTCATTCAGCCTCCTCTCACAAACCAATGCGAGGCTATCAGCGGCGACCTTGCCATTGCACCCTGGCTCCAGGTGGAAGTGATGGACTCTCTCTCCATGACAGCCAGGTATTTTTTATAAGAAAAGCCATATTGATTCACAAGCCAATAAATACAGACACAAGAGGTTTCGCCTCAGCTACTCCTCCCTCTCTATTTGGGGGCCTCTTCTCTATTTTTTTATTCTTCTCTTTATCCAATCACAATGAAAAACAGCAGTAAAGTTCTGGTACCTATCAGAGGATCAGCACTGTGCCAGTGTTGATGGCAGAAACAATGAAGGGTCAGCGGGAGGTGGTGCATCAGCCACTGATGTCGGCGTCTTATCATGCGGTGCTCCATCAGCGGCTGCCAATCAGGCGGCTCTCAGGCCACCCGCAGAAAGACGGGCCTCAGTGTTGTTTCTGAGATAAGCAGACAACTCGTCGCCTTCATCCTGAATGCTCCCTCTGCTCAATGGATTACATATCGATCATAACAATCCTGAAAATGGAGTTATTATTTTCTCCATGTGTCATTATAGAAGTCTCGGCTACCTCTGTCGTGTGGTCGATGGACACTTGTGTCAAATTTATATTCGTGGCATAAATCACAAGGGGAGGGGGGGGGGGTGTTCTCCCTGCAGGCTTTCTACGTTTATATTAAAGTCTCATATATTTTAACTCCAAACCTTATTTATGACAGTATTTGTACATATCAAATGCCAAACCAATTTTGCCATCAGTTTCTTCGTACAATCTGACCCTTCAGCCCTTATTTAAACTTACAATGTAACATAAAGGGCGTGGCACTAATCTTTGGGGAGCGTTTGAGCTCACATAAAGGATGGAATCGCTCATGTCCTTCATCCACCAATCCCCTGTCCTCTGGTACACCAATGACACGGTGGTGGTTGTTGTTGAAAGTGAATGGTCTTACGTGCCAATAGCATGGGGATACCCCAGGGGTCGGTTCTAGGTCCTTTGCTATTTAGCATGTAAATCAATGACCTACCTGAGAGTTGCCCGGGGGTTGCCTGCCAAATGTGTGCTGATGATACAGTTATGTATACATCAGAGAAAACATCTAGCAAGGCCGCTGATCACAATGGCTTGAGTCCTCTCACTTAACGCTGAATGGAAAAAACAGTCTCAATTGTTTTTTCAATACGCAAACAACATGAACATTCTCAATTTATAGTCAAATACAAAATGAGGTAATGCGTGAGGTTGATGATGGGAAATACTTAGGAATCATCCTCGACTCACATCTATGATTTGATAAACAAGTGAGTAATATCTGCAGAAAAGTTTTATACAATCTCATCAGAAACTATCTGCCTCTCATTACTGCCCAGCTTTACATACGTGACATGATACTGTCACACCGATTATACCGCACCACTACCTGGTCACAAGCCTCACGAACAAATATACAACCCATCATATCTCTGTATCACCAGACATTAAAAATCATGGACAAAAAAACAATGAGGTGACACCATAGTCAGATCTTGCAAAAAACTAAATATGTTCAGCTTTAAAAGCTGTATAAGCGATTCCAGCTTCAAGCTTATTTTGAAATGCCTGCTTCATGCTCCTGCTTAATGAATTTATGACAAGACACCAGTAGAGTGAACACACGGGCCCTCAGTAATCAGGATGTATTGCTACGTGCAAGACCTCATTTCGAAAATCAGTCGTCTCGGTTCAAGGAGCAAAACTATCGAACTGTCTACCAACTGAATTGAAAATGCAACACAATTTTTATGTTTTTAATAGAGGTATTAAATCATCGCTATAAGAGAAACAACATTGTTCTCACATCTAATACCCCTGTATCTGTGGATGTATTTTCTTATTTTCTTTAAAAGGCCTCCTGTGGACAAACACTTAACTCAATGCATCTAGTCCTACAACTATAATGCCACAAATAAAGTCACGTCAAGTCAACTTAATGCAAACTCACATCCAGCACCTCCAGTTGCTTTTAATGCTTGTCGTGGTTCATTGCACCCATTTTTGAATCGTTTAAATCTCTGTAATGCCATGAACAAACATCCTGTTTTCAACCAGAAATCAACAAAGTTATAGAAACATTGTGATTGAGCAAAATATGCATTTGGAATCTCTGAATAAAGACAGTAAGTGGCCTTTGAGTGCATATAAACCAGACTGCAAGAGGATGTATGTAACTAGATGACACATACATTATGTCATTTCTACCACATATACCATATATTACCAAGTATGCTGTACTAGTGATATTCAATGCAGTCCTGCATTACATTGTTTTAGCTCTAGTAATTACTTTCTTGAATCATCCATTTCCTGTCAGCCTACTTTGTCTTTTACTTCTAGAGTCATCAATTACCGACATTTCCTGGAATACCAATACAAGAAATTAAAATTTGTTTAATTTAAGCGGTTTTCTGTGCCGTTACTTGTACAATTATGAATTAATAATCCATCAGTGTGTTACTATAATACACAAATCTGCTCTCCTGATGTTGTCTGGAGCCACAGAGGGCCAATGAGACGAGATGTGACACGTTGTGAAGATGGTTTTTCTATGGACTTATTTGGTGCCACCACTTCACCAATTTTCTTGAGTTTGCACACACATGCCATTACCACAGCGACCAATACAGACTCACCGGGTTAATCATGCACGGTAAGGCAATCTAAGTTGTACAGCCGCTCCTGAATAACCAGTTTGACGGAGATTGAGATTTCCGTCATATATATTTTTAAATGTCATGAATCTTGATTTGGAATATTCTCACCAATTTACAGTACAGATGCCTTATAAGCCAGGAGAAAGATGGGAAAATTGCATTTTCCTGTTTAGCATATACGATCTCTTTCTGAAATGCCAGGTTTGAATTTCAGAGTGCTTTAATAGCTCCACAGTCTCCAACACACTATTGATTTCTGGAGCATTTCTCATCAAATAATAAAATACGCCTTGTGTGTCATACAACGCACTACATTTATCATGTCCTTAGAGTGACCTTTGATTGCAAACACGATAGCTGAGAGTAGCTACACCTGAATGTCACATTGATAAGAATTGGATGCTGTCGTTTAGCATGTTTTGCCCGGTGAGACTTATTGGTGAAATAAGTCGGTGTCACTGACGGGGACAGCAGTCTGTCATCATTAGAGTTTTTGCAGTTTCATCACAAATGAATGGAGGCATGTTAAGCATATATACTGTATACATGCCAAGAGTGTATTCCATTATGTAAAATGTGCCTTCTATGACTGATTGTATTTCCTTTAATATGTGCTTTTATAAGTTTATTGCTAGTGATTTGTGAGTTTTTACTTCAGGAATAGATAGTCGCACTGCAGTTGATCACATTTAACTGCCATGCATATGTTTTTTTCTTATCATATTTTCTTGGTCATGCTGCACACTGCAATGCATGCAGTTAAGATGTGGGTTCAATCTAGAATATTAAAAAGCCATCCACTCGTCTTTTCATAAGGGAAAAAAATGGATAATTTGTTCCCGATCGAGGAATCGTTCACCAATTTTTCCTAATGATATCGCTTGACATTATCTTAACCAGGTTGACTGTAACGTCCCATGTCTCTGGTAGTTTTAAAATCGAATTATGGCTTTACTGCGGCTAACCCCAATGCAACAGGAGCATATCCAATCACATTTGTGTGAAAAATGAGACGGGCCATATTTTCAATTACATTTCAGCATAAAGGGATTGCTAATCCGGTCTCCTGTGCTGGCAGAATCCGTTAATGAATTTGCTTATCCTGATACTGATGTGACTTTCCTCCGTGTAGGGGGAACAAAAATGGAAAGTATCGTCTTTTTCTTTGTCCTCCTCACACAATACTGTGTCTGACTGTAATGAATGCAAATCTATTCACAGCAAGGTTAAACAGTTTGTTTTGCTGAAGCTGCCCCTGTTTATGTACAAAGTTGAATTGGATGATCTCATAAAGCCTCGAGCTGTGATTTGCAGAACATCGCAGCCTCATCTGCCGGCTTTGTCTGCTTAGCGATTTATTGGATTGAAGATATTTGTATTCCTACAACAAGGAGCACACGAGCGGGAACAAGTGGATGAAGGATTTCTCTTTTATTGTTGTGGGTTTAGAAACTTCCTTCAAACTTTAGAGAACCTCACACAGGTTTAACATTATTGGTTCGAGTCCTGTGCTGGTTCAAAGCCGGCAAAACTACTTTGTATTCTATTTATTTATGAAATGACTGATGGATCTATAAATGATTCAAAACATAGTGAAAATCATCAAAGTTCTGAGAATCCAAGGAGACATTTTCTAATCACCAGCGATACAAATCCACCAAATATTCTGTTAAAAAATATTTAAAACCCAGAAAAGCAGCAATTAAGCGCATTTAAGAGGCTCTAACAGTATATTTTCTCCTAATTTAACAACTATAATGACTCATCAACACAGTGGATGTTTGGTGAACGTTCTAATTGATTTACCTTTTCAATCAAACTGTAAGACTCCATCAGGCAGCACTTTCCTGGACTTTTTCTCTCAGACCTAAAGAAGACTTTTTGCATGGTGGGCACATCTATTTGGTTGAGAGCATGACTATAGAGTATACAACAAGGACATAACAGCCAATAAAACAGCTGCTTTAGTCTTTAATTTTAGTCACACAGCTGATGCGCCGAGTGCTCCGAGGCACCGGGTCTGGTTCCCATTAGGAAGCTGGTCTGATCCACCGCGGACGAAACCACTCAACAGTTAGCTTGATGATGGATGTTGTATTAATGCTCTCAGTCCTTTTCTGTTGTCACTGTGCATTACACAAATTAGGGCAAACAAATACCCCCCACCCCCTTCCCTCCCCTCCCCGGTCTGTCTACTTCCCAAACACATTCACACGTTTTCCCCGTGCCACCTCGCTCTGCCCGCGCTAATAATTAAATAGGCTTTGTGTGTGTGTGTTTGTGTGTGTGTGTGTTACCTTGATGGTGAGCTAAGTTCCATTGAATTAACTCAGATGGATCTACAGACGCATTACATCATCACATCTGGCTTACATCACCGGCCTTTCACATTTGTCCTGTATGACAAGCCGGATAGTCGCCGCTCTTCTCCCTTTGTTCTCTCTCGTCTCGTGAAACACTTCTGAGGTCTGTGAAATCTGTGGGTAAGATGACTCGTATGTATGCTAAAGCTTTTCTACTGTGGCCGTTCTTTCACAGTTTGTGTGGGCGCATGTGTGGGCTGCCTGTCTGAGCATCATGCATGTACACACACACACACACACACACACACACGCAGAGGTGACACGGTCACCGTCATTAGACCTTCACAGGCATCTGCTCTTGCCTGCAACGTGATGTGATCCTTCACCTTCTACATGACAGTCGGCCATTTAGCACTAAATTTATGCCGCCCATGCCCTTTATCAATGCATTCTGAGGGTGGGGAGGCGGGATCGAGGGCGTCACTCAGCGTCCTAGCTTTGATTTGTGTTACTGCTTTTACTCAACCGGACATTGTAATGACACATTGGGCTTTCGAGAGGCTCTGATGGATGCCCAAGTAATGCAGATACTATGTATGTACATAAACACGTACACATTGGTAACATCCGCGTACATGCTCGTAGTGGAGGGGGAACTCGTCCCACAATATAAAGGCCATGCTAGTTACCAGTTTGTAAAGTAAAAAAGAATCCTCATTTTCTAGATGAGATAGTCCTCTTGTCTGCTGTAAATATTGAGGTAAAGCCAGAGAGGCATTCAGGCAGCGGTCATTTGGGCACATTGGCCTACCCTCTATGTCTAATTCTGGCCATCGTCAGCTCAATAACTAAAACATGTACTTTGAATGTAAATAAAATGCATGGAAAAGCATCAAAATACAGCTTGTTTAGTGAACCCCACCCCCATCCCCACATAACAAACCTTACTTCAACCTCTGCATTTAACTTAGCTTCGTATAATGACTGCTAGTCTGACTTTGACCAAAGTTCAGAAATAAGCCTTCAGAGAGAGCCGGGCTATCTATTTTTTTAAAGTAAAGAGAGGTTCAGATAACTGTGAGAAAATGAAGTAGTATCCAAAGGGCCAGTTCGAGCCATAGAGTTACGGCTTATCTGATGCCGAAGCACTGCACAGTGCTTTATAATTATCGATTTCTAATTATATCAGACTGCGAAATGTTATCATGGTGAAGATCATGTCATCCTCTCCCTTCATATGATTTCAAGGTCCTCGGCATTGTGAACTCAAAGAAAAGACTGCGCTGCTAATGTTGAGGGAGAAGTTCACCGGAGGTTCAGAGTCTCTCTGTGATTGCTGCTCATTTGTTTTACTGCAGTTCTTCTGTTTGTTGATGTGCTTATCCAGTGGTTAACTGGGATGAGACGCATGATGTCGGCAGCTATCCCTGTGGATGAGTTGGTTCGGCTTTGTATTTCTTCTTTGGGAATTAAAGTCGGATCATTACTCCGGTGAAGTGCCGGTTCGGTAGGATTCAGAGACGACACAGTAAAAGTAACAAACACCCGATGAGGCCGTATTACTTCTGTTATCCGTCTGTCGAGACAAAGCAGTGACTTCGATCTATGAACAGACACTTTAAAAAATTTCCCTGGTGGCTGGAGAGACTTTCAAACACCCAGAAAAAAGCCTGTGAATAATCTTATCGGCTGCTGACGTTGAGAAGGTCATATCTCTAGTTTATGTTCCCTGAACTTTTCACTTCTTCACCTTAGAGCAGTGGTTCTCATATGGGGGTACGTGAAGGCACTCCAGCGTGATATTTTTCTAAATATATTTAAAATTGGTATCAATTAAAAAATCTTTTAAAAATAGTTATTTGATACATATTTAATTCAATACAAATGTAAGTTCATCAACTTAATTTGGGGGTACTTGGCTGTAAACATATTTCACGGGGAGTACATCACTGAAAAAAGACCCACTACCTTAAATGTCAGTTATACCAAAATCAGGACACAATATCTTCCCACTCAACCCACGAAATATAAACATGCATATAAGTCTGTGGTTTGTAAAACGTTTTGCCCCGGTTCCACGTGATGCCAACAACAACAATGCATAGTCTAGTGTCTCCATTAGACTCTTAATTTGGCTTTTCTTTGACCACTCTGGGATCTCTTGTCATCTCTTAAAAAATGCTTAAATCGATTGTCAGTAGAACAAAATAATAAGCACGCGGTTCGTTCTAATGTTATTGTGAGTAGCTTTCTTTTTGCATGAATTAAGGCCTTAAATATCAGATCTATAATGCGATGATAATATGTTCTAATTAACCAAGCCACATGAAAGCTGTACCATCATATGGGGATGAGCTCATCTTGTCTTTTATGCCACATAAATGAATCAAACTGAGCTGGAGAGGACTTAAACAGTAAAGGTTGCGGAAGGTAACGACAGCTACACCTGTCCTTCCTTTTTCCTTTCCTCCACCCTGTCTGCTTGGAGCCCTCTTCACCTCTCATGTCTCGTCTGAGGGGAAAGAAAGTGTGAACGGTAATAGAGACTGACTATCATTGCCGGCTAACACAGCCATTACCCAGCCTCTGATAGATGAAGCCATTGGAGGGTGTTATCAGAGCCAGCTGTGCGGGCTGAGGTATGCATTATACATGGGCAGTAACCCTGACACTGTGTGCACACACACACAGAATTACACAGACTGCCGGGCCGGTTATGTTATGCACAAACCTGAATATGCTCACCCTTAAACCCCTGCAGACTGTGACTCACAAGCAACTAAAGAACAGCGCTACAGTCAAGAGAACGTTTGATTAAATGCTGAACCTTCTAGAAGAGAACGGAACGTGGCATCATTGCTGGTACTGGACACATTTGTCAGCCTTGGGTTCAGGACCCATTGTTTCATGTGTATTGTTCTGTATTCTTTGTTAAAGCATTTGGTCGTCACCATCTTTTAAAAAAAATGTTTATTAGGAGTGAAACGAGAGGGTGGAAATTAGTGCAATCAAATGCTGAGTAAAACATTTCTAAACGACCAAATAAAAACACACTGTGGAAAAAAAAACTATACCTTGCTTTATTGTATATTTTACTCTAAATGTGACCATCATTTAATAAATGTACGTCACGCTGTATTGAAAAAGACTTTAAACTAGCGACTGAGACCATAAACGTACTTTTACGATGTTTCCTGTGATAATAAACCAAGTGAGAAGTAGGGTCGATTTCTCATTAACGCCGATACGATCAACCTTGTAGCCATAAGAGTCTCCGCCTGCTGGCTGTTAGATAGAATGCACGTTCAAGGTACTTCTGCATCAGCTTCACTTTTCAGACCCGGAGGTATTGCTGCCGGCACATAGAATGAACAATACCAAAATAGTTGGTCATGAGCAAAGGATTAAGTGGGTCTGTCAGAATTTTGAGATCTAAAAGAGACTTTCGGTACAACAAGCGGTGGGCTTACTTTCTGAGATTTTAGGAGAGAAAGGAGAGTGTGAACATTTCCGATTCGAATAAGATATCGGTATCGCAGTGCAGCAAGAATATGTTCGGTGAATGAACTTGACGATGTTGCTTCTGTTCCCTTTCGTTAAACAGAAGACCTGAGGAAAGGTCTGGTTGGTCACATGATTACCAAAAGTGTATCATTGTAGGATGGAATAATTTCCCCTGGTCCAATGAGTGTCGGATTTCTGCTTTGATGTTATTGAAAGGTGAAAATATAGGCTTGAAGGAATCTATAGAATCGTCCTACTACACTGCTACCAGCAGTCAAATAGTGCAGGGGATTATTTGTGTACAAAATGTAATTTTGTTTAAAAAAAAAAACATTTTAAATTTGGTTATTAAATGTCCTAAAACGCTTACTCACTTGGACGCTTTCACTTATTGTGCATGATTTATCTCCTTACATAGATTACATTTGAGCACATCATAATAGTGTTGTCATTTGCCTTTGCTCAATGCTAATTGTTACCAAATAGAGCTTGAACGCTTCATATTGCGAGTCAATGTGTCTTCGTTAACGTCTGCCATTACTTTGAACAGCATGCAGAGGAATTAATTGCATTATAACACGTGTCCAATTAAGTTAGTTATTTCCAAATGTTTCAAAGGTTGTTCCTCCACATCTTGTTTTCATCCTGCAGTTTTGAGAAATTGCAAACTTTATTTCTTTGTCATTCGCGCTGAAGACGACACTTTGTATGCGTGAGTGTCTCTCTGCCGCCGTGTGCCAACTATCATGCATGTATAAATGTGTCCATCAAAATATCAGAAATATGATAATAGCTTCTGATCGATCGGTCCATCTCTACAATAAACTCATGCAATTTAATATTGCTGTCAAAAATATAGGGAAAACAGATTTCATGGAGCCATTTTTTAAATATAAAGTGCTCAATTTAACAGGTGAAATGTGAAGTGAGGTGTAAAAAATGTAAACACTCATTTCTCCCATCTCTACGTTTTGAGTACTCCCCACTGAGAGCCCTCAACCTCCAATCCGGCTTCTAAAGGCTGGAGTGGTGAACTGAGAAGAGTGATATTCAAATAAAAGCTGCCTGAGCATAATATGGAAATGAGGTCTAGTCATTGACAGGAATTCATAACCAGGCTGACGTTTCACACGCCCCGTGATATGCAGCAAATCTTGCAGCATGGGAACACGTGGGCAGTGGATGATTAGGAATAGTTAATGAAATGTAACGGTATGCCTCCAGTAAGTGCGTGTGTTGAAATAAATGTACATGAATCACTGGTGCTGTTTGCTTGTCTTAAAAAAAAAAAAAAAAAAGCATTTCAGCATAGGGTAATGGGACCAAAATGAGGAGAAATAAATCTGATCCTTATCCTGTGGTGGCACCGTTGTTCACTCAAAAAGCGAAAGTAGTAGTCTGTGTGAAGAATTTGAAAAGAGAGCTTGAGAATGAAGTCTCATCTCATCGTTGGACTGAGTGAACACGGCACACTTGTGGTCTAACTACGAAAAAGCAAGCCTACGGAGGCTTCAAGTGGCCTACAACGACGCCATGAGAATATTGTTGAAGAGGCCGAGGTGGACTAGTGCAAGTGAGATGTTTGTGGCTGCAGGAGTCAATACATTCAACGCGGTTTTTAGAAATCTTATATACAAATTTATCTGCCGGGTTGATGACTCCGAAAATGAGATCATCAATTCATGTTTGTATCAAATATAAAATTCAGCACTACCTGTCCCAGCTGTGGAGACACTGGTACAGCTGTCTATTTATAAAGCATGTGTAGTTCTTTGTTTGTTTTTTTACTTGTGGTTTTGTATGTATTTTATTATATTATAATGTTTTGTACTATCTGGACCTTGAGTCTGTAATAATAATTGGATTGATTGATTGACATCCCCATTGGAAAGGTGTTGGAGGAGGAGGGTGTCAGACATTGTTTAACCATCTGACCCTTCGGTATACTTTAGTATTCTTGTGCGTTGAGGTCTGTTCCAGTGAGATCTGACCTTTTGGTTGTTGATACATCTGCTTTAATTGATGATAAGAGAGAGACAGGCGCACAGGAAAGGCAAGGGAGTAAATAGTTCAGGATGTCCCATTTTTCAATTGTTTCTTTTGTGGTTATTTCGACTATTTCTCACAGTGTGTCAACGGCAATTACCAGACCTTTGTTCTTCTTAAAAGCTGTCCTCGACCTGCAGCCTTTTGACGGCTGATTGGACTTTTAGTTCAGCCAGTTCACCCGCTCAAAAAGCTTTTTCGGAGGTGTAACAACCGTAATTCCTATCCTCGTTTTCTGCGGCGGTGGTCCGGTGCCAGCGCCCCTGACATCAACCCGTCTGACCTGGAAATTCTCAAGCGTGATTCTCGGCACGCCTGCACAGTTGAGGAATTCCGCATCGGTACTCTTATCGTGACATCCTATTGAGCTTGCAGAGACACGTCCGCAAGCTGTGTCCGCCGAGACTCGCATACGACAATCATTTGGAAAGTAGAGTGTCTTCTTCATGGTGAAGAATATTTCCTGGAACGTTGTAACTCGATGTACCGAAAGCACTGCGAGCCTCGGCTTTACTGTGATTCACTTCCCAGTCAGTGTTCACTTGTCTGTAAAGCGTACCAGCAGTATAGATGAATGTTACAACAGGACAGAGAGTGTCTTCAATGACAGTAATGCCCCGGGTTCATAAAAGGTTTTCCTCGAGCAGGATGCTGTATAATGGCAGGTTTTAGCAGGACTCGGGGTGAATTTCTTATCGTTATTGCCTCTCACCGAAGCCTGGCACATTTAGGTGCATTCAGGGAAACCATTCAACAGTGAAACTGTGCAACAGACTGAAGAAAAGGACTCTTTAAAAGGAACTGTCACCTGAATTGTGGAAGGGTCTACTTTAAAGAGAGATTGAAAGAGAACAGCGAATGTGGTTTGTGAGATGCTCGCATTGCTCCGTGCTCCAAGGACCCGGAGGCCAGGGTCACGCGTTGCTAGATAAGAGGGTCGTGTGTAGTTGAAGTTAACCCTGAGGTGAAATGGTCCAGATGGACTCCCCTAAAATCTCTTTATCCTTCGTGTATCAATTAGCATACATTAACACGACAAGTCTGGTGGAAGTTGTACACAAATCCTGTCCACACTGGTTGAATCTAGACTTCTTCTCAACAGAATGTCTTGGCTTCTCTATTTCGGTATGTTCAAGATTTCCTATTAAATATCGTTCAGGGTGACTTCTTCAAATTGCTTGTTTTGTCTGGCCAACAGTCCAAAATCCAAAGATGTTCACCATAGGAATAAGAGAAAATATGAGATACTGGAACCGGCAAATGCATTATTGTTGAGAAATGACTTGAATAGGAAGTTGATCCGGATTGTTGTTCATTTTTCAGCCAGTCGAGTTACTGATCGATCCACCAATAGATGTTGGGTTTGCTGGAACGTTTGTAGACATGCAGAAGCAGGTTTGTAGAAGCAAACCCTTCCAAAGTTCTGTCAGTCGATTCGAGAATGAAAGATAAAAGCATCTGTCGTATTAACGCTGTGTGAATTTGGAAAAAATAAGTTCTTCAGCAGTAGACCATCATCTAAGCTATGAGATCTACAATGCAACGTCTTAAATTGAGCTCACACATTTTGTTCACGTCAATAATATCCAGCTCTGCATGTTATTTATCAGGGAAAGTGATGGCCTGGATGAAAAGTGGCTGTTAGGAGTACCCAGTGACCATGGAAGGTCACCAGATTGAGGAAAATGACCCAGAATGGCTGCAGCCTGTAATCATCTATATTAATTCTGTGTGAGCTGTTACAAGAAAAAACACATCTGTCCACAAAGTGACTTATTGATTCCATAACACCGCCTGTAAAGCCAGCGTTGGAGCTTAGCAGCAACAAGCTGCAGGTCCTGTGACGGAGACGAGCCATCGGCGAGAAGAAAAGGACCTGAGTAGAAGCGTGAAACCTTTCAACGATTCTCAATCCGCTAATGCTCCAAGGAAATCCAATTTCACATGGTCGTAATTGAAATTTATTTTGTCACCACAATGGCGAGTCTACATCATTTATCGAGCCATGTCTTTCCGGAGCCTCGGGATATTTCTCACGCTTCGACAGTGTTGACAGTGTTGAACCTGTAACTCGTGTTAGTAAACAGATAATCCAAAAAACGAAAATAGGCATTTTAACATATTTTCATGAAATTGTAGATTAATTACTCAGATTGCAACTAATCCTGTATCTACAAGATATCTGCAGCCACAATATATTCATTAAGGTTTGCTATGTTGTGACATGTGGAACTCAAAATGTGAATGATCTCTAAGATGTTCTGCTCCACACTTCTGATACATATACTTATTTAGGCTTACAGTATATGAGCAATTATCATACAAATGTCAATCATAAGATTATTAGGCAGTAGTCTAAGTCTTTTCTTCGATTTTTTTTGGAACAAAAAAGAAACAGAAAAAATAAATCAGACAATCATACTAAATTGTATTGTTATTTCTTTGTGGTTATTCAATATTCCTTTTTTTTTAAACAACTATAAACAATTTTTTTGTAGTTTAAAATTATATTTATAGATTTTTTTTGTCAACCTACCTAGTACAGGCAATATAGATAGGACACACACAACAAAGGACTAAAACAAAACGCTAGTTCATTTGCCCCTGTCCTGGTGATATCAGGGCCAACATTATATTTCTTAGGGGCAGTTTTGCCCTTTGCCCTCGTGTATTTCCGACGCTGGTTAAAGTATATAAAGCCATCAATTATGTCTCATACATTATTTGCATCGGTTTTTGGGTCGATACGATTTATTACACAGATTGATGAAAGATTTAACCATTTTTGACTGAGGCGAACAAAAAGGTCATTATCTACAGTGATCCTTCAAAAAGGGTCTACGATTGCAGATATGGGTACTAGCATCACCGCACATGAATACTCCAACACTTCTTCAAACACTGTTTAGCAATTCCAGTATGCAGAAATCATTTTAAGAATAGGCAAAAATAAACACATTGCATTCAAAAAAACTCAAACTGCTCAGGATTTGCATTAAGTGGAAATGTTTGTGAAGAGGAGGCCTGTGGGAAGCCATTACACCCTGTAGGTAGCCATTGAACCCATTTTCATTGACGTATCTTGAGGCGATAGGTCAAGGAATCCCTGTAGATTCGGCCGTGCCTGTTTCTTAATAGTGTTGTCATAGTTGGCACCAATGTTTTCTAATTATTTCCGTACCTTCAGCTCTAAAAGCTGCTCCAGCCTCTGAAAGAGCGTAAAGTCGGGTCTAATGCAGCCGTCAGAGTCCAGCTTGATGAATCAACATTAACATCCCTCCGGCTGCCTTGCTCTCTGCAAATCCCGGAGTGTGATGTAGAGGCAGCCATAGGATCGCCCTTCATACCTCGCAGCTATGCTTGGAACGCACAGCATGAAGAGGTCCATTACCTCGACATCGCCCCCCCCCCTCCCTTCACACAGCTCCGAAACACACCAGCAGAAATAACACGAAAAACCCGACCAGCGTTCAGCCTCTCTGAGGCCAATCCCAGACTCGCAGAGGGCTGCATTTGAATAAAGCCGCAGATTTAAAAAAGTGAATGAATCGGTCAGAGCGCATGGTGGCTGAGCAGAAGCGATCAATCATATTAGGGGTGAGATGTTTTTTCAGAGGGGTTATTACATATTCTAATATGGTTATTTCCAGACAGTAATTGCATGACGTTGTTAGCAAGCATGAGATAAAGGACTTATGAAAGCAATCCTATTTGTGTGTACGGATGTGTGGGTATTTACCACTTTATGGAAATTGTTTACACCTTCTTCACCTTATTACAGCTTTTGCCGCGTACGATTTTACATTTTTAGATTTTGTTTCCAACGTTGTTGTTTAATTAGGATTTTTTTTTTTTAAGGGTTTGACGCCAGACTAATTGAGAGTCACTGCTCCTGCGTGCATCCAATGAAACTGTGGAAAGGCTCGTGGGAACTTGACAGCCGGGCTCATAATGTCTGGCCCCCGGGGGATAGAGAGACATGTGAAGTTGTTGCTTTAAATGCTCATGTAGCGAGGTGGCCATATTTTTGTCTTCACAGGTCCGTCAGCAACATCGAGGGGGGGGGAGGGGGTGGCGCTGAAGTCGATGTGATCCCCAGATCTTATTCGGCATGCAGGGCTTCGAGCACAGCATTTAAAAGTGTCCCGTTCCGGGTTTCCCGCAGACTTGTTGTTATTCCCTTTTAAGTTACAGTTCATCAATTCCCTCTTCAAAGTCGTTCTCAATGTCTTTGTGAAAAGAAAAACACAATATATATCGTATATGATTCTCATGCATCGGTGTAGAAATTGTGAATAACAATGGGATATTCCTGCATGTCTTTGAGTGTCAGGTTGTTTGTTTGTGTGTGATTTATGTTTGTTGCTGCGTGTGAGTGTGTGTGTGTTTGTCTGTGTGTGTGTGTGTGTTTGTTGGGGGTGGGGGGGCAGCACTTCAGCTGTAACATCTGGCACTAGTGTGATTGGTGTGGTGAACCCTCAAGCCTTTTCATAGGTGATAGATGACACCTATCACAACCTGTCAGCAGGGACCCAGCCTGCCAACTAGCCAACCAACCAGAAGCCTGTCCTCCTTTATCTTCACGCCCAGTTTTTACTGCTGAGAGAGATGGAGAGATGGTGGGAGCAAAGAGAGTGACTCATTGCCTTTTATGAATATAAAGATGCATGCGACATTGTGTAACTTCACAGCATTAAGACCCCAGACGTGCTATAGAAATGTGCCTCGTCTCTCAAGTGAGATATCTGCAGATTATGTGGTTGAATTAATGATTAAAAGTTGCATTGAAGCAGTAAAGGAAACAATGTTTGACCGATTTAGACGGCGGTTATTCCTCAGCCGCTCCCGGAAACTGTTGCATGGAAATCAGCATCGCGGTGAATGAGAATGAAGAATCCAGATAAAGGACATTCTTCGTTCTCCAGATCAGCCGCTTCATTGGAGTCCAGGAACAGGCTGTGTTTTAGCGCAGACAGAAGACCTGCCAAGCAGCTTCTCTCCTGCTTCTGTAGGCTGAGACAACAATTAGAACCCATCTGTTGCTCTGTTTTCATCTCGTGTTCAGAGGATCGGTGGCGACCAAGGAATCATCTGCCTCCTGTCGAGAGTGAATGAGAGTGGCGATGATTATTGTGACTTAAGATGTATTTATAGTTAGGTCGAAGGGGTACCACCATAGCTACCATAGCTGACGAGCAGTTCTTTACAATGTAATAACATGTTGGGGCTTAGTCGGCTGCAGAAGACACTCTGGACTCCAGTCGAAGTGTTCCCGGTCAGCTATTGTGTTTTCAATGCTGCCGGAGATTGTTAAAGGTAAAGACGAGCACTAGAGACCGTCTCGTGATGGGATCCATTCAGCCGCGATTCTAAATTGGGCCAGAGGCGTAAATTAGGGGGGTCCAATGGTCGTGTCCTTCTTCCAGTCTTTTACTAAGGCACCCTTTCTCTGTCTACTCCCATCTTTGAAATCAAACTTAATTTTAATGATGTTGCTCTTGCACAGTTGAGATACAAAAGTCTTACCAATGCACTCAAAAGGTGAAAACAATACCAGCGTCGCTGTTGTGGCTGGTAAAGCTGAAACAGAGGTCAATTTTATTTGTATTTTTTTATCACATGTTAAGAAAAGCCATCTCCAGTGCAAAGCCTTGGCTCGCCTGTGACTCCACCTCTCTACTTAAAGAGACTGAAAGAAGGAAGTATTCAGTAAGTGAAACCACTGATTGATGACCAGCGTGATGCAGAACAAAAAATGGTTTGGTCTATGCAATCAACAATTAATGTGTATGTCCTGTACGACACTACTTGTTATTACAACTCATTTCCGATTATTTTTCGGGCGGCCTCTCTGTCGATTTGTCTACTAATTGGTCATCATGATCTTATTCGACCGAGATGTCTTTAGTCGATAAGTCATTCATCGTGAAAAAAGTTAATAAAAAGGCCCAATTATTTATTCATTGAAAATCAGAGGATTTGAGAGCGACGGCTGCAAACTAACCAGGGGGGTGCCCCCGCCTGCACAATCCTGCACTAAAGTCTCGTGTCACATAAACAAAGCAAAGAGAAGCTGGGAAACCAAAACACAGGTCATTCTTCACAAACACACTCCTCCACTATATATTTACACAGCAACTAGTTGTTTGCTGCTACAGTATATTAATGCTCGGAATATCGAGTCAAACGACTTTTTCAAAGCAACAAACTCACACGTTCACAAGCAGATACACAATACACAGAAACACACACACACACACACACACAATTCTAAAGCTCACACATGTTAATGGATTAACCAGGGAGCCCTGGATGAGGTTTGACAGAGTGCCGGCTCAGGGCCGCAGTGGCTTTCCTTGTGCCTGATAATAATTGATGGATGATTGTGGTGCAGGACACTGACAGCCTGGTTGCCTGGCCTTTACCCTCTGCCAGCTCAACCCTTACATGTGTGAAATAGCCAATTACTCCGACGCCTATTGAAAGTAATAGACTGATGAGCAAATGGCTACAGTGGGACATTGGGGAGCCTTATAGAGGGAGAAAAGAAGGATAAAGTTCTACCGGTAACAGCTGCCACCACCCCTGCCGGGCCTGTAGTCGAGAGAGGAAGAGGGTCAGTTAGGTACTTTCTCCCTCGAACCGCGACATCCCCATGCTGTATTGACTGAAAGTTTATGATCCATGATAGAATCATGTTATACATGAGCTAATTTACAGAAATAAATTCTCCTTTTAGAGGCTGTTAAATGGATAATGGAAACAGCAGCAGCCATACATTCTCAAGGAAGCATTAAACACTCATTTTTGTATCTGGGGAATGGAAAGTCATCTGCCGTGTAGCGAGCTAATGCTAGCCAGCCATCGTGTATTGACAGAACAATCCATCTTTATAAAAGAGGGTGAACAATTCCAATCTATTTTCTGGAATCACATTATCAGAGGCAATGTATGACTGCATCTAAATGTATACAGGAGATATACAGATGAGTATGTGTGTGTGTGTGTGTGTGTGTGTGTGTGTGGGGGGGGGTGTACAGTAAAGCATCCCAAATAGAAAGCTGAACAGTCTCTCTTCATAATTGGACAGGTTATTTTTACACAATGCTGATGTCTTGGGCTGCTTGCTGACATGTGTAGCCATATCTCTCTCAAATAACCCCTCTAATTCTTTTTCACTCCCCTCCCCCTCCCCCCTGCTGCCGCCACACACTCACACACATCCTTACTCTCTCTCTTGCCACCTTTAGTCTCTCAATCTTCCTTCCATTTCACGCTCATCTGTTTGTTCTCCCTCTGCAGCATTTTCCAGTGTCCTGCTATTAACGTGAAACATAATTGGCTGATGTTTGTTTTTGTGTGTCTTACTTGGATAAGAGACACTGATTGGACAGAGCTTGTTCTTCATGTCACCAAAGCCATACACTTTGCACTAATATAATTCCAGCTAGACTCGCACCCCAATCTATTGGTGTTTCAGTTAGAGGCAGAAGAAAATTAAATCCGGACGTGGATATAATGTTTAAAAAAAAGTAGGTTACTTGTTTACTTGCCTCGCAACAATTGTATCCTCAAACAAACCCATTACTGTGAATATCTCAGCACAACAACATTTACATAGTCATTTCCATTATCTCTCAGGTTGATACGGCTTTGCTTTTTAACAAAATAAGCTTTTTGACTTAATTTCCCATGTGCAATTCCTGAAGGCATTTGAAGACTAATTTAATCATTGCAAAATGAGCCCTGTTAAGAGTTCAAAGAAGAACCACGTCGAGGCCCGGCGTGTGTCTGACACATGGGTGTATCGGGCCCTCCCCTGGCGCTTGCCATCCAATGGTGATGGATGACCTGAAATACATCACTGATCTGAAGCTGGGTGGGTGGTGGGTATCAGCCCCTCCATAAGTAATTCGAGTATTACAAAAATTAGCTCATCCTGGATGCATCAACTGTGAGGTGAGGCTACTTCATATTGCTTTGTTTCTGTAAGTGAACGAATATTATGCAATATATTTATTATGAAGAAAAGGGCAGAGCAAAGTTATCTTAAATTGATATCACAATAAATTGTCAATACAATATACCAATAAGTTTATTGATGTAGCTTGATTCTTACGGGCAACGGAAGAATCTGTAAAGACGACACGACCGAAGCTAACTGCCTAGCTACTCTACTCACTCGCGCACAAGTTAGCTAGCTCATTAACGTATCACGGTAAAACAAAGTACAAGACATGCACACCCAATAAAGCATAACCAAAACAAGTATGAAGTTAGCAGCTGTGGACATTGAAGTATACCTACAGTTTATTTGTTGGTAAATAAATGCTACAAATCCTCAAGAACCAAGCCTTGCTCTCGTGTCTTGCATGCTACAAGCTGCTAAAAGTGTAGCGGGTCCCAGAGGTGGTTTTCTCAGCTTTTATTTTGTCACTTATTATATTTATATACTATAACTGTTTATCTGATAGCATTACTCCGTCAACATTCTTATTGTTAACAGTGAAATGGTTCATTATTAACAACCTTAGTCTAGAGCTATATTTGTTTGTTGACGTGTGGCTTTCTGCGTATCTTTTCATTGCCTGTCTGACCATCACTTTGACGCCATTAGCTTGAATTCAGACCAAACTTTGGGCTGAACGATTGGTTTAACATCTGATTAGATTTAATTGGTTCTTGTAGTTTTTTAAATTAATTTAATTACACAAGATTCAGATTATTATTACAAGTGATAAGAGTCGATTTAAATTGGACATTCACTAAATCGGTAATAACAGCTTATAGTCGTCCCACACAGTTTGTGCTATCAAGACTTACATCTGCAGACTGATAGCAAAGTAAACAAACATGACACAGTGCATTATCTGATGCATGATTTCACTGTTCAGAGTCCAGTATATTGTGATGGCTTGTAGGCCTCCTGGCAGTGTTATGCTGAACCACCATTTATTACTGATGGTGTGATTGACACAGGCAATGGGGCCTGGGATTGGAGATGGCTGTGCAGAGTATTGGTGTGAGGGAGAGTTGTGTTTCCTTCATTAGACAAGCCGAGGGAATGCCCTGTTGACCCCACACTGACCCCTCCAACACAATTACGAACCACAGGCCTGGCGCCAGTTATTGATGCCCATCACTAACATGAGCAGCTGCACGGGGTTGTGGTCTCAATCACTAATGCGAGCCGCACTCTGTCAGACTCACTGAACTATGAGAACACATATTCAAAATTAAAAGAGGACACATTCTGTGTGACACTTTGATTTGGAATATGTTCCTAAAAGGATTTGGGAAAAAAGAATATTGATATATTCTTATATGGCAGAAAATGTTTCAAATATAAAGACTGACATTTACTTGATTGTGTAGGACAACTATGATATCAATTATTTGAGGGATCAAAATAGATGCAAATTAGTTGAAGCTACACTCTGGTACAGTGCATCGAATGGTGACATTTATGTTTTAACTGTACATGGTCCCTTTTGAATAAAGATAACAATAAATTGTCCTAAACATACAATAAAATCATTCCTTTGTCTTAATAACTTCTTGACTTTTAATGTGCTGTATAAAAAACTCAGTGGTGCATTTGGAAATTGGACCGCTGTAAACCGTAAGAAAGGTGGATGTTGCACCATATTTGGAAAGACACATGCGATATGAAAAAAAAGACAAGAAGAAGCTATTTCTTGGATCTAGCGTCTCTGATATGTGCCCCTCCACTAGCTATAAATGTGTGTGTGTGTGTGTGTGTGTGTGTGTGTGTGTGTGTGTTGGAGCGCAGCTCAACTGGACATTGTTGTTGTGCTTGTGATGTAATATCCTGGGATGCGAGTGTGGTGTAAGGGGAAAGAAAACAACCTGGCTGCTGCTGTGTGTTTTCCTCTTATTTTTCCTTCACCAAGTTGGCAATAAGCCAGCATTCAGCCTATCGATTTTCTCCACCTCCTCTTGTAAAATGAAACTTGAAATTTTCCCTCTCCCTTTCCTCTCTCACTTTGCAGGTTGCAGCTCTCGACAAACTTTTCTGCCTCTGATTACCTTAGCATTGAAAATGCGGAAGGTTATGTTTTGATCGCCGTGTATTTATTTATTTATTTGTTTGTATGCGTGTTATTCACAAAACTCAAAAAGTATTGAACCGAATCGCATGAAATTTGGTGGGATGATTGGTTATTATCCGGGGACCAGTTGATTAGATTTTGGGATCGATCGGGTCAAAGTTCAAGGTCAAAGGTCATGAACAGGTCAAAATCTTCTTGAATCGCATGAAATTTGGTGGGATGATTGCTTATTATCCGGGGACCATTTGATTAGATTTTGGGATCAATCGGGTCAAAGGTCAAGGTCAAGGTCATGGAAAGGTCAACATCTTTTTTTTACCATAGCACGATACATTTTTGTCCAATTGGCATGCAACTAATGCCAAAATGTTCATAATTCAATGCCCAATCTTGTGATATGCGAAGTTATGCGCTCTACCGAGTGCCCATTCTAGTTTATATAATGCGTTTCTTTGGGAGGTCTTCTTTCACCCCACAGTCTTGTTTTATGTTGTGGGGTCTTTGGTGTTGTGCCATTATGCGTATCTGGTTTGCACATTGGCTCTGCCTCTGCATATCTTATGGCTCTTGATTCTAAATTGACCTGAGGAATCCCTATTTTCTACCTCTCAGGGGCGATGGGGGAGGCCCTGTTAACGAGCCTTTGTCCCTGCTCACTGATGGAGGGCGCATGGCTCTGGGAAAGTGGCCTATGTGATTAGTAAATTATGGTTAATTAGATAGATGAAGGGTCACCGGTAGTGATAAAGTCAAGGGAACCACTGAATGATGGGGCTGTCAGCTGATGCTAATAAAGGGAAAGTGCTCAGAATAGCATGGCGGTGGTTGTAGCCTTTAATTGATAGTCATTAAGTGCTATTAAAAATGATCAGACAAAGGCAAAACTGTGCTTAGCTGTCAGTTAATCCGTAGAACCACTCCAGTCCGTGTGGTGAATGGTGAGTGGACTGATCTGTTAACTCTTTAGCATCAATAAGAGGAGTCAATGAGGTGAACAACTAGATGTGATAATACCTGCGTGATCTGCTTGAAATGTTAATGTGAGAGGAGGAGCGAGAGGCGTGTGCATGTCTCCATGGTCGGAGCATCAAACTATTCCATACAATCAAAAGGGAGATTGGTAGGAGGTTATGTACGAGGCCATCGGGCTGATGATGATATGGGTGGAGGAGAATGAGAAGATGAATAGCAAATTTGATCCAAAGTGAGAAGATTAGCTCCGTATCAAGGAGAGCATGCAGCGGATCTCCGCTATCGCACATCCGCCTCTTATCTGACTTTGATTTATGATCCGGCAACATACAGTCGGTGGGAAAAGAATGATTTGGCAGTTGTTTATCTCCAAACAGTGGAGCACAGTGCGAGAGATTGCATCCGACAGACCTTATTCCAGGCAACGCGAGAGACTCCTGGTGGGGCGTGTCCTGTTGTTTGAGGAGTTTGCCCCTCGGTCGGTAGCAGGTGTGTGAGCCGGCTCCCCGTGTTGGCTGTGGCTGACCTCGCTGATCTAGGACTGGGCAATTAGTCCACAAAATGGCACACTGTAAATCTCCTGCAGGAAGGGTTTGGCAGGAGCACCCTGAGGTGAGCTGCACAACGAGGAATTAAACACACAGTATTAGCCAACAGCAGTTTTATGATGTGAGGAGCAGAGCAGGGTGAGAGAACTGGGCAAGGATGCTTCGCTGCGTACTCGTACCGAGAGGGCTGTGTGGACGGGAATCGTACCGTATAATGAAGTTGATTATCAAAGGATGAACACAGAACTGGATAGGATTCATCATCATTCAGCTTTTCACATTCTGTTGTACTTGTGCTTTTGTTTCTCAACACATGTAGGAACTCATATAAGGCTGCAACCAACAATAGTTTTTTTGTGATACATTAATATTTTTTGCCGATTCAGTTATTAATCATTTAGTCCGGGGATCGGCAACCTTTTTTTTATATGCGCCGGCATTTTTACATTATCTTGTTAATCAATGTACCATATAAACATTGAGGTTAACGTTACATTTTATTACGACGCCAACATTTTTAATGGCCAACGGATCTGCAATTTAACCCTCCTGATGCCTTCGGGTCAATTTGACCCGATTCAATGTTTAAGGGCAGAGGTGAATCAAACTGCCCTCAATCACAGGCCTTGCCACAGCCAATGCCTGTGAACGGGATAATTTGCCATGCAGGCGAGAGAGCACTTTAACATTTCCAATGGATGTCCTTGTTCACTTATTTCTAGTGCGCCATTGGTTGAGTGCCTTGTTGAGTAGCCTGAGTTCCTTTTCTACCACTGGCTTCGTCTGGCTTATTAAAAGTCAAAGAAAATAGTGAAAAATGCCGGCCGTAAGTACCCAGGGTCCTGGTTAATGTCTTTCGAGTGCTTCTTTGGTCCGACTAACAGTCCAAAGACAAACAATATTAAATTTAGTAATATCCTTGATAGAGAAAAGCAGATATTCTCACATTTTAAGAAGCAGGAACCTGAGCGATTTTGGCACTTTTGCTTAACAATTTACGGTAATCCATTCATCAATTAACCGAAAATGTATTCAACTTTTTGATAATCGAGGCATCGTTTAATCTACTAATTGTTTCAGCTCGCCACATATACACCAAATAACCTGCAGTGGGAACACAACTTAATCTATTTAGTTATTCACGACCTCAAAGTGAACTCTGGTAAGGAGCTCGGCCATGACTGCTCGATGCGGCAGCATTTCGGTGAGCGACTTTGTCCTGCTCGTTGTTTCATGTGGGGAAATGTACCATATACAGGACTGTCTCAGAAAATTAGAATATTGTGATAAAGTTCTTTATTTTCTGTAATGCAATTAAAAAAACAAAAATGTCATGCATTCTGGATTCATTACAAATCAACTGAAATATTGCAAGCCTTTTATTCTTTTAATATTGCTGATTATGGCTTACAGCTTAAGAAAACTCTAAAATCCTATCTCATAAAATTTTAATATTTCCTCAGACCAAGTAAAAAAAAAGATTTATAACAGCTGAGTGTTTGTCAAGGCTCAGGAAACCCTTGCAGGTGTTTCGAGTTAATTAGACAATTCAAGTGATTTGTTTAATACCCTACTAGTATACTTTTTCATGATATTCTAATATTTAGAGATAGGATATTTGAGTTTTCTTAAGCTGTAAGCCATAATCAGCAATAAATCAGAATAAAAGGCTTGCAATATTTCAGTTGATTTGTAATGAATCCAGAATGCATGACATTTTTGTTTTTTTAATTGCATTACAGAAAATAAAGAACTTCATCACAATATTCTAATTTTCTGAGACAGTTCTGTATACATATGTCGTTAAGCCTGATTTATAATAAAAACTTTTTTATACTAAATTTATATTTTTTTCTGTCACTTTAGAGGCTTGGAGCTTTTCAGAAAGGTTTTCTCTGACTGTTTCCAACTGTCTTCTCGATCTCATCACCGGCTAATTTGGCATTCAGTGACACCATATTTCTCGGCAGCTTGACAGCTAAATATCCGTCTCTTTGTCCTCTTCTCTGCTCGTCTCCGTCTGCCGAAAGATGTCGTCACCCCTTCACACTTAGAAACGTGACAAATTATGAGCCATCGGAAATAATCCTGAAGATTAAATTGGGGCTGACTAACTATAGCAGAGTAAGAAAAGTTGGAGTGGAAGATGTCTGAGCAACCCGTACGGTAACACAACACTCTATACTCACTTCATTGAAAAATATAACACACATCTGCCCTTTGGAATATGTTAATATGTAAATAAAATACACCCCGATGCTTTGAAATGTAGTCAACGAGAAATAAAACATATATATATTTGGGACCAATATGAAGAAACGATGGTCTGGAATTCAAATGATGCTGCAGTGATCAATATGCTGCATATACACATTACATGAATTTAATGGGCACGTGTAGAAGCAATATATTTTCCGAGCAACACTTCCATGTTATTAGTGTGATTTGGTAGCTTAGGGATCCTTCGCGCCTGCTTGGCCACATGCATAATGTCCCCTGAAAGAACAATTGGGGCTCATCCAGTGGGCAGAATACAGATGGTGGTGGTTTTCTGAGAATCAGAGAGAGTGCAGAGAGCTCATGGAGGAGGGGGTTAGAGAGGACGGAGAGCCCCCTGACAGATAGTGTGGCTGCCTTCCTCGTAGCCATTGGCTGGTTTGTGAATATTGTTCCCCTTTGGTTTAATCTGCCGTGTGCTGTGAGGCGGAAACGATTCCCTGTAGGCCGCCGGAGGGGGTTGTTAATTTATCCCCTGTGTATTAACAGTGTCTTTGGTGAGAGAGTGCACCTCGACCGTCTCTTCACCAAAGTAAACGTGCCGCGTTGACCCGAAACCTTGACACGGACTCTTTTAAAACGGCGAGATGGCCGTTCTGAGGTCAATTTTTTTGTTTTTCATTCATGATTCCCCCCTCCCACGTTCCCCCCGCCCCGACAGATATTTATCAGGGGTTCGCCGCAGCCAGTTACCCCCTTGTGTGTCGCTGTAGACCTGATGGGGTCACTCCTGACACTCCTAATACTGCGATAGCTGACCAACAACACGCTGCGTTGATTTCTCCACAAGACAGAATCAGAAGACACATTTGTATGAGGACGGAAAGTCCTGTGACGCTTCAGTTCAGGGCCACAGCAGATGTGTTGCCCCACGTGAGTGGTGAGGATGCCCTGCAGCAAATCGAGGTCCATCAAGCATAACAACGGACGAATCAATAGAACACCACGTCCAAGATGTATAATCTCATTAGATGGCCACTCCAAAGAAATATGGCCTCATTTGATTATGTAGTAGTCCTTGAGCCCACAGCCCATATTTTTATTGCTTGTTGACCCTGGTTTGTCCGTCCTTATTGATGCTGTTTTAGCGTGAAATGTTTTCATGCATCAGCTGGTGGGTCCAAACGTGGAATTGGAAATCTTTTCCAAGGATCTCAACTGCTGTTGATATGAAACCTTCTTAGTGGGACCCAGTGATTAGAGATCCTTCCATTCAGAGACTCAAATACTGAGATCCTCTCTGGAAGGCTTGTGTGAGTGTGTGTGTGTGTGTGTGTGTGTGTGGTAGGAAAGGATGGGGAGGGGAGGGGGGGGTGAACCTGGCTCTGCCTCCAGCAGAGAGAGGTTTTTAAGATGAATCTGTGCAGGCGAATTATTCGTCATAAGCTCTGTCAAACAGGCGGGGGTTTCCATGGTGATACGACCAGGATCAGAAAACTCATCGTGGAGAAGTGCCTGTGGACCCCAACACTTTGTCATCCAACGTTCAATAATTTTGGTGTTGATTATAACTGGAAAATCAATGGCTATCCTTTGGGGTATATAAGAAAAAAGAGAGAGTGACAGAGTGACAGTCAACCTGTTTATTTATTTCTGCATCCATGAGTGCAAATCAACGGAGACATTTATATTCTAATTGAAAACATCCATGATCAGCTGTAATTAAACGGCAGAAGTTTTAATTGACACTATATAATTCAGTGTTTTGCTGGTCTTTGAGTGTGAGAAGTAGGTATTTGATATTGTGATTGTGAATGATATTACCGTTTGGATTATTTTCTACATAAGAATACCTTCTTAGATCAAGATAAAAGTCCTGATAGACTATTTGTTCTGTCGGAGATGACAGAAACAATCAATTTCAATTATTTTGGCCTCGTCTTTTATGGACAACCTCCTTTAAAAATAATTTATAGAATCATTTTTGATCAAATTGTCTCCCTCCTCAAACAGAGTTCAAAGGAAAAAAGAATGGAAGTGCTTGTATGTGTGTTCTTCAAACATTGCAAACAAAATAATGAAAAATGACAACTGTACTTTCCAGAGGCCCAAGTGTTATCTTTAAATGGCGTGTTTCATCAATCCAACAGTCCAAAACCCAAATAATATTCAATATACAATATGCAAAATGCAGCAAGTCACACTGGAAGCTGAAAACCGAATGTTTTTGGTCGTTAAATGGCTATTTATCTTTCTGTCCATCAATTAACAAGTTACTTTCTTTAGAGGAAATGCTGACCTATGCTTTTTTAAACTGTCTTTATTTGGAACACACAATGATCCAACACCAGGCAGCTAAAAAAAAATATTTACACCAAAATTGTTCCACCCTTATTACTACACATAGGTTAGACATTATATATATATTTTAAACAATTTTTATTTTTGTATTAACTTAATGTTTAACTTACAATCGAAAAGACAACAGTTATAACATCTCATCATGTGGAGGATGAGACACAGAACTAACAAAAATCACACTTTCATTGCCATTTTAATAATATAATCACTTATCCAGATGTGTTTATGTATGTTTTGATACAACATCACATATTTAAACATGCTGTAATGGATGCAAACACACCAGACTCCAGTGTGCCACAGGACATGAAGCTGTATTAGCTCACATTGAAACCATACCTGTCAGACTCTATCTGCTCCCGTCTCCTCCTGTAAATTGGAGTGCCAACACACCAGCATGTGGCACAGCATGTTAAATCACACATCTCCCTCTCCCTCTCTTTCCTTCTGCTTTTTCTTCCGCTCTTGTTTTCTTATCAGGAGGAGAGAAAATAAGATTTCTGCCCTCTGGGTATCATCATAATTCCAGACTGATCTGTGTGCTGAAAAACAAGCATGCGACCCATCTGCAGGTCTGTTATTACCACCGGATCCGTCGGCGCTCTCATCCTGCAGCGTTGCAGTCCGGGTGAAGGTTTTAAGCTGATCCTCAGGCGCACAGATGACTTCCTCCCACCCGGCACGACTAGGAATGGAAGTCCCCAACAACAAAAAACAGCGTAAATGAAATGGAGGTGTGTTTGTGCACCCGCTGCTGCACTGATGTAGAGCAAACAGAAATTACTGTGCCGCTGCTAAATCTGACAAGATTGAGATGCGCTTTGTTTGTTTTTTCAACTTTTCTAAATCACATTATTTTTGCCTCGATGCTTCGGTGCAACTGCGAAGATTGCATCAGTTGATTTGAGCAAACCTCAATACACACGGTCGTATTACCCATCCGCACTGCGGAGTGATTGCACAATTACTTTCAAGCTACAGATTGAAAATAAAATGACAGTAAAGAGGAAAAATGTCAGCGCCACATTTCGTAATAAAATCTTTTCCATCAACACGTGATATTTAGGATTCAATCTTCCTGCCAGAGAAACCACTTTACTCGTCACCCTCAAAATGTGACTGAAAGCAAGCCGTAGACCATATCTGAAAAGACTTGACTGTATATATATTAAAGCTGCATTAATCGTTGTTTCTTGGCAACTTTGGAGCAGTGAAAGATCAACATGTGATGACATTTATTACAATACAATGTTCATACGGCGAAGCTTTTAACAAGCATTCACTCATTCAGCAGACACTGAGTAGCATACGCATACATTTGGCGTTGTGTTCGTTGACCCCTGACAAATGTAAGTCCAATATTCACTTCAGATTCCCACTGACTCCTGAGAAAGATAAATGGCTTCATGGGAGTTTGCAATCTGCGAAACCAAAAGAACGTAAAGTAGAAGAAGAATAGAACCTCAGAGAGCTGCAGAGCCAGACAATGGTTTTCTTTCACACCTCAAATGTCATTTGATCCATTGTTGACATAATAATATTTAATAGTGCGGCTGTATGATTGCTCAAATGCATGCTTGACCATGTTTGACCCATTCTCTGCTGTGTGCGCTCTGCGTGACATTGGAAGCGCGTGAAGACACTGGCATTGTGTCCGTGAGATGAGATGACCTGTCGGTGACATTGCCTCGAAAGGCCTCGCGTAGGGCACATGGCGAGATTGCAGGTGTTCAGTTTATGCTAGAATCAGCATAAGAGTTGAATAGAGGGAGCAGAACCGGTTGGCATGGAGTCCAACCCGTTTGCCCTCTGAGCTGATTGTCTCTATAGATCTGCTTTCTCTCTTCAGGACCACACAGCTCTCATATCCACAATCAAAGGTGTATTGACTCGGTATTGACGAGTGCTCAGCCGGCGATGGGCACCGTCCGAAATCAATGACGTGCCTGTTGTACGTGTTTGCGTCTTGTCGTTGGGGACAATCGCCACCTTGAGCTTCCATGACAATACACACATTGATTGACTCTTACTATTACACATACATGTTTTAAATACTAGAACGTGAAACATTGAATATTGACAGTTTTAATTTCTGGATCCGTCCGTTGTTTAAATTGTATTAAAACCGCTAATACATACGTTGAATGTGAAACACCTGCACCGCCGTCTGCTCCATCCTGTCCTCCTTCAACATGGAAACACAAGATCGGACTTCCTATCGACACGGAGCCATCGTAAACTACAACGCTGAATTCATCACCGTACGTATTTATTGTAGTTTTTCTCTCTTTTCATATCCGGTGTTGACTATTTAACCCTTTAAATGGCCAGTGGAGGTTTATACAGCAGGGGGATCTCTCTGGTCTTGTTACTGTATGTCAGATAATATGATTAAAAAGGGTGGAGCCCAGCACCCATAGGGACTGTAACTGGCCACAAATATCATTTAACACCTCAGGCAACAAGAGCAGGCAGACCTACGGACCTCTAATGTGTCTCTGTTAGATCAACAGATATACTACGCATGCTTCCCAGCTACGCTCGAGTGCTTTATGCGTCTAAAACGATTATTATTCATCACAGGGTGGCGGAGGGGGGGGAGTTTTAGAACCATCCAGGCTAAATATAAGAGGAGTCAACATTTCCACCTTTGTTTCCCCAGAACAGCAGGGGGCTGGAGCAGCAGTAGTGCAGTCCTGAGGGTGTCCTGCTAGGGGGGGGGGGTCACCGTGTCACGGGGTTGTGAGTGTTTTCACGGCAGCAGTTGCGCTACACACTCTCTAGCCTGAGGGTTGCATGAATATGAAAGCAGACAGAAATCGTCCGGCAGAGAAAGTAGCCGTCTTGTCTTTCACTCAGCGCTCCACTTATTCCCTTCTTCTCCTGCAGCTTAATGCGTCAAACTGTTTCCTTTCCTGAAAAGGTCACTTCTCTAACATGTTTAAACCGATGTACTGTTTCTTGCTCATTGGCCAAGAACACGCCCGGTTCACACGTGATGGGCACTTCTGACATGCCGGGAGGATTTCTATGGCCGCCGGGAAAAGTGCACAGCCAAATGTGATAAAAGTGATCCAAATTGTATTTCAATCAAGGGTGAGCGATGTGGATAACATCTTTTATGATGCTAAATGTAATTTTATATTGGTATATTGATGCATCTAGTGGAGAATTGGATTAGAGGCGGTTAACACTCACAGGGCATTTACCAGGCAGGGAGGGTCTAATGAAAAGAGGTTATTGTTGCATTATTAGCAAGAAAAAGGGAAAAACAAAAGAAAATGTGTGTGCACCACCGGTCAGGGATGGGCTCTCTCTTTGTCTCTTCTATCCCAAACCTTTAAGACTTTATTTATCATACTAATAGTTACATCACATAACCAGACGATCTCTCTGGGAGTTGAACATTTGATTGCATCACAGTGATATGATATAGAATTGACATCTTAGTTTCATATTGTACGTAATCGTTGACTGACAGCTGGGTTAAATCAGGTCCCGATATGGAGCTTCTTGAAGAAGATGTTATTGTATGTGTAAATTGTCTTTTTTTGGAGCATCTATTCAGAATGCAGGTGAACCATATGTCAGGATACCTTGGACTGTAATGCTTTGATTCTAGTTTTTAAACAGTTTGTTGTGAACCACCCAACTTTAGGAAAGTGTTATACATTTAAGAAACACATCAATATGTCTGTATCGTCCTTTGTCACATTAATCTAAACATCCTGCAAATTCTGTCATATTCATTGAATGTGTTGTAACTCTGTAGCGTTATTCATTCTGGTCACATGACATGTATTGCTTCTGTCCATCCTGGAGAGGGGTCCTCCTCTGTTGCTCTCCTGCAGGGTTCTTCCCTGTGAAAAGTTTTTTTCTATTTTTCTGGGAGTTTTTCCTGATCCGATGTGAGGTCCTGGGACAGGGATGTCGTATGTGTAAAGACTATAAATCCCTCTGAGGCAAATTTGTGATATTGGGCTGTATAAAATGAACTGAATTACATTGAATCGCATTGAAATCCATTGTTGACATTAATCAACCCTCTTCAATGATTCACAGCATTTCCTGAAATGGTCCCAAAAACAACCAGAGATAAAAAATAATTGTGACGATATTGTTCAACGTTGTTTAAAAGTGTCCTGTTGACACCGATCGTCTCACATTGCATCGAGGTAAATTGTCGATAACTAATCCGGATCATGCATGTTTCACCCAGACACAAAGGCCTGATACTGTCGGTGTAGGTAACCCTCATCGCTGACTTGTATCTCATGTTGATCCCACCATTTCCATTTTTTAAATCTTCTCTAGACTAAACCTTCGTCAGCAATTTCCTAGTCAGACAGTGTCGAGCAGGAGCTTCTTGTCTGATGTGCACTTAGTTTCATCTTCATGCAGACGAAGGCATCAGGGTTAACCGGCTCTCACGGAGGATGTCTGCGTTGCGTGGTGTGTGCCGAGTGTGTCGGCTGCTGCTTTGAGTGGGGAACATTTCGTGGTGTGATGTCTCGGTGAATCGGCTCATTAGCGGCGGAACAACTGTGGGTTTCAAAAGAATATTAAGCAAGCTAAGTGTCGTCATAAGTGTCTGGCTTTAGCTCAGTGGGGTAAGAGGGCCGTCCTGCAACCGGGTGGTTGGTCTCCGATCTCCCTCCCCATTAGTTTTAAGTCAAGTGTCCTTGAGCTGGCACTGAACCCCTGAACTGATTGCTTCGCAGCGCAGCCGCCACCTTAATAATAACTATAATGGGGTTAAATGCAGAGAACTAATTTCCCCTTGGGGATAAATAAAAGTGTATATTCTATTCTATAATTTACCTTTTGCTATTACCGTGTTATGGGAAACGAGGAAAGGGCTTTTGGTCTTTGCTCCTCAAAAACAATGCCATACTGATATCTGTCAGCAGGTTATGAGCGAAGTACAAGTGTAAAGTCAGTCACTTTGCTTGCTAAATGTGCTAATCAGAGCATCAAATAACCCAGTTATTCATAATTAATCAGCGTCATTTGCATGATTTGAAAGTATTTCCATAGACACTTTGAGTGGGCAGAAATATCCGTTTAAATTGCTTTTCAGGACATGAATTAAACGGCCATTATGTTGATTGCCTGAAAAGCAACATTGCACTTGTTATAATGCAGAGCAGCGTACAGTGTGCTATTTTTTTGTATTTTTTTATATCAATGGTCATGTTCCCACATGAATAAAAAATTCTAACCTTTTCAATAATTTATCGTCATTGAGGGAGATGTTTTTGGTTGGCTTCCCACGGTCGGGCCACGCTGGCTTTGAAGCACCCACCTGTGCATTCACGCGTGCACGATGGACCAACTCCCGTCATCAGAGGAGCGGGCCGCTACGATGATTCATTCACAAAAGTGCCCCATTTAATTACTCCCAAATCAGGTCACATGGATACCCGGGAGGGGCGGCTGCTTTACAGCAGCGGTGGGCGATCGGATCTGAGCCACGCGTCACATCACAAACCACTTTCGGATCCCCCCGGCCCTCCTTTCACGTGAACAGGACTTCAATCTTTAGTGCTCACACCTAAAGAGATTTACTCCCACCTGGTGTGTCAGCGCTGGCCTCATAAACCTGTTTATGTATTAAACACTGTGGGGACTCTTAATATTCCGGACAGACATTGCCATAGTCAAGTAATCGCAGAAATAACAGCCTCTTATTAAATCTCCGGCCGTGTTGAGATGCTCTCGTGTTTTGTTGTCAGGGTTACCATAAGCTTACACAAGTGTTGGAATATAGACATTGCTTCGACTGATCCCCCCCGAACCTAAGCTTTACGTCTGTTAGATTTAATAATACACTCATATTTGCGATATGTGAAATATCAGCTTGTCAGATGACGGGCGTCTTCTTCGCCCTAAGCTGCCGCCAAGAGCTTCCCTGACAACAGCAGTGATTAGCAGCCACAGTCGTCTTGGGAAGTTGGAAAATAGAGATACGCGCTGCATTTGACCTTTTTTAATATGCATTCAGATGGGATGCAGGCCAGGCTGTGGAACCAAATGCAATGCAATATTCAATGGATCCATATTCAGTTCTCTGCGGAGGGACGGACGGCGGTATTTAACCCAGGAGAAGAGTTCTAGGGTACCGAATGTGACCTCATGTTCCACACTAGCAGCGTCATGGTCAGCTGAGTTTTTGTTGTTGTTGGATATGTGTGACGAGTCGCAGAAAAGAACTCTGTGGCTGTGTGAGCTTCATGCGGGATGTCTGAGGGCGCGGGGGTTTACAGCTCGCCCATATACCTGCATTACACACTCGGCTGAAGGTTATACCTCCAGCTTTAAGGTGAGCTCAAATATGTGTTTGTCAGAAATGCAATTGAAGAAACCTCAAAATACACCCATCACGCTGAGGACAAATAGCTTCTCCATGCCCAGCGATGTGAGGCCCATTAACTGAGAGAATGAACACGATGGAGGGCCTGTTTCTACCCGAGCAGGCAAAGGGCAGACCGGATGATAAACGACCGCTGGACGGTAGGAAAGGACAGCGAGGAAGTGGAAAGGACACGAGAAGGAGACAGAATGGGTGGTCATCTTATGAAATACAGATTTGACACGCGATAGCTAGCTTTCACTTTCCATATAAATGTTTCACCCAAATGAAATGTAGTGTGCGAGTTTCTTACATCGATCACAACCGCCACGTAGAAAGTCTACCAGGGACAGGAAAAAAGACAAATTATACACGGTGTACTGCTTCATCTTGTCTGAAAGTAAATGGTTTCACTAAATGTATCTTTTAATGTGCCAATCTCGCCCTGAGGTCGCATTGTAAATGCAGTCTCAGGTAAATTCCTCCCCCGTCACGATGTAAAACTCCCGGCCATTAAGCACCTCGGGAGAGCTTTTCTCAGTCTTAATGCGCTCTTCAAAGAGCATCATTCACTCTGCATGTCCCATCAAGAGGTGCTGCTTGACCGCGGGCAGAAGCCGCTGTATCGGTCTCGCCGCGCGGATGACGAGAAAGACAATTTGGCTGACCGATTGAACATCTTAACCTTAAGGGGTCAGTGAGAGCAACATCCCAGAGTGATGGTCATCCAGACCTGAACGCTGAGTTCACTTCTTCACTAATGGTTCACTAATGTTGGATACCGTCAGCACATTCTGGGTGTAATATTAGTCCTTCAAGAAGAGAGGACATTGCATGCGACCCCTGATGGTTTCACATTTTCCATCCGCGCTGACTAGAGACAATTAGCGAGCACTTCATAGGTTTCGGTCCTCGATATAAAATTTCCGAAGACCCGTTTCCTCCACAGTCCATTGTACCGCGAGCAAACACAGCACCCCTGTTCATCAAATGCAATATTCTGTCCCCCCCGCTCCCTAGTCTCCCAACAAGACCCTTTGATGTCAAATTGACACTTTAGTGAACAGCACTTCATGGATTGGATATTGCCTGGCAACTGCAGAAAACTCACTCGTTGGGGCTTCTTCAGGATGAGGCTGCGGACGGTAGCGAGGACGGTTTGGGTGGCGCAGACGAAGAGGGAGGATGGTGGATGGTAATAACCGTAATGGTGCTGCGTATGATGTATGTGTGTGTGTGTGTGTTTGGCTTGCCTCCAGGCAGTGGAGCAAAATTAAACCCCAGAAAATCGGATTACAGAGTCCCCTGGGGCGGGATGCCCAGTCGCCAGCTGATGAGCGCTCATCTAGTCTTAGCTGCACGGCGAGCCCCACGGTTGGCTCGGAGGGCGATTTGTTCATAATTATTGCTCGTTAGTGAAACTTCCTGCGAACGAAGAAGGTTTCCGTGGTGGAGACAATAGTCGAGGTCTATCGTCCGACAATTAGCTCAGTTGGAGGGGAGACGGCGGTTGTCGTTTCGTCTCTGGCTCTGTTGATTGCCAATTTGCCGTGATGACTCGCGTTATCAGTGACACCTGTAGTGCCTACTCAATTATAAATATGCAATAGATTGTGTTTCCTCTTATAACATGCCGGTCTGTGTCAATTCATATTTGTCTTCTAAGATAGTTTGGCACTGCAACGTTGAAGTTCTTTGCATCGTATTGAGATGGTTTATAATGCTGAAGCTCACATCGCTTCATTGTAAGATTATACAATTAATCTGCAGATTGTTTCCACAATTAGGCGATTGGTTGGGTCATGTGGTCTATAAAATATCTAAAAATAGTAGAAAGAATAAAACCCCGAAGATTATGTAATTAGATTGCTTATCCAACCAACATTTCAAGAATAAAGATATTAGTTTATCATCCTGTAATCACATGAAAAGTAGTAAAATGCATGAAAAAATACACAATTTTACTGAAGAAAATATCTAAACAATTAAACAAGTAGTTGTTGATGTTTTTTTATTATTATTATTTTATTTTATGTGGAACTAATCAGCGATTATTTTACTTTTCTTTCTATATGTAACCCACAAAAGTCCCAAACTAATGATTAATTAACTCGTTCTCTGTTTATTATTCAGTGCAAAGTGATATAAAGCAGAACATCCTCAAATTTGGGAAGCTGGAAAGCAGCGACTGCCAACTCTGCTTTGCTTGTCAAATACCTCAAGCAGTTAATTGCGTATCAATATTCTTGTTTATTATTTTTTATGAACTAATTGACTAACTAAAATAACTTCAGTAAAAATCATTTCCATTGTGAGCTGTGATCGGGGCTGCACTGTATATTATCACGGCAGTGCATTCAGGGTGGGATTTTGCACTCTTTTGAGTGAGTTGAACGTGTGAGAGGAGGAAACAACTTTTTTTTTTGGTGCCTTTTGTGTTCAGATCAATGTTCAATAAAAGACATAATTTTGGCAGTAAGCAGAAAGGCAGAAAAGGCTACACTTCAACATCTTTTTACAACATCCCGATATTCATCAGTGACCACATATTCTCCTCTTATCGTGCAGCCCGAGCTGTGATTGTATTTACCACTTCCCCTCAACAATGTGATTCCTTATTTCCTTCAGAAATAAACACAACACATCCTCTACTCATGAAGCAGATACATATACTCTGAATAGCCTCAGATTCAGGCAGATTACCCATTAGCACTAGAAAACCTCCTCATCTCACAGTGTGTGTGTGTGTGTATGCATGCATGTGTGTGTGTGTGTGTGTGTGTGTGTCAGCCCCGTCTACGCTCCTCACAGGAGCTACTCACACAAAGGAGCATGTTGTATAACTGCCTCAGTTTTAATGAACCGGCGCTCCTCGCTCTCGCTCACTCCTCCCACTCCAGCCCGTGCCCTCCCCCTTTGCTCCCGCCTCCCTCGTGATGGTATGAGCGTCGTCATGCGAGCCCACAGCGGGGAGTGCAAAAAGGGGTGGGGGGGGGGGTGGGAGGAGGGGGGAGTGTCTCCACGAAGCGAGAGTCACAACTCCAGGCGTGCGAGTGTGTGCATGTGTGCGTTTGTGAAATAGAGGCAGAGCGGAGACACGCCGGCCGATGCCGCTACTTGCACCACCGCCGATGCTGCCGCCACACCGCTCTCCTCTGAACCGTCATCTGTCAGACTCAGCTGGAGCTCTCTGTCCCCCTTCTTTTTTTTTTAGCCGGGTGTTTGTTTCTGTCCGCCTGTGTGTGAATGGGATGCCTGAAAGAGATGCTTGCTTAAGGAGTGACTGATGAGAACCAGCGCTCCGGTGTGGAGGGTGACCCCCCTGTGTCCGTACCACCACCACCACCACCACCACGCGGGGAGAATTGGACGCCTGGCGTTTCCACGACAACTATAATGGGCTGCAATCTGTGCACTTTACAGAAGCGAGAGGAACACTACAAGCTGCTGTATGAGATTGCACAGGTGAGCAGAGGCACGGCCGACTGTGGCATCAATGAGTGTGTGTGTGTGTGTGTGTGTTGTATGTGATTCGTTATGCGAGCTGTGCTGAGAGCAGTTCTCGCTTGTTTTTAGAAAGAGGTGCCTCGTGTTTCAGGGATGAATCCTCAAAATATAAGTGAAGAGAGAGATGCTGTTTTGAGTAATTAGCACTTGCTTCGTGAGAGTAGTTGGTGTTCAGCACATTTGATCCCTCTGGATGATTTTTTAATGTCATTCCATCCAAAGTTTTCTTTCGGCACTTCCGGTGAGTCGGTGCTGTGGCGGCAGGTTTGTTTGAACTTCTCCGAGAACGCTTGTTCTTCGCGGTCTTGAACGCGTGACGTGTTCGTGCAACTCTTTACGGCTTCAGAATCATTCATGATTTGTTTGTTGTTCTGATACAACTGCTGAATAATTTAGCATTTTTACTGAGAGCCAGATGAATAGGCAGAGGGGCAACCTCTCAGGTTGTGGGTAAGCAGCACAGATAAACAAGCACCTACACTCTCTTCCTCCAGCCCCCCCATCCTGTGAGAGGCTAATAACTGTGAAGCGCCTGGAAGTGAGGTGGGCGCTCATCCCCCCCCCCACCCCTTCCACTAGCGTCTGCCTTCACGCCACTGTGATCACAGCCTCATTAGCCGTTTTATACAACCATCCTGTGCATTAATTAGACGTGAAATGTGTCTCTTTACCCTTGTGAAAAGACGGGATGAGGTGAAGTGTGTGTTGGGGAGAGAGAGAGAGGTGGGGGGGGGGGGTGAACTAGCTCGGTTTAACCACTGCCCGAAGCTTTCAACCTCGTGTGCAACTTGAGACTCTGCCAAACTCTGGCGGCGGACGATGTCCGTCAGACGCGGAGCTTCACGAGTGGTCGGAGGAAGCCGCGCCGCGAGCTTCTGGATCAGCAGTAATGGCCTGTTTAATATGAGCAGACAGACAGCATTGTCCAGGGACCGTGAAAGATGAATAGGTAGCCACCAAAGTGCCTGCCTCTCCTCTGGAGGACCATAAAAATAGTGCTGTCTTGGTGCTTATCTCGGCTTTTGTGGCTCTCTCCGCACCAGTTGTTAAGAAATAGCCCAGACTCCTTTTTCCTCGTGGTTTAGCAAGGGGGGTGAAGGGGGGGGGGCTCAGTGTCCGGGGCAGACTCACTGTTGACAGGAGTCTCTGCTATATACTGAGGCGGGAGCTGCGATATCAGCACCTATACTCTCTGATCACCGCCGTGGGAGGTAAGGCAGGAAGTGTGTCGAGCATGGACGATAAAGACCGGCGACGGGAATAGAGAGTAAGCCGTTAAAGATACAGTGGTTGGAGAAAGTGCTCGGGGAAAAAAGGGAAATTAAGGAAATGGAGGAGGAGTGAAATCCCGCTAATGCGGGGCGAAGACGAAAGAGGAAGAAAGAGGGTGGGAGGGAATTAATTAAGTGGACTTTTTGTAACGGCGCGTCGATCACAGAAAAGCGTCTCTTCTCGCTCTCGCATCCGTGCACACGCTCAGCAAAAACCCGGCAGCGCAGCCTCAGCAGCAGCGACTCAGCCAAGGCATAAGAACAGCAACACGACCGGCAGAAAGAAACAGGGATGGGAGAGCGACTCTTCTCCGGGGAGCAGAGCTCTCCCTGCAGCTCTAGAAGTGTGCCGCCATGTCTTTCGTGGTCAGGAGAAGTGTGTCGTGACAGCAGGAAGCCGCGCTCACACCGCCGGCATCCTAATCCCCTTTCTTACACATTGTCTCATCTGTCCGGCTCGCTCAGCTCTCACCCTCAGCTTCATGTGTTTTTCTTCTTCTTTTTAAAAATTTTTTTTTTACCATCCTCGCTCAATCTTTTTTTTTCTTCTCTGCTGTCCTTTTGCTGTTCACACACACACACACCTAGACATAGATACGCACACACTTGATTATGCAGAGTTGCTGAATGTGTGCATGCAGATGAGGTAGAAGTGGTTTTCCCGTTGCCACAGCGTGACTGACCGGCCTTGCGGCAGGTTGATTCGAGGAGCCGCTGGTTGGTCAGCCACCTTCCTCCTTCCTTTCACACTCAGGAACAATTCTGACACTCTCTCTCTCCGTCTGCCTGACCCCACTTCGCTGTGGGAGATTTATGACTCGCCCGGCTCCCTTCACACTCTCTCCATTCCCGCTCTCTCTCTGTTCTCACGGCTGCGAGTGTTCTGCATGGAAATGTGCTCGCCTTCCTCAGCTGGCCTGAGAAGCTTCCTCTCAGCCGCTGACATTTCTTATTTATTGTGTCGGCTCTCTTGCCTGGACAAGAGGACACAGGAATCTTTTTTTCCCACTCCAACTACCACTTTCTTATTGTTATTCCTACTACCCGTCATGACTTGTGCTTGATTCTTTCTTTTTTAAACACACATATCTGATCTCTCTTTTGTTCCAACCTTGGCTCCAGTCGGCTCTCTGCTGGATTCCACACCACTTAACCTTCCAGATGATTGTCCTCCGTGCGGAAGAGAAGAAGCGGGAAGTTTTTTTCTCATTTTTTTGGTTCAACAAGGATGAAACCTTGTTGAGCCTTTTGACCCGTGATTGAGAGACTCTCCCGCTTCGCCCGGCCAGCCTCATTGCAGCCCGCATTCTCCACCCGGCTGCTGCCCGGGCCCTCTTTGAAGACAATGGCATACTGTAGTAGATCCGCTCTGTGATCTGGCACAGCTTTGTTATTCCCATTGTGTCCGTGAGCTCCCCAACGTGAGTGGCACGCATTGTCTGTGCACCGCTGAAACCCAGTGATGTGTGGCTTTTTTGGGGGGCTAATTAGCAGAATGGCAGATGTTGATGAGCGGTGCGGCGCGGCGTAGCTCAGAGTTGTGTGTGTCGTATGAGGTTTGTGCAGTGTGTTTATGCATCAGTGGACTGACTGCATTGTCTTTTGACAGAAGCCTTTTTTTTGCAAATAGGGCTGCGATCAACAACAAAAAGGAGTTAAAAAGAGACAGACAGACAGTCAGACAGTCAGTCAGACGGACAGTCAGACGGACAGTCAGACAGACAGAGAGACAGACAGACAGACAGACAGTCAGACAGAGAGACAGACAGACAGTCAGACAGACAGACAGAGAGACAGACAGACAGACAGACAGTCAGACAGACAGAGAGACAGACAGGCAGACAGAGAGACAGACAGTCAGACAGACAGACAGAGAGACAGACAGGCAGACAGAGAGAGAGACAGACAGACAGTCAGACAGTCAGACAGACAGAGAGACAGACGCCCCTGGTGTGTCGTCTTCTCAGGGCAGCGGACTATACTTTCCCTTTCTCAATTTGACGCACCAACACATGATTTGGTCATGAATCCTTTTTGGTATTAATCAACTTGTATAAGTTGAGTAGAATGTTGAATAAAAATGTTACTCAAGTACAATTTTTATCCTATTTTCTACTTAACTTCATTTCAGAGAGAAGTATTGTACTTTTAATGCATTGCAACAGTCGATGAAGACACCCAACAGTATATACATGATTAAGATAATGCCTGCTGCAACATTACATTGCATCTTACATATGTCTGCATCAATAATAATCAGGATATTTGATAATGTAACAACTAAAGATCACAGTGGGTGGTTTTTATTAACTCCCTTTCCATGATTATAGACGTACATGCTGCTTCTGAGCACCCTTTAGAAAACCAAATAATTTCACTGAGACTCTTCCCCAATCAGTCCTGGTTCAGGTTCTGCGGGCCCCACTCGCCTCCAGCAATACGAGCTGGGCCTCCAGCAGTGTCGTGTCAACTTGCACGTACCCAATGAACACATATGTGAACATTTGTGTCACAATCCAGGAGCATTTTCTTCTGACCGTCTAATATTAAGGAGATCCATAACTGAGGTACCTTCAAAGGGGTCGAGGGGCGGGACATCGCCCTGGGAATGAGGACGAGCTGATGAATGGTTGGCGCTGATGAGCCGCCACGAGGTAACAGCAGCAGCCAGCTACTCTTATCGCTGCTGTTTCATATGTTGAGCGCAGACCCTCGCCATCTCCTTATCCTGTGAAGTCATTTTCTAATGAGCCTGGCTTTTCCTTTTCCTCTTAAGTTTTAAAGACACCATCACCAGTTTTTTAAAGTTGTATTAAACAGAATCGCTCTCCGCTGCATCTGAGAAATAAATGGAAAGCTGCTTTCCAGCTCAATGAGGCACAACAGTCCCCGATAACTTGCCGATGCATATGAATGAGATATGCGCGCACACACACACACACACACACACACACACACACACAGGAACACACCTCTCTCTACAGGAAACAAAAACACTGAGTGAATATTCTAACTATAAAACCAGAAAGCTGTGTTTATACATTTTTGAGCGTGACAGCGACCATTAGGGCACTGAAATGGAATCTCCGAGTTTAGCGGCGTCACGTCGAGCGGTGTCACCGGGTTGACGGGACGGGACAGACAGACGGGACGTGAAGCGAAGCAAATCTGGAATTATTTTATTTTTTTCACCGGGTGGAGTCACGATTCCCAGGAGTTTGGTCCTGCAGCGGGGGGTGGGGTGGGGGTGGGGGGGGGGCGGATGTGCTCTTCTCTGTGTGGGGGCACCACATGTGAAGCCTGTGGACCGGAGAAGGTCTAAGGAGGACACATCTGACTTGCCGCTGCTTCTGCGACAGCACCGGCCATGCCCGTAATGAATATGCATTAAATGAAAGGTTGAGCAGCTATCACGAGAGCCAGGCGCGCTGAGGAAGAGGGGGGTCGAGCTTCACCGGGCCGCACGGATCATCACACACCGAAGCCAGCCGAGTGTATACGTGTGTTATCTGTGTAAGCAAGGCCATTACTTTTGCATTGAGTCTAAAGAGTTGTAAAGTGGTGAGAGGAGTAATCTCGAACGTCTCGGGCTCCGAAAATAATATATTCTGCTCGGACGATGCAAGTTGACTTTCGGCAAAGCTTGAACGGTCGAGGAACTCTCCCGGTTGAACGCATCAAGAGAGTCAAGGGATTTTATGGAATGGTAATTATGGTGGTCCTCAAGCAAGCATTCTGGACCCCATCCTCTTTTCTATAAACGTGCTCCCTCTTTTTGCCTTCTGCGAAACATGTTTCACACCTGTTTTAAGAAAAACTTTGAGCTGTATGGAAGCCCATTTCCGCCACAAAAATATATATATATATATATGGGATAGAAAGTCGAAATTATGAGATAGTGAAGTCGAATAATAAAATAATAATATAAATAATTTCGACTTTCTATCCTTCACATTTAAAAGGTTTTTTTTCAAAGATAATAAGATAAGAAAGTCAACTCCAACTCCCAAGGAGCATTTTTTTTTATAACAAACAATCAAATCATCAAGCCAATCACGACTGTCTGTCGCTCATTTGAGACATTTCTGAGCATCTGGAAAATAGTGTGGGATGCTTTATTCACTATTTTCTGAAAATCTGTCAGCTCAATTAATAATGAAAAATTGTTAGTTGCCTATTCTGACATAGGAGCCTACACTGGAGATAATCCTTCTGTAACCAGAAGCCCTCCCGCTTCACCTCTCTGGGCAGAGACGTGTGCCTGTCAGGACTTTGATGGGACATTAATGCTGTCGAACCTTGCTCTCATCCCCCGCCATGTCTTCAGCACTATCTCCAGACAGTTGGCTACAAACGCTCTCATCCATCTTATTTTTCCATTATGTTCTTTTGAAGGATGTCCCTTAACCATTAAAACTGATAGGAGTGAAGAAAGAGGGGGAGGAGAGACAGAACGTGCTGCTTGATTGATCTCGTGTCCACCTGAGATAGATTAGCCCCAAATATAATCTGGGCTTTCAGGGATGCTTTTGCAATTCCCATACAATACAAAGGTCCATATTTCTGAAACTCTCTCTAGGTGCATATAGCATGGACAGATGCATACACCTAGAAATCAATTTCATGCCTTGCTAATATAAAGAACCATATTTCTGAGTCAGCCCCATTACCCACCATCAGTTCCAGTGCCCTTTCTTTACTCCACCCTGAAGTCTCCAATCACAGCCACCCATGTGCGGATGCCTGCTTGCTCCACCGCTGTCGCTCTCGGGGTTCCCAGCATCTGAAATTGAGATATAAATATGCTGAGATGATCTTTTTCCACTCAGGCTGTTAGTATTTACGTCCTCGCTCTCTGGCTCCCGTCTCGGTGTCGAATGCTATTCCAATACTTAGCAGGTTGAAGACGCTGCAGAGAGCATTGCATAACCTCACACTCGCTGTGCGACTGGAGAATTCACATTCTAATGCGGTGAGAATCACACATTCCGTCGCTCGGCTGCTTCTGTGTAACGAATCGCAAATATATATATATATATATATATTTCTTTAAACACAATGTCCTCTTAGACAAGAGAACATTAACAGGATGTACAATAATCCAGGTCACACATCTTGGATGCGTGCGCCGTACTTCTCGGATACCGATGGTGCCACGTTGGCCAATGAGTCAATGAGTTTTATCAGTCAGTCCACTAAATCTCACCGTGGAGGAGCAGGAGGGATTTAGGAGGGAGGTGATGAATTGACCTTTTTCCTTCTCGTCTTATCTCAAGTAAGAACCCGGCTGACCTTTTCAGCCTCAAATCAAGTCTCCGGCCCCCCACCCCCCGCCCAGTGTTTGCTTCTGCCTCTTCAACCCAACACGGACATCGCTCTTCAGGATTTGATTTTATCTCCTGCGCTTCCTGTCCGCGCTGATTTTCGTTTCACTCGCAGCGAACAACAGCTGCTCAAACAAACCGCGACACGTCATTTTTCCAGAGGGAACTAAAGCTGAGAACACATTTCTCTACATGTCGCCGCTGGGAGTCGGATGGAGAAGGGCTTGTTTGTGATGCGAGGTTATCGTCTAATGTTGATCTGCACTTCACACACTTCATTTTCATTTACACTACACACATACACACACTTTGCATTTTGCACACTGTCTATATTTAATATTTTTATATTTAATTTAATTTGTCATTAGTATTGTATTGTGTATTGTGTATGCATATATGTTGTATAGATACATAAATATTTTATTTTATATTTTACTTTGTATACATCTTTATCATTCATCCCTGTTTTTTATATTTTATTTTTTATTCTTGTGTGTTTAGTTTATTGGTGCTGCTACTGTTACAACAAATTTCCCCTTGGGGATTAATAAAGTACATATCTATCTATCTATCTAATATACGCGCACAGAAACAAGAAACCAATTACAGAAGCAAACAGAGTCCTGGAGGTCATCGCAGATACTCATGCACGTTCCTCATCACCTCATTGGGATAAAAGGGATCTCGCTGTGGGGACATCTCACTTTAGCCGATGAGGATGACATCAGCGTGGCGTCATCCATGAGTAACACCGAGCCTTGTCTTAGTGCATGTTTGAGCTTTCACAAGCTAATCAAGATCAAAGGCCGTCGACTTCAATCAGACCGGAGGAGCCGCGGAGAAAATAAACTACATGCCTGAGTATCTCCATGAACTAGAGCGCCTATTTAATGAATGGAACCCGGTGTAAGAGGACTTAGGAGTGTGTGTCTGTGTGTGTGTGTGTGTGTGTGTGTCTGGGAAACGGCATGTTACTGTGACTGGGAGGGGTGGGCTGTATTTTCCGTCCTTTTCTTTTTGTTTCTTACTGTACCTCTCCCGCTGAACAAAGGAAGAAGTTGCCACATGTTTCTGCTCCCATTGTTATTAGCCGTGACTGAGCCGTGACATAATGTATTTCAGAGCAGCTAGTTTATTCCCAATACACACGCCCATCACTGGTGTGTGCTTGTTAATTGGACATATGAGTATGCATGTCTGAATAGATATGTGTGTACACTCATAACTATCTGTGTCCCTGCCTAAATTGGTTTGTATCTGAGTGTGATTGCTAAGTGTGTCTGTGTGTGTGTGTGTATGTGGTCGCTTTTATGGGAGACTCTGCTCTCAACTTCTGTCTGTGTGCGTTTGAGAGAGGGTGTGTGTGTGTGTGTGTGTGTGTGTGGTGTGTGTGTGTGTGTGTGTTTCTCGTGTGTAGAGTGAGAGCAGAGCTGACAGCTTGTGCTTTTCCACTACAAACATTGGTAAAAACAAAGGGCTATGGGATGCAGACGGGTGGTCTGCATCCAGGGGGCCTCTGAGCTGATTATCTGAGTTTAAACAGACAGAAGGGCCCTCATTAATTTATTACAATTCACAAGAACACATCTTGACTTCTTCCAATTAGTGGTGATTGGATGTATAAACATACATGCAAACCTTCTTTTTTTAAATTTTATTTTATCACGAGTGACGGGGTCCAACACAACACTCAGTGTCACAGGAGAGATGGATGCACTTGTGCTTTTTCCGTGCACTCATCACTGGATATGTCAGAAGGGTCTCATTAGAAAAACTTCCGTCCACTATTTTCAGAATTAAGCGATTAACTAACTGGAACCCTATTAGTTGTGTTTTTATTGTATCACAGCACAGATACTATTGGAAGTGTTTCCCACGACTACGCAGCAGGCCTACTTTCTTGGAAGTCATTCATCCTTTCTCCCTCAGCTTTCTCTGACAGGCTCATATTAGATATTAGTCAATTTATTTCAAGGATGAACCGATTAGACTTTAATGGGTAAAGGTCAAAGACACCGTGAAGTTATTGGCCATAACTCAATAATTCATATGCTAATCATGACAATGTCACACAAATGTCTAATAGGACAATAAGATGAAGTGATGACAGTCAGGACATGTATAGATGTAAACTGCAACTTGACGTGTTGGCAGAGACAAAAGAAATAGCTTGGAATCATTCAATCGAATCATTTCGCAAAATGCTCATTTTCATTTTAAATTGTTTCAGAATAAGTAATTGCTGAGGTGTAAAAGGCCTCATCAAAAAATAAACCATGTCTTCATTTACGCGTGAGTCAGAGATGTGCATTTTTTGCCGGTGCTTCTGCATGGCGATACAAAAACAAGATCCTCTTTTGGCTGTGAAATGAAGGAGGACCTGACAGAATACACAGGCCTGCTCTTATCTGTTGGATTCAATGTGTTCAGCGTCCGGGCCCCCCCACCCCCCATACACACACACACACACACACTCCGACCCCCCAGCTGCCAAGATATCAGCTCCAATATCACCGCTGACATTTAGAGAAATAGGATGGTGTCGGGGCCGAGGCCGCCTGTGTGATCTATAGTCGATAAAAAGAGGTGACAAAGCCTTGAGTTCTTGTGGTGGCTACCCTCGGTGACGGCCCCTTTTCACTCTTTTGTCTGTCTTTTACACAACCGCCATGTGTGTTTTCTTTTTTTTACATTGTTCTTATTTCTCTGCTATATAACCTCTGCTCGCCGGCTCACAAGGTGTGGATTGTCTGTGACAGGTCTGTGTGTGAGAGGGCGACTGATTCTGTAGCAGGTCAGGAGTGTGTGTGTGTGTGTGTTTGGGGGGTGTCAGGGTGACACAAAGCCCCGCCGGGCGAGGCGGCCATGCTGGGTGTCACTCCACAGGTCAGCGGGCACCCCCTGCGGCTCCCATGATAAGCCCGGCCTGACGACGGTTTGATGGGAAGGGTGACACACACTCGCACCTCCGTGCTCCCTCGGCTCATGGAGCCCGGCTCTGGGGAGGGAAAGCGATAAGAAGCTCCATGAACGCAGCTGCTGCGGGGACAAATCCTAAGAAAACACCAGGAGAGCCGTATCAGGTATTTTTTAACCAGAATACAAATCCAGACAACAAGCTGGTGGAAATAAGGCTTGAGGGTTTTTATGTTTTCAGTTTGCCATTTGGCGAAGTGTTTAAGTCCACAGTGGCGTGCTGAGCCATGCCTTTAATGGCGCCGCCGCCGTCTCTCTGACACACTGACACAGTTCCAAAGGCCTCGCTTTTAATGAGCTGCATTTGCAATGAGGGCATCACAATGGCTCTTTTCCTTTTTTTTTAACTCCTGCCCCTCTCAAATGGAATCAATGGCGCATCAATGTAGGCTGAGGTCCCGTTGACGTCTTCGGAGTAAATGTAATTTAATTGGATTACGAAATCAATTTAAAAGTCCACTTGCATTATAATTTGAAGTAAGCAGATCCGTGAGCTGAATTGATTTCCAAGAAATGTTTCATATGGTTAGTTTGGCTAAAATGATAATCTCCGTATGATAAACCATGTTGGTTGCAGACGGATGAAAAATAAAAGTCCCAAATTGAGGCACGCTTCATTTTATACGTCTTTATATGAGCAAAAGGGAATAAACTATTTGTCCGACACGTTGTTGTGAAACAGCAGCTATCAGAAGTTCACCGCGAAAAGAAGATGTGATCTTTGTGAGGTTGTGTTTTCTCCCTCGCAGCACTGCAGTCAACCCAGCACCTCCCACACAACCCAGATCCTCTCACAGTCAGACCTCCTTCCTCACGGCCTCAACACTTGCAGGCAGACTAACACACTGAGGAGGGGGCCACCTGCCGCATTCGGCTCCTCGCTCCGTGAAGTTGCGTTCAGAGATTCAGTTGGGAAAAATTGACAAAATTAAGCCTTATGAAGGCATTGTCATTTCATCACATCTTAAAATGTGTTGGTTTCATCCAAGTGTTACAATTTTGTCTCCATTCTTCAGTAATTGCCTGCCAAGAATTGCCTGCCAGAATAATGTATAAACAAACTTTATACCAGTATGCATTGTTTTTATAATGTGTCTCTGCTGAACCTGGGAGCTCCAATCAATAGCCTGCCTTTCTTTCCTTCTGGGGGAAGCTACTCTTTTCTATCCTGGTCCACTGGGACCAAGAGGTCCTCCACCATGGAAAAAATAAAATTTAGATTCACGATTCCCATCTTTCCCAAGGGAAGAAGTTTTGGTTGAGGTTGTTTAGTATAACATCTGTTGTGATTTTTTTTGCACTGGTCTGGCACCTCCATCTGGGTGGAGACAGCCGGTTGACCCAGAACATGCTGGAGCGATTACTGCACTTATCCTATCTGGCTTGGGAACACTTCACGTTAGCCCAGAAAGAACTCCAGGTCTGGGCGGACGTCTAGCCACCTCGGCCTGGATGAGTAGGAGAGGCAAAAGCCAAACTAACTGTGGACAAACTGTTTGTGAATCAGTCTAAGTGGATAATGCACTCTCCCTCCTTTCCCTCAATCCGACTGTCCTCTGGGGTGAGATGTGAGCGAGAGAGAGACACAGATCAAGAAAGACGAGAGCCAGAGGCTGGATAATGTCAGGGGAGCGCCGAGTCGTAGTCTATTAGTGTCATTGGCGTATCACCAACTCTGAGCGTCATCCTTCCATGTCAGTTGCTCTCCATCACTTGTCAAATGTGAAGAAGGAGTGGCTGCTGTCATCTCACCGACACGCTGAAAGTGCCCTAAAAAAACAACAGACAGTGACTGATCCGTGGCAAAGGACCACAGCGATGCTCCGGAGCTGGCTTCAGCCAAACATACTCGGCAGCAAATGATGCTTTATTTACCCGTAAACAAGGTCTGTGATTTATGCAAGTTACATACACTGTGTATGGCTGCATAATAGGTCTGACAGCACCATCATTTTTTTGAATAAGTGCAGTTTAAGGGAATTTGATTTGGAAACCGTGTATGGAACTGAGGCAGCCTGAGGGAATAGCTCAAAGTTAATCAATACAGGAATGTCTGTTTTTAGACACTGAGTGCATTTTAGACTGTTTTTTGAATTAATCAATAGCACACTATGTTTTGAGATGGAGAGAGAAGGAGGTGGGATCAGGATGGGCTGCTCCCTCTACCTGAAGACTGTGATTCCTCAGGGAACTGAGGGAACACTAGATAAAAAAGAGAAAAAAGATTTGTGAGTCGACTGATATCTGGCTCCCACTTGACATTATGTGTGTGTGTGTCACAAAAACATTGCATAATGCTCTTTCAGCTTTTCACTAAATTTCCCTGCCCTGGGGACAGAGTTGCATTTTAAGAAACACACAATCTGGAGGTATCCTTGATGCTTGGGGGAAAGCTATCGCACGCGCGTGTTCTTTATTCAGGAATGAATGAATCCCGTGTTCCTCCCCGTCTTTGTCTGACAAGTCTCCACGACCTCAGCCCACAGGGCCCCAGGTGGATCTAAGATATATAGGTCTTCTTTTGCCGGAAAAGGCCACTCAATGCGGAAAGCTCACAACAGAGGTCCTCCCTCTCAATATGAAACATTATATAAATACAGATGTCATATAACAAAGCAACACACATACGTGTATTTGTTTGTAACATTAATACACAGTGGCCTCCAGGATAAAGTTGATGTTTACACTTAGAATGGAGCTTGGCTTGTAAATACAAGCCACGAGAAGGACTGGCATACAAATTCAGGCATTTCCTTTTAGCAATCCGAAGTTAAATTATTTGTGAAATGAAAAATCCATCCATCTGCATGGTTAAAACAAGTAACTCTAAGGTGACTTTAAATGCTGATGTTGGGTGAGAGAGGAAGAGCTCTCTCATCTGTGAAGTGACACATCCTGGCTGTAGCATGTGTTGGCAAAATTGCAAAAAGAAGCATATTTATTGATTTAAAAGTCAACCACAAACAGTTCTCCTTCGTGCTCAAAAAACATTAGCTGAGAGACAGAATACAAGAGAAGGTAGCCGACTGTTTTATAGTTCTTAGTTGTACTACACACAACATGTAGATTATCCTGTTCAGCAAATCAGCTGCAATGCATTTTGTTGAGTAAGTTAGTTATGATACCACTCTGCATGTAAGCAATAAAGCAAAAGCCATAGACATTTAGCTTAGCTTAGCTTAGCATGCAGATTTGAAGCCGGGGAAAACAGGAAGCACGGTTTACCCAAAGTGAAAATAATAAATCTGCCCTCACTAGTCGACACATCAAATCCTCTTTGTTTTAATCCATTCACAAACAAAAACTGGAAAACCAAAAGTTGTGCTGTACTATTTATTGATATTGCCCGGCAACCAGGGCAGACTCCTGAAAATCATTTTGCCAATAAATTGTTCCAGCACATAACTCCTCATAACTTTGCTTTATGCTAAACTACTCGTCTGCTGGCTCCAGCTTCATACTCGATGCACACGTACTCTATGAGATGACCTCTGACCTCTGAAGTGGAGACGAGTGTGAAATTCTTAAACCGCAGAAAAAGTCAGGATGGGGAGGCTTGTGCGGTGGATATAATTACACAATATGCGGCTACGACTTTCCTCTTCTACCAACAGCCGGCATTTATTTTAATCATCACAGCAATCTTTCCACAAACAAACCATGACCACAAGGTCCTAAAAACCCAGGTGGGTTGCGGCGTTGCTTTAAGACGTATTTGCATCTTTGTCGCCAAAATGCACATTTCTAGTGAAAACCGACACAGCTTGTGCTACACAGCGCAGCTGACCTCATAAACAACAGACATGTTGATACATTGAACACAGGTGTAATTGAAAACATGAATAATGGTCGCACTCCGTTCAGGCGCTCCAGTTGCAGGGCCCTGGCGGTGTGTGTGCTGAATCTCCAGAATGATTTACTGCCTCACCTAAATTGGTCGGAGCTATTATTAATTAATGTTACGGCTCCACCTGTGCTTTTACTGCAATAAGCTGCCGACGGCAAGGTCTGATTATCCTAAATATACATTTTGTGCGACATAAGTCTTTCCGTGAACCGGTGGGGAGGCTCTTTGCTGAGCATCACGCTGTCTTCACATGGACTCACTGAGCTGTTATCCTCCTGTTCTAAATGTTGCTGTTTGGCAGAGCATTACATGTGCAAAACAGAGACAGAGACAGAGACAGAGAGAGAGAGAGAGAGAGAGAGAGAGAGACTGAGGGAGAGAGAGAGAGAGAGAGAGAGAGATGGGGAAGCAAAAGTGCCAGATGTGAGTGGGCTTCTAACAGGTTGCCGTACTGCTGCTTGGGAACAATTAGCATTTGTCATGACCAACTTCCAGCCAAGCACCAGTCGGTATGTTTTGAACACAGATTTTCTTTCCACTTGCAATATGGTTCATATTTTATTAGCTTCACTAATTGTCTCGGTCTACAGACCTCCTACAGCCTGTTGTTTCCAAGTCGTAGAATTGTTATCAGAAAAATCACAGCGGAACAGACGCTTTGCTCCCGAGCAGTTGCGCTCATCTAATTATAAAACACGAGGTAAATGTGGAGCAGATGCCCTCCACCAACACACACCCCCAGCTTTCCAATTGAGAGAGACATTTGGTCTCTTTCTAGTGTTACATTGGCTCCACGTGGATTGGGGGGGATCATTGCCAAGTGGCTGCCATTGTATAAATGAACCAAAATCGCTCGCCAGCTCCACACACCGTCGGGGAGATAAGAACAAAAGAAGAAACTTCCCCTTCAGCGAAAGTGGTGCCGCCGTGCCTCACTTCTGACGCTCGTTCTGTTGAGTTTAGGAGCCGAGACCCGAGAGTGTGACGGTGTCAGAGGATGCTGCACGATCGTCTAATGACTGGTAGCTTTAGTCTGCTTCCGTTTGGCCGGGACGTGCCACAATCAGGCAAACGATTAGTGGTGGAAGACAAATCAGGGAAGTAAGACGGGGGGGCAGAGAGGAACCAGATCTGATTGCAGCTCCCGTCACTTCCCACATGATTGGTGTCGCTTGATTGTCATTATTAGTCCATATTCAACTGATGAAATAACCCTCGCTGTTCCAGATGCTCACCTTAATTGGACATTTTGATTGATCAGTTATAATGAAAAGCTTCGCTGGCATTGCCGAATTGTAACTGGGGTCTAGATCGAGTGCTAACTTCCAAAGTAGTGCCATAATTTAGTTCCAGGAAAGTCGTGCCAAAGCGTGCACCATGGTAATATGAGCCCATGAAGATGGCTCCATGTTACATTCCTTAAGTTAGGGAAAAGTTTATGATGCTGCTTCGTCCCCTGGCAGTGTTCACATCTTTCACCTGGCCTCATTACCCCTCATAGCGAACACCCGGTTGTGGAGAGGCAGAGCAGCTGTCATTTATATGTGGCAGGAGTGTCTCTGCTCTCCGCCACAAGTGACCTGTTCCTGTCCCCGAGCCAGGACAGATGACAGCGTGTATGGCCCCGGTGTGGGCTCCGGGTATACGCTTCATTGGGAACCAAACCGTGGCTGCGATTGCACTTAACAGCTGATTAATATGTACTTTTGGCGTCACGGTGTAAAACATTAGACTTTGCGCACAGGTAGGATGAGTCTGTATACGCACACGCACGCAGAAACAATCACATGCGTGTGCACACCGGGCATCCATTACACAGCCCGGCTATAAATCTGCCTCGGAATTAACCGGTGAGCAGCGGCTGATTGCTGTAGCGGTCCCCTCTCACTCTCAGGAATGAGAATAAATGAGCGGACGCCGCCGTGAACAATCCTTTATTACGCTCATTAAGCGGAGGAGCCCGAGCCTTATGAAACTGGGGACACCAAGCACGCGCGGCCCAGTCGTCACATACGTGCCCTACTTATGGTTCCCATGGCAGTGTGAACACACCCACTACCCCCACCACCACCGCACATGCATACTATTACCACGTTACCCCCCACACACACACACACACAATCTCTCATCCGTTTTCCACAATCGGTGGACGCAGTGCAGCCGTCTGCAGACTCCTTGTCAAAGTGTGAGAATATTTCCAAAGTGCCGGCTGATAAGCGCAGCTCTGGAGTGCCTCCCCCAGCTCAATATGTTCATCAACAAATTTTTTTTCTTCCTCTCCCTTCTTCTTCTTTTGGAGTAACTTCAACCGACGGCAGAATCATTAATCAGGAAGTTTGCTGTGTGTTGCCTGTAAATCATATTCCACTCATTCCTGGATGCACTCTTCAAACAACAGCAGCGCCAGGTGTTGATAATCAAGATTGGTTTGTTTGCTTGTTTTTTATGTTGTTGAATGCATTAAAATTGCCAGGTGGACTACTTTTCCATTAATGTATTCTCCGTCAAGAGCGCGGTGATGTTACAGCTCATTTACTGCGCAAAGCTTCAGGTCATATGAACATGTTTTGACAGGTGTTACATTATATTCAGAATTGACTGGCTGACAATGTTTGTTGCATTTTTCTATTAGCGGTAACTTGATCTCGGCTGTTAGACATTGATGGAGGGCAATGGACCGTGTCATGAAATCGTAAGTATCGCAGTTGGCCTGCAGTGCTTCTAATGCTATTTAATCCATCATCATACTTCATGACAAAGCTTTATTTGGTCATGTATGTCTTTACTTGTCACTTCCAATTAAACTTTCTTGCAGTGTTTTAAAATACAGTTTACTAAAAGGAATCCAAATGTGTCCGACCCAGGGCCAATGCAATGCCATACATTTAAAATGTACACAAATGCTGCCCCGAAGATAATAATTAACCATCAACCATCATGTTACATTGGGAATGCCATGCAAGGTGCCACCTGCCCATCAGGACTAACCATTCATACCCGTTCACACACAGCCGGCGGGGGGGAAATCTATGAGACACACGATGACAAACAGCAGACGCTCAACAAATCTTTGCCAGACAGCTCGGGGCAAAATGATACAACAACATCCAGATCTTGACACATTGCAAACTGTCAAATGTTTTCTGTCCGTGTGTGTGTGTGTGTGTGTGTGTGCGTGTGTGTTTCCAGATAGCAACAACAATAATTACTTGAAAAGTCATCGAAACTGTCAGATGTGTGCGTTGTTTAGAATATCTCAAATTCATAATTAAATTGATTCATATTAGCGAGGGCCCTAAAACGAAGATCCTTATCTTGCAGACCTTGTATTTACCACTAGGAGGCTGCCGTGAATGTCCTTTTATGTTCAAGTGGCTGCGGCCCGATGATGGCATTCGTTGAGCCATCCGTGATCAAATGAGGCCACTGTGAGTGATACGCATGTCACGTCCTTCATGGTCTGATGTAGACGGGTACAGGATTATTGATCACGTGTACAGTTGCTCTTCTGAGCATCATTTCTTCTCCACTGCTCCCTCTGTCTAATCAGGACACAGTAGGAAGCACTGAATTGCATCCAATTTCCTCTCACTTCCCTTTGTGTATTGACTCGGGGACCTGACGAGGAGTGAGACTCGAGTGGGTCGAGAGGAAATCGCAGACATCGACTTCTCCCTAACCTCTCGTTGGCACTTTCCCCCGCGCCGCGAACAACACGGCGGGGAGCCTTGAAGTAGATTGATTACACTCGTGATCACTCTTCGAAGATAATGTCCTTCCTTTTAATCATGCTTTGTGCCGCTGCTCTTTACAAGGATAAGATTGTCATCAGCAACTTCATCACTGTCTCATTGTAAAGCGCCGTCCTAATTGGACGGCTCCGCTTTCCATTGGAAGTTTTGATCTTATTTACCGCTGTTCGTGCTTCAGCCCAAACGGGATCACTTTCGGTGTGCCTACGATGTGCCGTCTTCTGGTCAACGCGCTGTCCTTCTACATCACACAGAAGTCAAACGTAATTTGCTTCCTAAGAACTACCTTTTTAGAATTGTTACCGTGGTCTGTAGATTGTTAGTTATCAAGTGAATGTAATTACTCCAAAGGACTTACAACTTTCAAAGGACTACAACTACAACATTCAAAAGTTTGCACTCTTGTATGTGAGCTGGATCTCGGTGCTCTGAAGTCCATAATCTTGTGTTTACTCATTGGGCACCACACAGGCTTTACAGTATATTCCTGCGAATCCATAAACCACTCAGTCATTTCATCAAAACACACAGCAGCCAGACTTCCCCTCCAGCTTTGCTTTCACAGAAACGTTTCCAGTGTTTGAATCGGGACTTGAGGATGAGTTTGGTGCAAAGAAAGCTTGAATGAGAGTTCAGCGCTCGCAGCCTTAAGCTATCATCAGTAATCCTGTCCTTTTGTTCTCTTTGACATTGGCAGCATTGACCGAACCTGCTCGCTGTCGGTCCGTGAGGCACTCTTGAATTTACTGGTCCGCTCTATCGAGGTGGTTGACATTTGTGATGGGACACTAATGACTCCGTTTGCCTCAGGGGAAAGTGTTAAAAACAGCAGCCTCGGGCTCGATATACTCGGAATCACACACATTATGTGCAAAAGGGAATTGTTTTGGGGAGTGGCATCTTGTTTTCTTTAGCGGCGAGGCTCAACTAGGAGAATCCTTGTCCTTTTGGTTTCTTCCATCCTCCATCCTCTCACCTTTCCTTCTCTCTTTCTTTTCATTTTTTTGACAGCCCACCTGAACCGGCCCCCAGCTAATGGGTAACAGGCAGATCAGTGGCCAGCCCCAGGGGTCCTTAATGACCTTTCAAACCCTCCCAGCCTATTATTTGCACTGTCAAAGCTCCGCGTGCCGCCGTCTGACCTCAGCTCTCAAACCAGCGACCGTGTGACAGCCTCCCAGACAAAGAGCCGGTAGGGGAGGGGGGCCGAGGCGAGGAAGTCAGACGAGATGCCTTTGTTATGATCACGAGTGTGTCTGGCAATATGTAAATAGTGCTTATCCGGTGTTAATTGCCTCTGCTGCTAGGATGAGCATATTAAACGTGAAGGAAACAATTTACCGCTTTCAAAGTCTCCCCAGGCCACCGTGAATAAGACCGGCCCGGCATTTGTAGGCATTACCAGTGCCATCTGCTACCTGTGTCATCTCATCGGCACTCTAAAGCTTAATGGGTTGTAGCTGATAATTAAAGGATAAATCTGGTTCATTACAACTTTTATTTTCATGGTTTTTACCGTTATCCGTCTCTATAATATGAACGTTGTACATCAAGTTGATTGCTGAGATCTGGGAATGCGGTGAACAACCAAGGAGAACAGCAACATTACTAAGTGTCCATAGTAAACATCTATTGTACACAACATTTCCCTGTGGGTTATAACTGACGTGTCACATGATACCACCTTCTGTTTCACATCGGAAGGAAATAATAGGATCAAAGCAAGCTACATTTTGACGAAGACAGAATGGGAAATGCACCTTTTTGCTGTCTTACTGAGGGTCAGACAATATGATTGATACCACGCTCGCTAAATATGAAGCTCACGTCAGCAGCTGTTAGCTTAGCTCGACTGGCTCCGTCCCAGGATGAGAGAAATCTGCCTCCCAGCTTCTCTAAAGCTCTACTAATTGACACGTTATAAGTTTGTGTAATCTGTAAAAAATCCAAAATGCAAATATTCCTTGGCCGGTTGCAGTGACTTCCTTGAGTTTTGTTGTCACCACGAGGTTGCCAGGCAACTGGGAGCGACTGGCTTGTCGCTTCATATTTAAAAGAAAGATATGAGAGTGGTGTCAAACTCGCAGCCAGATAACAAACAATCCTATCTTCCAAAATGGCTTATTCCCAACCTGTGCTGCATCCCTAGATATGAGAAATTACTTTGGTGCCAATGTTATCGTTGATGATGAAAAGTAAAACTAAAAAAAATTGTAGTAAACCGGAACATTCCTTTAAAATAAGATAAGATAAGATAATCCTTTATTAGTCCCACAGTCGGGAAATTTCAGGATCACAGCACGTTAGAGCATTAATAAAAATAAAACACAATAACAATACTAAATACTAAATACTAAAACTAAAATACTAAATATACAGAGGAAACTAAATAGACAAGGGGAAAACAAAGTAAAGTGCTGAGTAAAGTAAAGTGCTGAGTAAAGTGTTGAGTTTGCCAGGAATGTAGGCAGGTCTTCAAGTATTGTTCCGAGGAAGACAACAGAAGTGGGCAGAAGTAGAGACAAAGTGAGGAAAGAGCGGTCGCTGTACTTTTGTATGATTGCTGTGCACTTTGTGTGCACTTTGGGCCTTTTTAGGGCAGAAAATACCCCTTCATTTATCCTCCCTCCTTTCTGACTCACTCCGGCACGGTTAGAGTTTTTTTCCGTGGCAGAACCCACTTGATTTTCTTCAGTCAGCATATGGATGGCACCATTACTCCTTACAACATATTTTCACGCCAGCAAGACCATTTTGCTGATCTGCACAGTACATGGCATCATCAGACTCCGCCCCCCACCCACCCACCCCCCATCTCCCGCTCCTGTCCAAACCCCCCCAAACCAATTACCAGTTATCACCAAGGAGGAGGCTGTTCACCCATTAGTTATTCATCCACCCAAGTGCCGCTTTTACTCTAATTCGATTTTCTCCCTCCATTTTACATTAGAACTCACTCCAAGAAGGCAAGATCTTAAGAAGTTAAGCACAGAGAGTAACTGCACATCTCTAAATCTCTTCAACAAATAGACTCTGCCTTTGCCATTAACCTTGAACAAGCAGATTAATTTAGCACTCAGTTTCCCTCACCAGTCCCAAATCATATTTCGCAGAATTCCATAATCCAGTCAAAATAAGACAGAACAATCATCTCATCAACTGTAATCTGTTAATGATGAAGATGGAGCGTCGTATTGATCGAATTACAGGGGGAAGTTATTCTAAGCAGAACAGGAGGATATTGTGGAAATCATTGCACTGAGCATCTGATATAAGGGGCCAAGCGCAGTATGAAATATGATGAAATGTTTACCCGACAGTTTTTCATGTGCAGCATTGGGAGCACCACGGGATGCTTGTGAGTCTTTGCCTTTCTGCTTGTCCTGTGTGTGTGTGTGTGTGTGTGCGTTGCAGCTTTCAACAGCAGCTTTTAATGAATGCAGTAACAGTGACCTACAATCCGTGTTTGGCAAGCTGCTTGAAAATGTTGACACATTACACTATTAGGTAATGTGTTACTGCTCACGGCACTGCAGACGAGGCCGAGTGCAAAGCAGGAAGTGTAGGAATTGCCAGTGGAAGTAGATGACGACACTGTATTCCTGAGCTGAGAGCTTTCATCACCAACACTGCGACGCCACACTCTTGACATTGGGCGTTGGGACAGTTCCCATTAAGACCTCGTCTCCCTTTGTCCAGTTAAGGCACGAGATTGGATAATAAAAGCATGTAAAAGAAAAAGACGGCCCGTGAATTTTAGAGCGGATGGAATGGGCCGTTGCATTTAGAACGGGTTGCGCAATAAAGGGAGTCCTCCACACACACGCGAGAAGAAGATTGGCAGAATTCATCAAATGTTCTGTGGGCATAAAACCTCAGCAGCAGCAGCAGCAGCAGCAGCGTGTAGAGCCTTTAATGTGAAAAATAACCCAGGGGGCCGTGTGGAGTGTTTTTTATGTGGCTGGAGGGGTTAAAGGAGGCCTGTACATTGGTTCATGTAAAGATGCTGAGGGGATTGTCAGATTTCCCCAGTGCTCTCTCTCTCTCTCTCTCTCTCTCTCTCTCTCTCTCTCTCTCTCTCTCTCTCTCTCTGTCACTCTCTCGTGTCATTGGAGCGTTGCTTGAGTCGCTCAGACAGTGGTAGCGCTGGCTGTCTGGGAGTGATTTATGCCTTCATAATGGCTGTGCTGTGGTGAACCCAAGGCCGTATTTTATTCTGACACTTATTATAGAAATGAGACGTTTGGGTGTAAAGAGAGACCCATGCCGTTTTCTCACAGAGAGGCAGTCACGCTCGTATGAAACCTCAGCCTTACAGCATTTGGAATTACATCAGGGAGTATTTAATTCCACGTCTCTACTGAACGCTCACATTCTCACCAGTGTACAGTTTCTTTATCTTTTTCCAAAATGCAAATTGAGTTTCACAGGTTCGGAGATGGGATTGCAACGCGGGGTTGTCGAGCTGCAGCGTGGCGGCTGCTGCTCAGGTGCGTAGAGCCGCAGGCGCGTCTCGGCTCTGGTGTTGTCGGGACTCAGTTGAGAAAATAAACAAACAATAGAGTCGCAAAGTTAGAGGAGGGATTTATTTATTTTGCCACTCAGAGTCTCGGAACTTAAAAAAGTTAGTTTTCTGCATAGACAATGTTACATTAGCGGCAGTAAAAGGATTTATGAGGCTTGTGTGGACATAAACTATCGGTACAAAAGATGAGCCTCTGCATACGGAAATCTACGGTTCTTTGATGAAAAGTCAAAGCGGCAGGCTTGTTTACATAAACACTTCAGGAGAGAAGTCAGCTATGCCTTCAAAGACGCTCTCTGGTGGCCGAGGGGTTTAGGGCATGAAGCGTGACTTGCGAAATTTCCACTTCAAGTCCGGCCGGAGACCTTTGTTGCACAGTGTTCAAAATTTTATTTATTTATCAATACAAATACAAAATTCAAAAATTGTTCTTTACATTTGTACAATGTACACATCTTGCCCCAACCATCCCTGCCCCCACGGAAAAGGAAAAAAACAAAAAAAGGGAAAAAAAAAAGAAAAAGGGAAAAGGAAGGGACCTGAGGAGGAGGAGAGGGACAGGGAGATGAGATGGGCTAGATGTAATCACAGAAAGAGGACAGAAGAGTTAAACAAATACAAAAAATGATGACAACAGAATGTATGAATAGTTCAGGCATAGCATATGGATGGAGACCTCCACGATCCATCAGGCAGAGGCAGATTGGGGTGGGAGAGAGGGTGGAGAGAGTCTCAGCAGTAGAGTCCAACACACAGTGGCAGTGTGTGGAGCAGGAATTCCCACCCAGACCCAGACCTCGATGATCCAGCAGATAGAGATATGTCGCCTCTCAGGGGGTCCGATGACCCCATGAGACGTGAAGTCAAAAGGACTCCGGGGAGAAAGCAGAGTTCCCCATGTCTCTCGTCCCCGTGTCACGAATTGAGGCATAAAATGCTCCCCAACAAATACGACTTCAAATGAGGAGTTTTAAAAGGGATGCAAAATGTTAACTCCAGCTACTTTTTTAGGGAAAGATGCTCTTTTGTTTGGATGATATGGATAACACTCTGAAGTCTCTACGCTAATTATAAAGATATAGCCAACAGCCAATTAGCTTGTTAAACAGACTGGAACCGGATAGAAGCAGATAGCCTGTCCAAAAGTAACAGAATCTGCAAATGTTTGGGGTTTTCACTTGTGTGGTTCTCTGTTGAGAGTTATTACCTTCGCATTGAAAATGCGGAAGGTTATGTTTTGATCGCCGTGTATTTATTTATTTATTCATTTATTTATTTATTTATTTGTATGCGTGTTATTCGCGTAACAAAATTGTTTTAAACCGAATCACATGAAATTTGGTGGGATGATTGGTTATTATCCGGGGACCATTTGATTATATTTTGGGATCGATCAGGTCAAAGGTCAAGGTCAAGGTCATGAAAAGGTCACCATCTTCTTGAATCGCATGCAATTTGGTGGGATGATTGATTATTATCCGGGTGCCATTTGATTAGATTTTGGGATCAATCGGGTCAAAGGTCAAGGTCATGGAAAGGTCAAAATCTTCTTTTTACCATAGCACGGTCAATTTCTATCCAATTGGCAACTAATGACAAAATGTTCATAATTCAATGCCCAATCTTGTGATATGCGAAGGTATGCGCTCTACCGAGTGCCCATTCTAGTTAATGATGTAATTGAGGGTGAAACTTTGAAATGGCTCATTCCCGGAGTCACAAACTTCCCCCTCCAACTTCCCAACTCAGGCGCATCCACAATATGTGCTGCCATGTGTCACCCAGAGTGGGTTGACCTATACACGTTTTACTAGTCCTGCCATAATTCCGTCGGCCTTCAGTCGCGCCTCTTCTATCTCCAGAGCCCAGTGGCCGAGCTCTCCGATGCCGACAGGTTGCTCTTCCCACCCGAAGACGAGGAGAGAGAACGGCCGTGTAATCGCCGGCTGTAAGCGCGACACTCCCGGGGCTGGATGACCTACATGTTACGCTTTCCTCCATCTGCCTGCATGCACTTAACACCCCACAGGCTGCCACTCAAACCAGCAGGTGACGGCACACCGGAGATATAGGCTGCGTGTAACGGAGGCTCGCTGCGTGTACAGATGTTAAGCACAACAGCCAAGGTTACACACGCTGGTTAAATGGCCTCGGATGCACTTTCTGAAAGCCTTGTTTACTTGTCTGCGTAGCCGAAGTGGAAAAGGGGTGACCTTCATCCCCAGTCAGCGCATTTCCACTTCGGCCTGCGAGCGAAGACGGACACGTTCTCCTAAACTCTAGCAAATTAAAAACAAAAACATTTCATTAAGATTCAAAGTGCTACATGCAAGCCATAAAGCAACGTATGCAGTTAATTTGAAGGCATAAAAAAAAAAGCTAATGGACTATTAGAGTCTACTGCCTGGGGCTGCCTTTTCTCCTGCGAGAGGAAGTACATCAATCACTTCTATCAGTAATCCCCTGCAAGCTGCCGGCGGTGGCTTTGCCTCCCTGCCATAGAAAATGGTCCCTCGGCAGAAGCAACATCAGATGTGGCTGAAGTTGACATCTTAACAGATAAACTGGCCCCACTTTGCTCCCACTGTCACGACATTCTGCCCTCGGGTCTTCGGAGATATCGATGGGAGGCAGCAGTCGACGAGACAAAGGAGACGCCCGAGGAGTCCGGCTAAGCTGCTCCGCGTTACTTCTTTCTCGCTTGTCCTCCTCGTAACCTGGAGGATGCTCGATAAGATGGGACGCAGACGAGGGAACCTTCGGGATGGTGCTCCGCTGCAGGCGAGACCACACGCTCATCGTTGTACCGACGGTGACTTTCCGGTGAACTTTCCCCGAGTGTTTGTTGCGCTCAGAAGAGCAGAGCGAGTCGACGTGTGCGATATTTGCTGAAGCGCAGACTTAGTGCTCTCGGCTGCGTCACAAGTGCATAATGTCTTTGTCAACACGGGACTCTGAGAGAAGAGAGGAGAGGTTCCATGCTTGCGTTACACTCCTCTAAGCTGGTTTACCGCATTTGTTGGGGGAAGGCTGCTGGTTGTCTCGGGGGGCGCGGAGTGGAAGCACATTTCTCTTCTGGCTCCAGCTGCTTGCGTATCCATGTGCAAACCGACAGCAGATGCGTCTCGGTCCGGCCGCTCCATCCCAACGGTTCTATCCAACTCCTTCCCCCGATCATCACCTGGCCCACTTGTGCAGCAAATGTGAATACGGACACGATGATTCATGTCGACTGTGCATATGGAGCGGCGTTGGCCTCCGAGCACTCGCGGAGCTGCGTTGGACTTGATGACAGCTGCTAAATAATTTCTCGCAAACAGATTTTGTTTCCCGGCAAGTGTTTATGAATGTGGACGCATTTGCATACTTTGCACACTTGAAGAGGACGGTTTATGCTCGTGTGACCACATCAAAATATGTGTGATGAAACTTTTAAGATGCTACAGCTTGTAACGACTGTTGGGGGGTGAATGTGGGAAGAGATGGTGTTTAAACTTGACAAGCTGAAGGCTACGTGTGAAATAAGCCGTTTTTGCAAAGATGATTCTCATTGGGATTCTGCTGCGTCGTCACCTTTTGGTATCTTTGGGGCGCGCTAACTGATGATGCACTTTGCAGAGCTGTCGCAAGACATCTCCGAAATACCGCGATGAAGACAGATCTTCCCCGTGATAATATCTGAGAGTATCTCGGAAAAGCCGCAGCCAGGCCTCTAGAAACCCTTCCCCATCTGTCAGATTGCTCTGCAGATCCTCCACAGCAAACGGAGGCGGCGTGTTTAGCTGGAAAGACATCAGCCGAGGGGACACCAGAAGGATGGAAAAGTCCCTCATGCTTGGAGTTAAGGCTACTTTATATTCTTCTGTTGATTGGGGATTAATTGTTCCATCTGGCACTCGTGAAAACCATTCAAGAGAATATGAAAAATAACACTCCCTCTTCTTCTCCCTGACTTGTTTCCTCTTGTTTCATTACGGTCGTGGAGTACGGATAGCAAGCGCGGAGTTTTGGTAGGAGGGGCCTGGACCGGTCAGGGTGTACCAGAGGGAGAGCTGGGAAATGTGATCATTTTTCTTCGGGGCTGTCATACGCCATCGGCCGCCTCATTTGTCTGCTGCGACTCCTTTGTTTCCACCAGGCTCCTTGTTGCAGGATTAGCCCGCGGTGCGAGACCAGAGCAGGAGAATAAGACGGAGAGAGAGAGAGAGGCACGGCGAAAAGAACTATATAAGCTCATTATTACATTCTAATGTATTCCTATAGTGCTCCATGTTTCTTTAATACTCTATACTTAACTCTAATGTACATGCTGCTGTGCTTGATAATACTTGCCGACTGGGCAAAAAAACCTGAATGAAAGCAGGTTTGGACTATATGAGGGAACAAGGGATGAGGAGGGCTGCACAACTGCAGCACTTTTACACTAAATTGCCCCGCAGTTCCATCGGAGTGGTGTTGACCGACTTTATCTCCCACTCAGGTGATTAATGCAATATCGCTACAAGCAAAGGTCACATCAGGATGCATGGGGGGGGGGGGGGGGTCAGAGCACAACACAGGCCGAGGGATTTGTTTTTGGCTACTGAGAAGAACAAGTTGTTTGTTATTTTGTAGGACATAACTCTGTCTCTGAAGACACACATTGAGAAGGGAAAGTACAAAAATACAATAAAACACACACACACTCTATCTCTCTCTTCTCTCGCTCTCAGTTAGCAGGTAATGATGTTAGTTATGTGGAAGTCTGTTCAATAAAAACTAATTATTCCTTTCTCTCCACTGATTGTACACTCGAGGATCAGTGTACTTTCGAGTTGTATAATGTCTTCTGTGGATTTTCTGTAGGAAGCTTTCGAACGCTCGAAGACAAAAAGTCCAGATCGGTCCATTTTTAACATTCTTTCTTTTTCTTCAACTTCACAGAGGTAGAATGTCAAATTGCTACAGTACAACTTTAAGTTAGGACACCAGCTGTAAAACGCTAAGATCCAGTTGACGTGTGTGCGTGTGTGTGTGAGTGTGAGTGTGAGTGTGAGAGTGTGTGTGTGCCTTACCACCAGCCTTATCTAGGGCTGACACACTGAGACAGACAATACCTCACACTCACATTCACACCCACAGGTGATTCAGAGTCGACCATGTATCGAATCTGCATGTCGTTCACACAATAGAGACATATTTTTGGGATATATTGTCGTTGCTTTTCCTTTTGTTCGCATAACTGAGCGGTTCCTCACCTGGGGGGTTGGGCATGATCAATCGGAGGGAGATGATCAATGTTGGCTAGAATTAGTGTTCTTGGTGTTATAAATGCAGACGGAGATATGCATCCGATGACGAGGGATACCAAATTGGTTTAGACGCTGAAGTAAAAAGCTGTTTGAAATTGACCAACAGAAAATTAAGTAATTTTTCAAGCATAAAATAGTGAAAGAAGACTTCTTATTTTCAGGTTCCAGCTTCTAAAATTGGATTATTGGTTGTTTCTCTTTGTCATATACTGTAAAGTAAGCTGAATATATTTAGTCTTTGGAGTCTGTTATTAGGAATCGACAAAGACCAAATGATTGATTGATCAGAAATCAAGTCTAAAAATACTTCGAAATCCATAAGATGCAGCTCTAGTCATAAGCTAAAACATTTGGGAAACAGACGTAGTGCGTCGCATAACACGTCATGACTGTAAGTCAAAGGAAATCTGTGAAAAGACACGAGAAACAAAAAAACGGACATATTTATGATGAAATACATACACCATGCTGAGCCTGGCCCTATGCCAACGTGTATGCGTTCAGCTTCTATCAAGACTTTAATGCCACTTGAAACCTGTGGAGTAATTTCTTTTAAATGAACTGTGTCAAATGCAGTGAGATGTGAAAGCGGTGGAACATCTGGGGGTTGGAAATGAACGCTCTCTGTTCCCGCAGGACTTCTGTATCGTTTCAGTTCAAGGCATCAAATACATAATCCTGCATTCAGGTCATCTGGTCAGAGTCTGAACGAGGTGTTTAAAAGACAGTTTGTGATTCAAGTTCTGCACCACTGCTCAGTTTCCCAACCGTGCTGTATTTTTGCCCGGCTGACACTTTATTTTACTTTTCTACTTATCGAGTGATTTCAGTTTGCAGTGTGAGCAAAATGCTCCACTTCAAAACTGTATTTAAATACAATAGCGTGTAATTATGCCACCCAGCTCCTTCTTTTTTTCTGCTGTTATCTATATTTTAATCTCTGGTTTCAGCGTTTATACCAAAGCACACTCTCTCCGGTATTTCACCATCACGGCTTCCCTTCCAGAGAAATTACTGGTGTTAAATGAAGCAATGATTTTCTTTATATGTGCCAGCTGTAGTGCAAATGGGTTTCAGTCTTCCAGGAAATCCAAGTTCATTTTGTGAAGATGAGGTTGAAGATGGCGAGTGAACCAGGAGCCATTTGGGCTTTAAAGCAACCTTCAGATGATGTTGCATCCAACTGTGCTTTTTAAGTCTATGTTTTCCAACGTTCTGTTCATACAGACTCCTTTTGATAATCTTTTGAGAAGACATTCAGGACCAAACATGAATTCCTATCCACCCTGAACACAAACCTTGAGTGCACAATGTTGTCTTTATACAGTTGGTTGGTTCTTCATTCAGAGACCATGGAGGTGTTGTCTTTGGATCTGGAACAGAAGTGATCCACTGAAGGTTGAGCCGGACTGTCCCTGCAGAGGCTCAGACGCACAACATTAAATGAACATCAACTTATTGAATACAAGTAATAATAACTGTGTCTACTCCTCCTCCTCCTTGTATTTTTCATTGGATCTTTAATGAATGTCCCTCAGCCAGCACACTGCACACTGAGATTAGTTGAACCCAGGAAGATAAAGTCCATCACAACAACGCCAGTGCTTCAATAAAATGTTTCTATTGCAACAGACAACAGAAATAAAGCACACAGCGTTTTTATATCACACATAAACACAATATATTTATATGTGTGTATATATAATATCATATTTCCTTGTTCTCCTAAAGGTGAATGGGAAGGAGTTGTCCAAGTCCAGCCATGAGGAGTCTGTGGAGGCCTTTCACGTTGCCAAGGACCCCGTCGTGGTGCAGGTCATCAGGCGGACCCCCGGTGGTCGCCCCCATGGCTCCCCTCAGGAAATCCATGTGGTGGACGTGTGCACTCAGACCGACATCACCTTTGAACACATCATGGCGCTGGCAAAGCTGCGGCCTTCGACCCCTCCCGTGCCGGACGTCTGTCCCTTCCTGCTCTCTGACAGGTGCGTACAATAGTTCAGGCATTTTGTTGTCATTTCATTCGACGTCTGTGTCAACCATGGCATTTCAACTTTTGTAACTGAAGGTATCCCAAAGGTTCTGAGATCCACCTTCCCGAGTAAATAAGGGGGAAACAAACAAAGCCATGACCACAAAAAAAAGAAGAAGACAAAATAAACTGGACTGTTAATTTCTGTCATGCCACTGTCAGCTGTAATGACCAACATAAATTACCCTCACCCATCACTGCCTTCCATTAAGAATCCATAGTTAATATATTCAGGGTCATATTTCCTCACTAAGGGCTTTGGAGCTTTTACAGCCGCAGTGTTTTCTCTGGTGTCACTTCTTTAAAACTGATCCATTGCACCCAAGTGAACGCTAGCGAGCCAACAGTGGAAACAATTTACTGTTATATATGTATATAATATCCAAATGTAACTTGTCATTGAAATTATGAAGTGCACTTTAACACATTTAATCTATGTGTGTTATTGTTGTTGTGTATTTTATTCAGTCAATCATTGCAATACAATACAATATTAATCTATATAATATACAAAACAGAAAGACTGAAAAGGTATAAGTAGAAGCAAAAAATGCTTATATATTCCTATCCTAAATTATTATAATCAAATAAATCTGAAAATGAATATAAAATAAAGAAAAATACATGACACACATTTAGATACAAAAACACCCATTGGTGGTGAAATACACGTGACTCATGATTGTGATTCAAAACAGGATTTATAGTTTGAAGGAGAGACCAGTGATTTGATAAAGTTTGAACGTATTATTATTTAATCCAATATAATTAAAAATGATTTCAGTTCAGTGCCTCAAGAGTTTGTTGTTGTGTCCTTGGTGTGACTTTGGCTGGGACTCGAGGTAATTAAGATGGTGGGGGGGGGGGAGGAGGAGGTGGGGTTGATCTCATGGAGCAGACATATCCGTGTTTGCAGGATTATCATTACAAGAATGCGAGACGTTTGTAAAATATAAATGAATTGTCTAACCATCTGTATATAGTCTGACAAATATAGATTTGTTTGATGAACGAGCGTCTCGATGTCCTTCACGTCTTCTCGCCAACGGGTAACACTACATTTAGGAGAAGAGAATTAAAGGAGGGGGCACATTGTTCCCAATTTACCATTATTACTGTGAATGTGTGTGTGCGGTGTCCTCGGCGTTTCAGTGTTTAGTTTAGCATGCATTTTAAATGTATCACTAAGTGTGATGATGTTCATAATATCATAAGCAAGTCCACTAGAGATGGCGTCATTTATGCATGAAGTGACTTTAATATTTAGTTTGACTTTTAACATCTGGTTTCCGCACATTTAACCGTTTAACTGTCCTACAACGTTCACCCTCCTTATGATACTGTGCTATTGTTTAAGAGGATGACCGTGCACAGAAAGATAACTCCGCTGGACTATTAATTATGTGTGTTGAGCGTATATGTCGATAAATATAGAAGAGATGAAAGGACATACTTTGGTTACTTTGTGTACAAAGTGACTCAAAACAACATCGTGTGGAATCACAAGAAGTCTAATCACATCTCATCTGGATGCTGGGAAGTACGATACCTCAAAGACATGTTTTTTTAATTGTTTATGGGGGAGTAAGGCATACAAATATGCACAAAAATGATCTTGAGAGTTGTAAGTACCGACTGGAGGTTTTCCTGGAGAACAACAAAAAGAACAGGATTCATTATTTCCTCTTCTGGCATTTTAGTTTATTTTCTGTTCATCTCAAAGGAGGAGTAAACTGAGAAGAAGAAAAGTTTAGCATAAAGAAATATCTGTGTTCCGCCTCTAGGGAATGAAAACATGGCAATCGGGAGCTTCACGGCACAGAACAGGGAAGTCGAGATGATCTCGGCAATCGTAAATATATTGAATTCTTCAAGTATCCGTTGCCATTTGTTATCGTGGACTTGCTTTGATTATTGTTTGCCTAGACAATCAAAAACATCATAAAAGAATGTGTTATTATCAGTATTACGCGCTAGATTTGAAGTGCTGTACACATGACCTGATCAAAATCATCGCCACACCGATACATCTCAGACAATATCCCCCACGGGGCCTTCTTGCCGTAATTGGAGCTGCTTGCCATCTCCATTTTGGACTCATTGAGGGTTTACACGGTGATTAAAGCAAATTGGCTAATAAAAAGCGCGGCAACACGTGCATCGTGTGCTGGCAGGCCACCGCCGGCCCCGGGGCCAGCCCAAATGTAATCAATGTGTCCTATAAAACTCACATTTTCTTCTCCTCATCTGAGATCAGGTGCACAATCCAATATACGGCAGATTTTATCGATGTAACAAATGTTTGTCGCTCCTTTTATTCAGGCGAGATTGTAAACGTGTCAGTGCGTTCTGTGCGCCTTCTGCCAAACGTTGCCTCTACGTGTAATATCGAAAGCATCCGAGGATAAAGCAATCTGACATTTACCGGTCTGGTTTTGCGACCGGAAGATTGTTTGAGACGGTTTTACGGTGCCTGGGTAATCTGAGAGACAGACAGCCCCTGAACACATCACTCAACATGTTCAACAGAGTGTCTCTCTGAAGTTTTCCTCCACTGTGTTATCCTGTGTGGCGCCGAAGCTGCTCATCATGTTAGGCCCTCACAATGCCGTTTTGTTCAGTGACTCAGGGAAGCATAATGGAATTACGCCGTACAATGTGGGGGGTGTTGTCTGCCGAGAGCAGGAAGCAAATGATGTGCATATGCTGTTATTAACAAGGGGGCTGTATTTTTATCGCACACACTCCAGCGGCACTGAAAGCCCTCGACGAATCCTTTATTCTTCCGATTGCCGCAAAGACAAAGGCGAGGGAATCCTGTCACTTAGAGCTATTGAATGCTTTTGAAAGTAACGCCCGACTCACCTCCTCTTTTCCGCCTCACTCCCTGTCTGTCTTTCCCTCTTTTTTTTCTCTCCTCCTTCCTCTGCCTGTCTGACCCCCCCACCCCACGACAGCTGTCACTCTCTTCATACAATGGACCAGGATTACTACAAAGGGACGGGCTACCTTTCCCCGGCTCCGGCTGACGGCGAGAGGACGGAGGAGTTTGAGTACGAGGTAGGAATCACACTTGACATCATTAATTACAGATTCAACGGCGGCGCTCATTGCGTCAGTTCATTTACGCGTGCCACTGCTATCTATACGTTGGCAGATAAGATAGAAATAGAAATAGTGTTTGTCCACCAGGAATCACGAATACATCATAGATGAAAACACCTCCTGGTGTCTTAACCCTCCTGTTACCTTTAGGGTCAATTTGACCCCAGGCTGTTTTTCACTGTGTCAAACATATAAGAAATATCAACTTTTTTATATATTTAAAGGGCTATTTAGGTAGTCAACAAACAAACATAAAGTACCTCACACTTAAACTTGGGAAACAATATTAATTCTAATAATTTTCTGGAGGTTTTAATTGCTGGGGTCAAATTGAGCCCAAGGTTAAAATATGTCAGTAAATATAAAGGTAACAGGAGGGTTAAACATTGAATGGGGTCAAATTGACCCGAAGGTAACAGGAGGGTTAAGGAATCTGATTTAAGGTGACAAATTGAGTAGCTGCCCATGTATATTGTTATTGTTATGGATATTGGACTCAAAAGTCCAGTATCAGGAGAGCTTAACTGCTAACAAACAAGTTCACTGATACATTGTTGAAATTTGTTGCCCCCATGTGTACAAAGGCAAACACACATCTGACCACACAGACACACACTCCCTTAACAATCCACATTTAATGATGCTTGGCAATTGGTGGAAGGTCCCAAACACTAATTGACTCCACAGGCAGATCCCAGGGGGACAGTCGTGGCAGATGATGAGCCCCATCGCAGGCAGCTTGAAAAAGCCTTTCGCTCACATTGGAAATGATGAGACGCCTCCGTGTTATATACTTTCTGTCGACGAGGCAAAAAAGAGAACATTGAAAACCTTCAAACAGACGCCGTTACCTGAGACTCACTAATTGTTTTCACAACTCTGGGAGAAGAAACTAGGAGCTGTGACTGAGAGCTTGATCACATCCAATTAAAGTGAAATGTGTGTGTGTGTGTATTGTAGGTGCGAGTAAGAAAGGAAATATAAAAGAGAGAAACACATCCCTTTGCTTCTGTATCTTTACCGCAGTGGAAGTAACAGGAGCTGTTGGGTAGGTGATGTTTCTCAGGCTGTTGATCTCTGACACACACACGTGGATACACACTGATGTTCAGATCCCAGTGTGACGGGAAGAGATAAACAGGCTTTGCCTCCGCTCTCCACTTTGGTCCGATATGCTTTATTTCCGAGTCACTGAGGTGCGAGCATATCTGGCTCCAACTGGTCTGATGGATTGATGATGATCGCTCACCCCTCCCTCGTCCTATTTGCTTCATTTAAATTTAAGTTCTGAATGCTTCCACCCACTGATCTTAAGCTGTTCCTTCACATCCGAAAGAGATTTGTGCACCCCAGTGTCAAATCGGAACAAATATAATATATTAAAGCCTCTCTTTATGCCTCATTGCTATTAACAAATCCTATTATTGTGCATATGCGTTGTGGCCCGCACCGTTCTTTTTATTTCATGCTCCGCGAGTTTCGATCTCAAGCTAACGCGGGACCTGACTTACTGTATGTCAACCGTAAACGCTGCGAGGGGGCTGTAGGCGGAAGCTGAAAAGCCACTTTCAGAGTCGACCTGATCCCTCACTCCCCCGCCGACGGAGACGAGAGAGAATAAAGGAAAGACGTGTCTTTAAATTACCTTTTGTTGAGATGAAAACGCACAGCGGGGTGAGAACAGTTTGACATCACAGAGAAACCGCCTCAATCTAGTTCACCTTTTTTAGAAAAAAAAACACCAGGACACCGATGTTTCTGTTTCTGTTAATCAACACGTGAGAGTCGTGGAGTACGGTGAGTTGAGGAGGTGGAAATATGCCAGATACACATTCATATACTGGGGGGTTTTTTCGGGATAAATCTTATTTTTAATTTTCCTGCACTTGGTTGATTAGCCGCCACAGGATACACCACATTCTGCTAGTTTTGATCCAATCCTGTGACTTTATTCAGGCATCAGACTGCAGGCAGCTGTTTTCAGATAAACAGCTTTGATAGACCCTCCGCACGCAACCTGCAGAGCACCGAGACGAGTCAGATAAAGGCAGCGACTAGCTGGTGATCAGAGGAGGATTTATTAGACATGTGCTGTCCCTGCTTCACAAAATGAGGTTCGTGGAGCCGAGTTACTGATGTTGTTCTACGGCAAGTGATTAACATGTAAATGGAACACAAGATTAAGGAAACCCGGTTACCGCTGCGAGACTGGTGTCCTCACACCGTAACATAAATGAGTTAACTGGGTTTTTAACCAGCGCACATGTTCATGACAGACTGCAGACAGGCAGCGCGGCGTGTCCTTCCTGTGGTGCTGGATGAAAGGAGGCTCCGCATTTAAATCCAAAGTAATTAAATCCATCCGAATCTTGTCGAAGTCAGTTTAACTGAAACGACAACAGACACATCTGTAAAGATAAATGTCCACAGTTGAACATTTGACTACCTCTGAAAGTCAGAGATGTTCGGTTTAAGCCTCAGGCTGAAGACACTTATAAGGACAATAAGGCTGCATTGATTTAAAATATGTTCAGGGGTAGTGGGTCGAGAAATCTCATCAGTGACTGGTTTTACATTGACGAGTCACCTCTGTTCATGTAAATCATTCTCCAATTTCCTTCCATATGCTGATTGTTTTCTTCTCCCCCCCAGCAGCCTTCAATTCTGTACTGTGTATATTCAATAGGGACTGACTGTCCGATTCCAGCATCTCCCTCCTTCACTGTGTGTCTCTATCTAAAAAAAATGAAATTCGTCCTACTTCACTTAACAAGCCATGCAATGAGGATTTGAGTGGGGATTTAAAGCGTATTATATATCGCATTAATTAAATTTTTCACTCTGTGGGAAAAGGCGATGGAGGATTTCTCTGCCGCCCCAAAAACTGAAGAAAACATAAACTCTGTCCTTTCTGATGGCTGGCTTATTTGGATGAATACAAAATTTAAAAAACACGGACCATACCTGATAGCTAGAATTTCACACAGCAACATCATACATTTCCTACGAGCCCTTGATGTGTATGCGACCACAACACCGCGTTAATAACCATTGCTTTGATGAGTTTCGGTGAGTTCTGAAGAAGCAAAGTACTCCAAGCTCAGAGACAGTCTCCACCTCTCCTCCTGCCGGTGGTAGCCATCCATGCATTTGTGACTGCTTTTTCAATTACTGGAAATCAAAGGCGGTATTATTATGACAGCATCCAATGTGCTTTGATGGTGGGCGGCAATCTTCTCCTAATCACGCCATCGCGGTCCTTAATTTACTGCCAGCCGCCGTTCCCGTGCCACGCTGCAATCTCCTGCCTGAGAGGCGGAGAGCTCGCCTGGAAAATGGAGGGGGAAGAGAATCAAGAGGCAAGAGGAGAGATGGAGATCGGTGAATGCACTTTTGGATGGATCCGGAGACAACCCCCTTCTAGCGGGGCTTTCCGGTGTGAGTGGGTGTTTTCTCGACACAACGTTGTCTTTAAAACGAGAAAGCGAAGGAACATCTGGGAAAGAAAAAGGGTCAAATATGTGTGCTGCACATAGTTAAACAAGCACGCCGGGTTGGTGTTTCATCCAACATGCAGTAATTGTAGCAATCTATCTTCTCTGATAATTTAGCCACAGGTCCACTGCACTATATCCAGTCATTAATTAGTCAGAAGTAGCTTTCAGCTCGTTCCACAGAGCCACATAGAGATGATGTACTACCTGCACACACCTCTGCTGTGCCTCAGTCTCAACAATTAATTTGTGGGGTTTATTTTTGGACAGATGTCTCCAAGACATTGCTAGGGATTTCAATGCCTCTCACGGTTATCCCACAAGTTCTCACATTATATTAGCATGTGAGGTGTGCACCGTCTCCGTAGCTCCAATTACCTCCATGACTGCTTCGTTGCATCAGATGTGCCGCTTTAATAATATCTCCACCAACAAAAAAATGGTGGGAGCTCATTAGTAATATTTTTTTAGGGAGCTAATGAGTGATATTTTTTCGGCAGCTCACTCTGTTCAGGTAGTCGGCACCAAGGTAGTCTCACCATTTTCCCGTTGTGGCCTTGGATATCAGCCCGGGATTTGAAGTCGTCGCTTTTGAGACAGTCAATTAAAGATCTGAGCTCCCCGTCAGGCGGAGGCTGTCGGGGAAGATAAAGCGACGAAGCTCAGATGACGTCGTTTTTACTTCAGCTCCTTCTCACTGTGTCGGTGTGAATATGTGCTCTGCTGAACAATGTGTGTGTAAGCAGAGGGATTGCACAGGGATGGAGACATTACTGTGTTGTGTAGGAGTGTGTATGGAAGCGTGTGTGTAGCCCAGCAGCTTCCTGGTACGAACACACATCAATGATCCGTCAATGTGTGAGAAAAGCCGAGGCAGAGAAGTGGAGAATGAAAAGTAGTGACAGGGGAGAAGGAGGAACTGGGAATTGAGCCTAAAGATGTTTGTGTGTGTGTGTCTGAGAGAAAGAGGAAGTGGGGGGTTATAAGCAGCTTTGGAGGGGTAGCCAGAGGCAGCAGGTGGCGACTCTCTGGCAGCGGTATTGGCCTTTTCTCCATCTACCCCCTCATCTATCCCCGTGGTCAGACTCCCCCCCCCCCTCCCTCCCCTCACTCCTGTTGGACCATTCCCAAAGCCCTGCCACATCTGACACTTGTAACCAGCCAACCCACACTTGTCGAAGAGGAAATTAATCTCTCTGTTTCTGTGCGAGGCCCCTCGGAGCACCAGCAGAACCCTCGCCGCCGCCTCCATCCTCCTCCTCCTCCTCCTCTCCGCTCCACCACCACGCTCCCGCTGCCGAGCGTTAGTGTGTTTCTGCTCTAATGAAGACTTTGGGAGGCGAGGCCATTTCACACTTGATTCCCTCCAACAGCCTTGATATGTACCCGCATTTAGAAATGGGGCCGAAGCTTCTGCTGTTTGGTGTTTGGCTGCACCTCTGTTGTGGGAAACAAAAGTGGTTTGTGTACATTAAACTGTCTCGCAAGCTTGGGTGGGGAATTAGAAGTTGTGTTTGGTTTCATCTTCACAACATAGTGTGTATTGTGGTGATATTAGATGAGTGGGAGCTGTGCAACTCACTCAAGTTCCAGCAATCTCACTTTCTGTGATGAACTTAAATGAAGAATTCGTGGCGACGCCAGGGTGCTTTGCTGCGGTTCAAGAGGCTCGTGGGAAATTTTACGACCACTGATTTGTAAGTCAATAGTTTGTTGATTTCCACCCGGGGGAAGATGAGGAATACTTTAGTGCTGCAGCAAACATGTATATTCCGTAGGATTAGCATAATTATAGTTTATTTATAGTCTAATATGTTGATAACTTGGCAAAGGCTTGTAAGAAAAAAACACTTGAGGTCCTCTTGCATTTATCAAAGCCCCCACCGATCAAACTCTGTGAGCTGAGAATGTCTTTCATGATCAAACACTTTCAGACTCAAAAACATCAAGACAGGAGTTGGCAATCCAGAGTCAATAAGTGTCTCAAACACAAGTCAGATTTTATGTTGAAACTTGAAGAGTTTTGTTATTTTCTTCCGAAATGTGGCCTTTTTGTCGCCATTGTTGCGCAATCAGGACTATAGAATACATTCAGATCAGTTTCTGTTCCTTCACTAGAGGTCACAGAGGTCATGCGTGTCCCCACAATGTTGGTTCAGTGGCTGTTCAGTCATGTCACTCACTCTTCCCCGGCAGATGGATATTAAACAGTAGTCACGGAATTGTATTATATTTATCCTGTGAGCACGTCAAGGCTTGCTCTTCCGCATTGGCTTGAAATATTCACAAAAATGAAAATTTGCTCATCAACAATTTTATAACAACTGGACAAACTCCATCTGCGTAGAAAGATGGCGTGATGTGATCCAACACTCCCGAACAGCTGCTAAATGGACCTTGGAGTTGCCTTCAGGGTCAGTCGGTGCTCCTCTTGTTCAGACTGAAATGTCTCCACAACTATTGGATGGATTGCCATGAAATTTGGCACTTCAACCAATGAAGTCCCCTTCAGCTTCAGCTATACTTTGTTTAGTGCCACTGCCAACTCGTAAATGTCAGCATACTGGCGTGGTAAAACAAGAACATCAGCATGTTCGCATCACCATAATTGTGCATCAGACAATATCATTTAGTTTAATGCCTGGCGCGCATGCTCTTATTCTTGTTCTTACATGTTCTGTGTTTTCCCCTCTCATCTACACAGGAAGTGGAATTGTGTCGCCTCAACAGCCAGGAGAAGTTAGGGCTAACTCTGTGCTACAGAACCGATGAAGAGGAGGATGTAGCTATTTACGTCAGTGAGGTGAGTCGATGGCGTCCCCTTCGAGACTGGAGTTACTTGTGTTTCCACCTTGGTTTGGCATGAGGATAAATGTACTTTTCATACTCAGGCTTTCCATTTGAGAACTCTCTCAACACGGCATCCTCTCTGTTTTATCTTTCCCTGCTACGCTCTGCTGCTGGAAACAACATGGAAAAAACACAAATGTATCCATCTCGTGCAAGCTATTGTTTTTGCCAACCACCACAGTTAGGACTGCCAGCTGCATGGAATGAAATAAGAATACTCTAGGGGCGGAAGCGCTATGCATATTCTACACACTTCTTCAGATTTCCGTTTTTTTGAAGTCTCACATTTACATATCATACACCGACAGTTATCACGGCGAGATTAGAGCCTAAACAAATGAGAAAGATGCATTTCCAAGACGAAATCATCTGTGACATTTAATATTCATCCATCATTCATGTATGATTTAGTGAAGTTCTCATGCGAGCAAAAGGCAGATTTCTCTTTTAATTGGGTATCGCAATTAAAATGGGATCCTTTCATCAAGCACAAATTACATTATTGGCCAGTTTGGCAACGTTCTGACTGCAGGACGACACCGTATGAAATGACGGCTGTGAAGAACAACTTGCAGGTCTTGTTGTTGTTGTTGTTATCGTAAAATGCACTCTTGCATCCACTTGTTGAGAGCATAACAAATATCGTATTCCTTCCTGCTCAACTTTTTCCCCGATTCGTTTGAAGTTGAGTCGGACACTGCGAGGTGTTCGCTTCGAGAGCTGAGCAGAATATAAATCCCTGTGCTCCGTGGCTGCTGGCAGCATCCTTAAGCGTTCGTTCGGCAAAAAAGTAAAGCCGTTAGTGGGGTGTCTGCTGCATTTAGATGAGGTGGCTGAATGTCAATGTGCACACGATGTGTTGGGGAAGGTACGACTCCGATCTTGCTTAAGGACAACAGATCAACATGGAGTTAAAAAACAATGCAAGGTCATTTTTATAACCAGCTTAATTTCCCATCTTTGTAGAGCTTGATAAATGGCCACATTGTCTTTCACTTTCTGTTCTTCGTAAAGTTTATCTCCCTTTGCTTCCCATGAGCCTCACAGCACGGTGGTTAAATAATTCAGAAGAGCAAGAGCTGAAAGGTACATTTCCTTTAGGTTCATCCATTTTCCATACCGGTTTAATTCTATTCGGGGCCACAGGGGGCTGCAGTCTATCCCAGCAAAAAGGCAAAAAGGCAGAGTCTATCCTGGACAAGTCACCAGTTACTGCGGGGCCAACAGACACACAAATCATTCCCACTGACAGGAACATTTGCAGTTTTCGGTTAATCCGCACCCTCTTTTATGTTTTCTTCCATAACTAAACAGAACGGACCAACGCTGAGAGTCAAACCCAAGACCATCTTTTTAAAACTGTAACCACAGCCGTTTCCTCACTCGCAATGATATCTTCAACAATAGATCGACTCCTTAATGGATCTGCGTTCCAGTTCCCAGTTTGTCGTGGCTCTCTCCCCATGACTGCAGAAATATTACATTTCATTTCATCTGACTTTCCTCCCACTTTAATGAGTGTCCCTCTGTGGTGGACGATCTTGAAGATGGAGTACCACAGCACCTCAACCATCTCCAGAAATCCCGCCCGCTAGGATTGAGTGAAACGAATGGCCCCAGACACCAATTGATTGGCCAATGAAAGAGTGTCCTGCCCTCTTGTCCACAGGCATTAGTCACAGGAGAAGCATGTGCATCATGTATCAAGGCGGAGTTACAGGCTGTGAACGCTGTATGCGGAGGCTTGTGCGATATAAATCTTACAGAATATTACAACTCGGGCGGGTACAATTGATGTTTTAAGTAACGGTGATGCTCAGTTAATGGCTTTGACAGCGGACCAGGCAGCTGCAGGAAAGCCATTTGACATCTAAGATCTTCCCATGTTGGCATACTCATTGTTTGCTGCTCACATTATTATTAAGAGTCTAGACATGTCTAGCTGGGTGATGTCTACATAATGAGTTGAAACGTTGTCTTTTCAGGCACCTCTTGAGTCTCTTTTGTGAAGGTTGAAAGTGTTTCAGAGGCATATTTTGTTCCCTCTCCCATGACAGATCTGTCCAAACAGCATCGCTGCCAGAGATGGACGCATCCGAGAGGGGGATCGCATTTTACAGGTACAGCCCGGCACTTTCCCTCACTGGCCCCCTCCACGTCCAGCTCTCATTAAATTCAATATAAAAAAAGGTGCTTTTATTTTGTCACACTCAAACACTGTCTCCCAGCACGAGTGCCCATTCATTTTTAATGGCAGCGCATTAAAGGGGGAACTCTCCCCCGCTGTGACTGTTAGAGGGGCAGAACTGCCCCCCTGGCGGTTTTAGTTACAGACTCAGCACCGACGGGGGTTTGTTTTTAAGAGTTGTGGGTCAGGATGGCGCTGCAGCTCGCTGCCTCCTGTGGGATCGCTGAGAGGCTATATGACTGTTATTAGCCCCCAGCTTCATCTACAGGCATGAGATTCAGAGGAATTCTGCTACCAACGCGGAGCAGTGGTTTGTCAGGGCTAACGGCCGTATAGTGTTGCCTCTCTGTGTAAGGTTGGTAATTATTGTTTTTGTTTAGATAAGTAATGGCCTCTAATTTTAATGGCAATTATACCCTTATTACATTGTTATGACAAACAATTGCCCATTTTACCATTCTGCAGACAGAGCAACATTGGCATTTACTTGGAGCAGTGGGTTTAGCCACCTGAAGAATATAAGTCTAATATGATGTATTTTAAGCTATGTTTTGGTCATCTCTTGAGGGAAATATAAGGCTATTCAGCTCCCTATATGCAAACTGTGTTTGAGACCTAGCACAGCACTCTTGCCTACCTCCCCAGGTTCATCAGAGCATTCTGACCAAACACAGTGGCCTGCTGCTGCTGCTGGAAATGAGTGATGAGAGAGAGTGGAGTGTGCAGGTCCAGAAAACCACAAAATTAGCTGAAAGAGGCTCAGCAGCGCTGAGGGGGACAGCAGAGTTGGTGGATGACTGTGTGTGGAGACAACATCCTTCTGATGACACATTATTTGATCTATCGCTAAGATGAAGACTGTCGATTATTGTTGCTTTAGCTGCAGATTAGCAATTGAAAGTGGTGCTCTGGGATGGATCATTTTATAAACACAAATAGGCAATAAGCGAAGATCTGTACATTGGGAAACACAGTAGCGTGCTCCAGAGAGAATGTTGTTTAATCAATGCATTAGAACATTGGAAAAGGGGAAACTGGATGTGCAATGACTATTTTATTTGATGCGTGGGGCAGATGCATACGCACTGTTTCATTCTTAATGTCTACAGGTGTCTACTATGTGTTGTGTGACTGATTTGAGGCAGAGGAGGGTGTGTGTGTGTGTGTGTGTGTTTGTGAGGCAGACCAGTGCACTGGTACTATTATCCACCAGTGACAGGGCCATTAATCTGCCTGCAAAAAGATGGACGCCCTCTGTCCGTGGGCAGTTAATTGTACGGCGAGATGCATGTGCGCTGCCGGATACTTTGGTGAAAACAACAGCTCCGTCGGCCCTCGGCCACCGGCCCATTCATAATCACTGCTGGATCCTGCTTCGTATTAGAGAGCATCACAGAGTGTTTACTGCAATTTCCCCGGGAAAGAAAGGCATTATTGTGCAGTGCTGCTTTTATTGTTGTACTTTATTTTTCTTATAATTTTTTTATTTTTCTTGTAATTAATTCTGCCTCAGTGTGTGTGCGGATATGTATGTGCCTGTATTCAATTATTTTAATTTGGGTATAATACATGTTTGCTTGCTTGTGTCCGACTTAATCGTGAGTGTGCTAATTGTGTTTGTATGTCATCCTCAGATTAATGGCCAAGATGTACAAGACAGAGAGGAGGCAATGGCTGCCCTCTCCAATGACAATAGCAGGAACATCGTACTGCTGGTTGCCAGACCTGAGATGCAGGTTAGAAATGACTACGCTGACGTACTTTATCTTTCAGCCACTGACTAACGTTGTTCACCTAGTAAGAAAGAACGGCATTCACAGAATACAGCCCTGAAGGTTTGTCATTTACATTATATTTACTGAAAGTAAACCATAGCAATATGGGGGAGTCAACCCTCGCCTTCACCACAACCACTCCAAGTGGAAGCCACCACTGAGGCACCTCATCATGTTTTATTTTTATGTAGCGCCACTGTAATTGACTTCCAACGGTAAGCCATAAAAGCTAATGGCATGCTAATGTGGAGTGAGTTCAGGCCCAAGGCCGATGGCGAATAAGTGAAGGGACTCTGCCGCAGTGCAGATGCGCTCGGAGCAGGAGTAGACTCTTTGTAATTAAATGTCTCCCTCGCTAGTAAATCTGATGTCTTCAGATATGGATCCCATTTGGCTCACATCGAGCAGACAAACAGATGATGGATGGTTTGGAGCAAATGGGTCAAAGGTGGCAGTCTTATGTCCATTAAATTCTATTGGCTTCATTTTAAGACCAGAATGTATGTTTTAAAGATGAGCGGTGGCGCTTTGTTGGTTAAGAAATAGGGAGCAGCATATTAGTCAAACACCATCACATCACATTGATGTTTAATGTGCCTTATTTTTAATACCTTGCCTTCTGTTATTTGTTTTATTTTATTTGGAAAACCAAATTGAAGTATTTCTTTTGAGACGTCGCAAAGCCACAAGCTTTAGGATTTGACAAATAACACCTCTCTCTCTCTCTCTCTCTCTCTCTCTCTCTCTCTCGATATGCTTCCCTTCTTCATTCAACCATTAGCTGGAGGAAGCCTGGCTGGATGATGAGCACAGCGAGTTCCTGGAGCAGCTGAAGATGGAAATGTTAGAGGAACAACAGAGAGAGGAGATGGAATTGGCTGCCCTACAGGAGAAGGAGGAGAATGAGCAGGTCAGTCAGCAGCAACACATGTTTTGCGTAACTGGATTAGTGCGTCAATAGCAAAGATTTGTTATCTGGCTTCAAGAAACTAAGAAGAGCCTTTTTAGTTTGGATTTTTTCTGAAAATAAGAATAGAGCCCCGATAAATGAATGAGTCAGAAAGCAATAGATGTTATGAGTACCATGCCATGAGACTGACCAACATTCGCTTTGACTGTATTATTCACAGTCAATATTAACCATAACGAGAATACATATCTAGCTGGTGGCATTGATGGAGTAAAATTCTTCATTTACTTTCTTGTAAGTGAAAACAAGCTTCGCCCTTTTGAATTGATTACTACAGAAGCTCCAGGGCCCCAACAATTGTATTCGGGACAGCCCTAAAAATAATGATTATGAATATTTATCGAAGTGGGACTTTTGAACCATTCCAAACATTTGCATTCAAAACTTTAAATTGTGTTTTTTAGAATGTCATGCTCCAAAAATTCATATGCATGGAACTTCAAAGACTTGGAGCAGAAGAAACCATCCCCAAAGTAAAAGCGCTGTAAAACAGAGTTATGCACATCAGCATTAAATAATCCTTCAGGAGAATGCAGAATAGAGTTGCACTTCCTGGATTCTTAAATGGTGTCGTTCTGGGGACCTTTTGTTGTGTTCTGTCCTCATTCCATAAAAAGGATGCCAAAACAGAAAAATGTGTGAGAAAACACACCAGAGTATCATTTAGGGTAATTAATACAACACTAGTATTTTATTAGTAGGCCTAGGGCCTATGTGTTTTAATCCCATCAAACAGATTTGCAAGCATAGTTGCTAATGAGTTGAAATAATCAAAACAGGCTTGCGTACAGATAACAAGTTTCAAGTATGTGCCAAAGGTCAATATGATGAGAAAAGTATCCTTGAGGCACCTAGGTAGCTCACATGGTAGTTCACCAGGTAGCGCACTAGGTAGCCCACGTGGTAGCCCACCAGTTAGCTCACCAGGTAGCTTACATGGTAGTTCACATGGTAGCCCACCAGGTATATCACCAGGTATACATGGTAGCTCACATGGTAGCCCAACGGGTAGCTCACCAGGTAGCTTAAATGGTAGCTCACCTGGTAGCTCATATTTTAGCTGACATGGTAGCTCACCTGGTAGCTCACATTGTAGCTTACATGGTAGCTCACCTGGTAGCTGACATTGTAGCTTACATGGTAGTTCACATGGTAGCCCACCAGGTATATCACCAGGTAGCTTACATGGTAGCTCAACGGGTAGCTCACCAGGTAGCTTACATGGTAGCTCACCTGGTAGCTCATATTTTAGCTGACATGGTAGCTCACCTGGTAGCTCACATTGTAGCTGACATGGTAGCTCACCTGGTAGCTCATATTTTAGCTGACATGGTAGCTCACCTGGTAGCTCACATTGTAGCTGACATGGTAGCTCACCTGGTAGCTCATATTTTAGCTGACATGGTAGCTCACCTGGTAGCTCATATTTTAGCTGACATGGTAGCTCATATTTTAGCTGACATGGTAGCTCACCAGGTAGCTTACATGGTAGCTCACCTGGTAGCTCATATTTTAGCTGACATGGTAGCTCACCTGGTAGCTCACATTGTAGCTGACATGGTAGCTCACCTGGTAGCTGACATTGTAGCTTACATGGTAGTTCACATGGTAGCCCACCAGGTATATCACCAGGTAGCTTACATGGTAGCTCACCTGGTAGCTCACCAGGTAGCTTACATGGTAGCTCACCTGGTAGCTCATATTTTAGCTGACATGGTAGCTCACCTGGTAGCTCACATTGTAGCTTACATGGTAGCTCACCAGGTAGCTTACATGGTAGCGCAGGTGCCCCTTTTAACAAAGTGGAGTCCATCTGTCCTGTCTCCCTAATAAAAGGCAAAAAGCTAAAAAAATAATCTTATGTGGATCATTAAAAGATAGAAATCATAATCATAAAAAGTCTGCATGTGTTGAAAGCCATATGTCAATAAAAAAAGCAATGTCTTGTTGATTAATTTTCAGAGAGCAGAAGATGACAAGCCCACCTGCTCCACTCTGCCCCATCATAAGGATAGCATACTGAGTATAAAAGACGGAATGGAGAGCTCCGAGCATAATGTCCTGGCACACATCCAGAGACGTTTGTCCCAGTGCCTGAGAGACAATCGGGACACGCACTGTATCACCGGCTCCACGCGGCTGGAGGACAAAGAGGACGACGACGACGACAAGACGGAGGGTGATCGTTTCCAGCAGCTCTTGGAGCTAAAGTGTCAGATACGCAACAGCGGCGAGTACGACCTGTTCTACAGCCGCAGCAGCACCATTGAGTGCAGCATTGGGGAGCAGGGCGGAGTCCAGCATGAGCTACGTATGCTCAACGACGAGCTGCGCAGCATCGAACTAGAATGTCAGAACATCATGCAGGCCCATAACCTCCGTAAATGCCAGCAGTCTCCCTCCACGGGCGACACTGCACCCTCAACCAAAAACCAAAGCCTCCACCGAAGTGACCCCACGCGGGGTAAGCTGGTTGACATTAATGGGAGGCTGGAGAAATCCGACAAGGACAGTTCCAGTGCCTATAACACGGCGGAAAGTTCACGAAGCACCCCTCTGGCAATGGACCGCTCCCCGGAGCACTCACTCCAGAGAATGGTCAGCCTTACCAACCAGAGGAACCTGTGCAGTGGCCTTGCCAGTGGCCCTTCTCTTAGCCCAAGTCCCACTCCCATCCCAGCATGCCGTGCTCCAGTCCTCGGGTTAAGAAGCAGCCCGGACCACAGCAATCCGTTTGAGTCGAACCAGACAACTCAGGCTGAGGAGGAAAGCAGGGGAGAGTTAAAGCCACTCGTCTCCAATATTCCTTACTTCTCTCCATCCCACAGTTCCCAGCAGAGGCAGGTCAACATCCCAGCACATGCCCGCCATTACCAGAGCTACATGCAGCTGATCCAGCAGCGCTCGGCTGTGGAGTACGCTCAGAGCCAGCTCAGCTTGCTCAGTGTCTGCAAAGAGCCTCAGAGGCCCATTAATGAGTCCAAGATGGAGTGGAAGGTCAAGATCCGCAGCGACGGCACACGTTACATCACCAAGAGGCCTGTGAGAGACAAGATCCTGAGGGAGCGAGCGCTAAAGATTAAGGAGGAGCGCAGTGGGGGAATGACCACGGACGATGATGCAATGAGTGAAATGAAGATGGGGAAGTACTGGAGTAAAGAGGAAAGAAAGCAGCATCTGGTCAAAGCGAAAGAACAGAAGAGAAGGCGAGAGTTCATGCAGCAGAGTCGGCTGGAAAGCTTGAAGGAGAACCCTCAGAGCAGCAACGAGGGACGCAAGGAAGTCAGCATTATAGAGCTCAGTCAGAAGAAGATGCTGAAGAAACGCAACAAGAAGATACTGGACAACTGGATGACCATCCAGGAGCTGATGACTCATGGCACTAAGGCCCCTGAGGGGGCCAAGGTGCACAACGCCTTCCTATCAGTCACTACTGTATAAAAAACACACATTCTACCCCATGCGGTATAATATACTTGCCTCGTTCAATGTGGCGTTTTTATGAGGACAATAGGAATATTTTTCACACTTTGTTACCCAAAAAGCATTTTGTAAAGAATTTATCAGTGGTGTCATTGCATTTTCTTCATGTTTTTCAGTATGGTTTTTCACATCACTCTGCCGGAAAACACAGCATTTTTCTATGAAATTATGACTATATAATTATTTTATTACTTGGCTCGAAACATTTTTATCTTTTCAATTCTATTTTCATATTTATGTTGTAACCATATACTCAAATGGTTGTATGAGCATATTAAGAAAAGTATTTTCTTTTATGTATTATGTACACTTGCCAATTGCAACACGAAATGAATCAGTGAGTTCTCCTGCCTTTCACTCACTTTTTAATGCTCCTTACATTTGCAGATTGCTTCTCTTTTTCCAGCTGAAATCCATAACTCTCTCAATGTTGTCGAGAGGCAGTTGATATAATGTTTCAGACTACTGGTGCTTAGACGTGGACTAAAAGTCAACTATTCACAAAGTGTAACATTGCATTCTATAACCATACAGATAACAGAAAATTCTTATAGATTACATTTTGCTTAAATGCAATTAAATTAATAAGTAAGGTAAAATAAGGTACATTCCAGCTTTAGAAAATTACAAATATCGTACATTCCGAATCATAGTACTGTACAACTTGTTTCTGATAAAAGATTGAGCATAAATACAGCAAGAATGTGTTTAATCCTGAACATTTAAGGAGTTTTAAATGTATCTAATCACCTGAAAGAGTAAAAAACCCGGTGCCTCATCGACCTGCCATGTCTCCTTTGGGGGAAAGAAATACTTGAGGTTTTAGATTACTGAACATTGTTGATGTTATGATAAAAAGTTTTTATTGGCAATTTATAAAAGCATCTGTTAAAAGTTCAATACTTCATGTTACACTTTTCTACGATGTTTCTGTAATTTGTGAGCTTGAGCCCACTTCTCTTACAAAGTTACAAACAATGAAACAATACTTTAGAAGGTGCTACACTGACAGGTCAATGGAAAAATAACTGTGGCCACAGGAGTTATGTATATTTATATATATATATATTTATATATATATAAATATATACACACAAGATTCTTTCGTGTAAAGGAACATAAGCGCTCCAAAATATTCTGACTCATGAGTGCTGCCGCTTTGTGTGCAGGTTTTGCAGCTTTGGGTAAAACATATTTTATTTTGTCCTAATATCTTGACTTTTTTTCTACATATTCAACAACAAATGGACCTGCTCATCGCTTTTACATACCAGTATGTTTACATCATCAACATACACCTTTACTCAGCATAGCCGTAACAGTAAAAACGTTTGTGTAGCAAACTGATTTCATACACAAACAAACTGTCTCTGGATATCTCTGTGCAACAGACTGCTATTATTCAGCCTTATTCATACGTTATTTAAGTGAGTTTTTTAAGCATCTGGAAAATATCATAAATATCATGTCGTCATTACTGAATTATGTTTGCAGTTACATTAAACATGTGTTAGGATGATTGCCACTGAGCAGGACTCAGAAACACATATAAGATCATCGAAAAACTAAACTGGTGAAATGAATGGGTTGCATTTCTTAACAGACTTTATAGTCCCGTTACATGTACAGTATACTCATTCTAAACGACCCATTTTTAACTGAAATATTGTACATTTTAAATTTTAAACCGATCCCTGTATTTGTTTTGTTTTGTCAATGGTCTAATTTCGAGTAATGCGTAGTTGGCACATTTGTAGCCGGGTGAAATGTGTGATAATGGTGATCTTTGCAAAAGAAATGATAATAAATTATTGTTTTTTGGTAAAACATCGCTCGGGATCATGCTTTTTTTTGTCGTCAGACATTTAGGGAGAACCAGAATCTGCTGAAATGTGTACTAATGCATTCAACCGGTGAATGATGACCCGTGACCATGAACCTCATGATACTGAACACGGCAAGGTGCAATTTGTAATGAAATTCAGTTATTTTTCTTGGTTATCTTTCAAATGAGTTTATCATTTGACCTGTGAAGTGGCCGGTGTGAACGGTGTGAAAGTGAGCAACGGCAACAATCTGCTGTTCTTCTCAGAGACAATGGAAAATGAAGAGAGGTGGAGGTTGTTGGGAGAAAGTTAACCGTGCACATACCAGTAAAAAAACTACATCACGTCACCGGGCCGAAGACCAATCTGGTGAAATATAGAACAAAAGGACTGAACACATGTTCACCACAGATATCTCCTGAAGAGTGACTTTCTTTCTCCCTTTTGACACTTTAAGTGATTAAACAAAAGGAGATTTCAATTAAAATCGCCTTCCACTTGGATGGCTTTGTGTTCATTAAAATGTACCAACCACTAAATCCTTGCTATGGCCTTGTCATATGCGGGGGAGAGCTTCAGTATTATCGGAAATTGTCAGTGTGCTCAAGCTGAAATTGTCGTGCCACGGATACGCCACTGCCTGAAGACTCTTCTGTACTTCTGTTTCCATTTCACTGACAACGTGGTTCCTTTATATTTGACCAGCTTCTTAAAATGGAACAAGTCTTCCTTCTACACATTTTCTTTTGAGAATAAATTGCTCCTGGATATACCCATAAGCATTAGGTTCAGAGTTTTCGTCGCCAAGCATTTATTTTCACTGTTCTGTGTGTAATATTTTCGTATTTTAAAACTGGCCTTTGAGAGACTCCATCAAACTCCTCACAAATATGTTTTTTTAAAAGGCCATTGTTCAGACTGTGTGTAACTATAAAAGCACTTTCTACCAACACACTCTTCTTCATTTACATACAATACCGTTTTATAATGCCGAGGAATCACATCTCGTGTGATTCTGAGGTCAATGCCTTCCACTTCCATTCAAGTCTGTGGCACTTGAAAGCATCTCCAATTATGCCGCAACCAAACATTAACATGCAAGTATTGAAAAGTAGACACCTGCCGTCCCCGAGCCCGTTCGCTGTCCCCTCGTTTATTTATTCTCTCCGTCTGTACAGACCGAGACCATTTAAATGCCAATGAAGCGCCTCAGAAGAAAGAGCGTGAGTGCTACCAACTCGCGCCAGAACTAGCCAGAGTACTCTCTCCCTAATTAAGTTCATCCCTGAGCCCCTGAAAGACCCAGTCAGGTGTAATTAAAACCAAGCCTGTGACAGCCATGGCATTTGTCAGAGCTACCCAGCAGTTCAAATACCAGAAATGTCAAACATAGCAGTGGCTCATCTCCTCTTCAGCGCTCCGCACAAACACAAGCAACAGCCGTTGCCTCGGTTATACATTCCTGCTGATAACCTTTAGGATCACCCTGAACAGCAACGAATACAAATTCTCTCCCATTATTCACCCATCGAGGCCCATATTTGTTGACACACGGATCCACTTGGCGGCGCAATCTACTCCATGGTGCCTCCTCTGCCTCCTAATCTCAGAGGCTTGTAACAAACTGGTAATTGCCTCGGATCATGAGTCTCTCGATCAAATCGATGGCCTTCTTGATCTTTGATATCGTAACTGCTGGGTTGTGATAATTGGCCCGATCGCGGCAGGTGTGTACGCGGGTGATATGGACAGACTGCTACGACTGAGCCAGCTGTTTGGAATATATATGCCTTAATCAAGCAGACGACAATAACGAGTCCGTTGATAGAGAATTATGGGGCATGGAGTCACTTAACACCTCCTCCCAAAGTCACTATCCTTCAGGGAATGGAAGGATGTCAACGTACAGAATTCCACGGCTATCCATCTAGGTGAGATATTTCAGTGTGGACAAAAGTTATAGACCAACCAGCTCACCAACAGAACGACGACACTTCACACAGCCAATGCTACTTCCATGGCTGACGAAAGAAGTACACAGAGAGACCTTTGGATTTAAATGTTAGACACATTACAAATGCACAGTGGTGACATTTTTGCTCAGATATTCTTTCTTTACATGTATTGTGAACTTTGGAGATTCTAGGCTCCAGAGAAGTGGCAAGCGATGGCGTGTGTTGATCACTTCAGACTCCTCATATTGCAGTGCTTAAAAAACTTGGCAGAAAAACCTGGTTCATAGCCAAGTTTGCAGCCGACTGTGAATATAATACAAAAGTTATACAAGGCGATAGTTTGAAAGTCTAATCTTCTGTTGTCTCACTATTTGCTTCATCAAAACTCTGTGTACAAACTCTCTGCTGGATATGTTTGTGTGTCATTATTGGCAGAGCGTCCGTGAACCATTTGGACCTTTTTTCTTTTGTTCACACCCTGCTTTATGTGTCATTTGTTGTTTCATTTTCACCTCAACCAAATGCATTCGGGGACCTATTCAGCAACAAGCTGTGAATATTTTCACAGCATAATTCGAGGTCTAATTACAATACATTATTTACAAAATGTGTTTCAAGCATTTGGATCACAGTTAGAATATATATGATATTTCCAAAATCATATTGTATTACTGTTAGCCATTAACAGAGATAGGTTAGTATTATATTTTAGATTTAGCAGTTTTAAGAGCTGCCTATCCTTCAGCTCAGACTATACAAGTAATACAACAGATGTACTGCAATATATTCAAACAACTAAACCTTACGGCTTCAAACTACTCCTACTTCCCTATCTCATATTCAGTCATTTAAATACTGCGAGGCTTTAACTTGGGATTCGTCCAAGTCCTCAGGTCTGAGACAACATCCCTTCCCACTCAATAAACACGTATCACCGAAACAGTTCTCCGATAGTATTATTTAGTTAAAATCTAGCAAAATGTTGTAAAGATTCTTCGGTAATTACGCCTCTCCGATCTAAATTGGTAACCCAACTCTCACCCTGGTGTTTTTACTAACCTCCCAGGTAGAAATGATTGACAGGTGTAGTCCACCGTGCAGAAATGTTGGATACAAATGTAACACTTGGCCCTTTTCACATTCATTGTCTATGAATTCTATTAACATTCTCATAAAGTTTCTATTTTCCTTATTCATGAGCTGTGGATCAGAGTCCGTATCCAATAGAAATTACAAATGTGATTCAGAGTCTGTGATTGCCTCGCTGAGCTTGAGAATTAATAAATAATGTCTGGCAGTCGATGCAAAGGCTCTGTTTCACTTTTATTACACGATGTAAACACTGCCCCTCCCCCCACACACAAACACACACACACACACACACTCCCCCCCACCTCCCCATGTTTCTTCAGTGTCAGCAGAGTCTCTTAAAGGAGGGCTCTTTCATTAAGTCCCGGTAAACTCATCAGTTCCCGTTTCATATTCATGTGTATGACACTATGTAGTCCTGTCATGAAGGAATTAACTGGACCATCTCCACATTGATTTAATTGGCTCCTATTGAGCTCTCTAATGAAATTGTAGCTCGTAGAGTGTGAAGCAAACTCATATCTGCACTCCTGCTATTTTAAAAGTTGATGCAGTGCAGCGTCAAACGGCAGGATATGTTGCTTGTTCAGTTGCATTATGGGTAGCGGGATCACCTGCACTGTGAGTAATGAGAATCTTGCCAAGAGGCTTTTCCTGATCAGAGCTCAGCTCTTCGCCGCTTGCAGGCTTTGCCACGGGCGAGCTGGGTAAGTTACACACGGCGCCTCTGCAGAGAGCGCGGCGGTAAATAATGACCTCACTACATGTAGAAACTACTTCCTCTGGATCATATACTATACTATGCGAATACAGTTAAATTGCATTGACTAACTTTGCACATTCACATGTCCCCAAAAGACACTGAGCAAATCGGTTTAAAGATTTAAACCTCGAATGTTCCCAATTTACATAATGTGACATCAGTCACAAACTGCAGACAGCAGCATTTATAACAAGCCAACTAGCGTGAGGTCATTTATTAAAACAAAGGTTGGGGTAATTTCACTGTCACATTTACAGGGGGGGGGGGGGAGGGGTATGCTCTTCTCTACTAGCCCCAGTGTGTCATTCATTTTAAGTGAGTACATTTTTCACGGAACAAAAAAAGTCAAACCCAGCTTCATTTAAATTATATTGTGATTAAGGATCCATTTTGTCTTCAGGAAGGGCCGATATTGTCCATTGTGTGATTGACTTGTGTTGAAATGGTGATGGCGCCACGTCGTCTCGGGCTACGTTTGGTAGAAAGACCAGGAAAACACATCAGAGCATTAAAAAAAAGTGCATTTTCTCAATTAACCACCACAATTCTGCAACTCAAAACTTCCTCATCATTTCTCCTCCATTATAAAGTGCATTTACCATTTCATCATTTCACACCATTTCTCCTCATTGAGACGATGGAGTCAGCTCCTGTGGATGATGGTCTGCATCGCCTTACATCGCCCACAACAGAGGGACTGGGTGAATGCAAAAGGGAGGCTGATGCACTTGACTGCACGACAGTGAGTCTTTACACAGGGGCTGACCTTGAGGGCTGGAGTGCATCATTATACTTTATTACAATCGGTTACAGAAGTCTGTGCGGGTTTAACGATGCATTGCTACTGATTTCATAGTGCTTTGCAGACCATTTGACAGCGCCGAGTTTTAAAATGGGAAAAGAAAAGTCCACGACGTGGCCACGGAGGATAACTGCTTTTGTTTCAAATGGTATTTTGGTGTCAACAAAGTCAAGTTAAGATGAGACAATGGGCAAAATCACACAACACAGCATGCTCAAGCTATATCCATGCCCCCTCTGGGCCCTGTCTTTACTTCCATCTCTCCATAAGTGGACAAAAAAGTTTTTAATGTAGCCTCTTGGTATATTTAAGAGAAGGTCACATTGTGAAAGAAAGCCGAGCGTACATCACAGACGCTATTAGTTTTAATATCAACACTTGCGGTCTCACTCACAGTGCAGATTCAAAAAGTGGAGCAGTAGAATATTCATTGGGAGCATCACACACACACACACATGTACCGATCCTCCCAATGGAAAATAGGCTATACATCATTGTCACCCCGATGCTCTTTTTTTAGAATATCCTATCTGCATGGCACACTGGTTGTAAAAGATGTCTCTCCTGTGGATCGCTTTATCATCGCCGGGTAGCTTCAAGTACGTATGATTCAGCTCGCTGATAATTCTGTTTATTTGTTGAACTTGAGTGAGGAGATATAATTCATAGATTTGATTTGGATCAATATATAAGGACATATGTGTTAACGTCAGTAAGAGTCTTGTTCGTGCGTAAGCAATGTGCTTTTGGGCATTTTAATGCAATATTGAATCTCATTTTTAATCATGAACTGCATAATTCAGCTGTAGCAGTTCTGTTTTTACTCTGAGAAAAACTGTCTCGGATGCCCTTGAGCTCAGAACTCGTCAGGTATGCCCTCTGCTCTTTGGGCAATTAGGGATATGAGCTAAAAGAGAACAACGATATGTCATCATAAAGTATGTGAAGTTATGAGCATATTGTGTTGCGGCGCAGTCAATTAAAATCGATTGTGCAGGGTATGTTTTAGGGAGATTGGTGTACATAGCCATTGCAGAGTAGGTATTTCCATTATCTTAAGTGCATGTGTTTTGTTTAGGCCAGCATTTCTAGGAAACAAGAAACATCTCCGATGGGAAAATCTGCCCATATGAGCATCTGAAAACAAACTCTCATAAGACACCATTGGCACATGGATGTATTTACCTGTAACTCTGACTTCTCTGTAGGGAGAGAACATGTATTTTGGGTTCAGGATTTTTACCGCTCTACAATATCAATCTTTCTGAGTTGGTTTGCCAGCGCTTCGTCGACACACACTCACACACCTGGGTCTCTACTTCGGCCGACAGGTGCCTGTGTATTGTTTCCATCGATACGTCGACCAGACAAACTTGAAAGCCCTCCTTCTTCAGCTTCACAACATCCCTCTTAGGTTGCCGCCATGACAGGCTTCAATGACCTTATCCACAACTCTTAGTGGCGGTCTCCCCACTAGAGGCTGTGGACATGGCCCATCTTGGATTGCATGACCCCCAGCCTCCCCCGGGATGCTTGAACAATTCTTCTTGAGGAGAGGTTTGAAGAACTCACAGACGAGGACTTTCTAGTTCACGACTAGGTCTGTCCAGCAGCCCCCCCCCCCCCTCCTCCTCAGTAGAGAGCTCTTCTCCTCGCTTCACCTGAGTATCCAAGACAATACGGCCGCAGATCTGATGGGGGGCCCACACGATGTAGATTTCTCGGCCTTGTGCCCCACGTGTCAAGGTTTTTAACAGAATGAATAAAAGATGCAGGATCTTCAAAGGCTGTCACATCTGACACCTCTGAAAAATAAGTATGTAATATATCAGTAACCAGGCTGCATTATTGCAGCATTTTACATTAAAAGCCTTCTCAGATTATATATAGGAACTCTTAAAAAGAAAAAATAGCAGTTGTACTCATGACCTATGCTGTCAAGATGTCAGACAGCTTTATGGATTCCCTCCGTAACCCTCCTTTGAGCTACCCTTCGACCAGCTGTTAATCAAAACAAGATCTTCCCTTCAACCACTACCAGTAATCAATTTGCTCAACAGAAAGAAAATCATCAATCAGTAAAAGAGAAGTGGTTCGCAGCTGGTAGAGAGAGAGTTGGCAAGTCACACTTCAAGAATAAGGATAGGCCATGATCAAAATTGGTCTGATACTTAGTCAACACAGCTTGTTTCTGCCGCCCATGGTGGAGCTCAACTAAAATATTGGTATCAAGGGTTGCATTTGTATTTTTATTTAAAGTGTGCTAAGATAACAGACAGACACAGGGTTGTTTTTGACTGGATAAGCTGCGGTGGAAATGAGTCTTTACATGATTTAAATGCTTTTAACTCAAAGTTTTAGAGGCATCATTTCAGAAATGCACATAAAATGAACAACAAACTGCCAAAAATAAAGGTCCCTGCTTCCCACATGAGTTTGATATGTTTCCAGACCATTATGAATGTACTCATGCTCTCATCCGGGGTCATCAGCTCCTAATGTATTTTTGTTTTCTTTTTGAAAAGATGAATCATACTCTCTCCGGGTTTTCTGTTTATATTGTCAGCACAATGGATGTCTACTACTGTACTGGATACGTGAATCTATTGTGCCTTTGAGCAAAATATAATTACATTAAGTAAAATGTTGTTATTCTATTATTGCCAGGCATTCCACAATGACATCAAATGCTGCGGCAGTGTGTGTAGTACCGCAGGCTTTTTGGCACAGATCGGCTCTGCTCGTCTTATTATTTGATCAAATAAGCAGAGTGTATTGTAGGGTGCCGTCTCTAATATTCTCTCTTATTCTATTCTAATATTCTCTCTTATTCTTTTCTAATATTCTCTCTTATTCTACAGCCTAGCCCTCTTACTCACACATGCACATGCTCACCTCATTCTGTTCAAAAGAAAAAGGTATTTTAGGCGTATTGTAAGTTAGATTCCATTCAACAGAGTGATTTGAATAGCTTGGCTAATATTTCTTTTGATGATCAGACGCACAGAGGGACCTGCTATCCATTCATTGGAGTCATATTATTGGAGTAATGGATTGCATTAATTCTACCATTCATCCACTGAGCTCAATGTTTTTTTTAAATATTCCATCCAGCTAAATTTCCTATATCTTTAGAGGTTTTAATGATTGAGAATCAAAAAATTCAGGCAACAAAAAGTTACTGGTGAAGGGTTTGGTCAGATAAACATGTTGATGTAAATCCAAGAAATATTTAACTATAAGTTACAATAAATTAATTTATAGAACTGCAATTAAATTAATGGAGGCATGCAAGGTGTCGAAGATGGCGCATCACTGGTTTGCCATGCTGTATTTTTTTTCAGGTTTGACTTTTTATAAATGCCCATTCCTGCAGGTGCAGAAATAGTAATAACAGTAAAGTGGCATCATGAGAGGAGAGGCATGATTTTGATCCATTATAAAGATCTCATTCCTAACTATTCAGCCCCTCCCTCCCTCCTCATTGAACCCTCCTCGTGGAGTGTGTAAAAGTATATACATTTGAGAAGGGGCGTGTCGGAATACTATGCGGGTGTAAATGCGGATATGGGTGGTTGTGTGTGTGTAGGCATTTGTAGATGTAGATGTTCATCTATTCGGAGATTGGCATTTGTACTCGCTGTGGGCTGGACTATGGATACTGATACTACTGTTTTGATTATATGCGGTTTGTTTTGTTGTGTTTATTTATTTAAATGTCATGAATTGCTCTGGTTAGTTGAAAATGCTAAATCTAAAGTTTAAAAAAAATGCAAATTAAGACCTCATTGCATTTCTGGACTATGGATACTGATACTACTGTTTTGATTATATGCGGTTTGTTTTGTTGTGTTTATTTATTTAAATGTCAAGAATTGCTCTGGTTAGTTGAAAATGCTAAATATAAAGTTTAAAAAAAATACAAATTAAGACCTCATTGCATTTCCTCTGACCCTTCACCTGCAGCTGTCCCTCTGACGCCGGCGACAAGTTTCACCATCGCTTTCCTTTCGAAGAAGGACCCTCCTTTGAAACCTACAGCCTAAAACAGCCACATTCATTGATATCTGGAGACAATAATACGCTGTACTTCTACAATTCAACAGTCCCATTTCGAAAAGTTAAATCAAAACCTTCCAACCAATCAATTTGAATAAATCCTTTTCAGCCATGGAATTATCAGATTTAGCAAATATTCCGCTTCTCTTTAATTAAAGCCATTTTTTATTCTTATATTACTGTTCTCTGTAACTTTTAAAACACTTGAAGTATTGGTTGGTTGAGGTAATTCATTTATATATGCCTCTCAATCACTTACTCCTTAACCTCTTGCCTTCTTTGTTCCAACCTTCTGTACTGTAGGTCCTGGAACACATTTTATTGGTATCCCCTATCTATGTCACAATTTTTTTTAAACAACATCACAGTGTTTCTCTCATGGGCTTTGCTCTACAAACATAAATGTGTCAAATACACATGGGAGTTTACTGACAGCCATATCAGTGAAACCTGAAATATAGCCATGTAGATAAGCACATCTCAGGCAATTCCCAAAGTGGGGAGTGGGTGTAATGAGAGCAATATGGTGATAAAAGGTGCGATAAGGCCTATGAAGCAGACATCAATAAGGCGGTTTTCGGTTTCTCCTGCCTCGAGACATGAACTGGCAGACAACATGACACCCACCAGTGTCTTTTAAGAGAATGATGGACAATATTACATCTCATGTCCCATTCACTCTAATGGTGCTATTAATCTCCAACAGGCCTTGAACAAATTCTGACCCGGCGTACACTCAAAAAAAAGGTCAAATTGCAAATGTGTTCACTTCATGAAAATATTGGTTTGTATCATACAAATTGATTGTTGATTTCAGACAGACAGGTTAACCAATGTTAAGAAGCTGGCTTTTAACTTTTGATCTTAAAAGGTAAGCTATCACACAACCCATTTCCTGTTTATCATTGGAGCTTCTTGTGTGGTGCGATAATTACATGACATGTCATCTAGCAGACGCTTTTATCCAAAGCGACTTACAATATGTGCATCAACCAAGACTACAAACTCAGAATAACAAGAAACCAGAAAGTAACATTTCTTCTAGAAAGTCAAACTAAAAAAGTACCATAAGTAAGTGCCATTTAAATGCCAATGAAGTGCTAATCTTTTTTTTTTTATCCAGATATAGTCGGAAAATATGTGTTTTTAGTTTCCGGCGGAAGATGTAGAGACTAATTTCCGTGGGGAGCTCATTCCACCACTGAGGAGCCAGGACAGCAAACAATATTGATTTTGTCGAGCGATTAGCTCGAAGTGAAGGAGTCGCAAGTCTAAAAAACACTGAACGATAATACTTAACACTGCCGGATCTCACCTGCAGTATGAGGTTGCATTGCTGGATGCATGATGAGGTTCGTGCTGTGGTGAAAGGTAATGGATTTGGCGAATAAAAAAAAAAGCACAGAATTCTACCTCCCATTGTAACAGCCCGAACATGGCAGCTGATGAACCAGTTCTAAAAGCTCCGGCTTCACGAATATGGAGCCTGACATAACTGTGGATAACCACCCGTCACCTGCTATTTACATCGGGCTTCACGTTCAGAGACCAGGGATGCTACACGACCTTAATGTCTCACGTCTCACACAACGCACTGTCGTCTGCAAAAGAGGCAATTCTGTTCCTGTGGTGACGGTTAAGCCGGGTACGCGTACACAATGTGTCAAACACACATCCCGTCCCCTAACACTGCTCGAGCGTGACACCTTTGGGGCTTTGCTGAAGCAAATGCATCGTCTGAGAGAAGAGATCAGAACTTGTCTGTTATATGTCTATCACCAGTGTCTTCCTCGCCTTTTTCTGGGAGGAGTGCAACAGGGAGTGGAAGCTGATGTGTCAGGAAATCCAAATCAACACCCTAAATGAGGGGAGGGGGGGAAATATTGCAAATTAAATTCACCTGTCAATCCACATGTGTGTGATCCTGTCTCACCGTCAGTCGACATCAAGATTTCTCACGCCGTTATTTGAACAGTCGAAAGCGGCACGCTGATTGTATTAACACGCGTTCGTCTGCCTTCAGACATTTTTAAATAGCGAAGAGATATAAGGATGCCACAAAATATGTGATTGCATCCACATTTGTTTTCGAATTGTAAAAGAGCTTATTGTAAACTTATTTTGACATCTTTATCTGCATTTAAGTCACACCTCTGCTCCTCAGACGATGCCGACTTCCTTCCTTTGGAAGACCCCGGTGTCCCATGTGACACACACAACTCTATAGGTTTACACAATCAATACAACCCTTTGTATCCTACATTCACTATGTCATCCTCTGTTCCCTTTACGGTACAGTCATCCACATAAAATAGGGAGAATGACAAGTGGCGCATAATTCCAACACCAACGCGCCTCCGTTTTGCCGATATAAAGTCGACTCCTTCTCCTCTGTCTTTGACGGAAGGCCATCAAATATTAATGTCACAACAGCGGTCCGGGGGGCGCACCTTTATTTGACGTGGGCTGTCAGCCTTCTTATAATCTTCCTGGGTTTTGTCTCATTTGCGTGTCCCTATCGAGGTGCCTGTAATCTCTTTCATTATTAATCTCACAGAGCAGAAATGTCACGCCGGCAGCCTCGGCGCTCACTCGGCATCATTTCATTCTTGTTTGCCAGCCCCTCCCTCTCTCGCCCCAGTGAAGCCGCCCGCCGCCGCATGCTTTCCCTAAAGAATCGAGACAGAGCATTTGCATTGAGATCGACAGTCTTCTCCACGCCACACGCCCCTCTTATCGTTCCCTTAATGGATCACGACAGCCATTGTGCCTTGCATCCGTGTGTGTGAGCGTGTGTGTGAAGACACCTTCGGAGCGCCTCGAGGACGTTTCCTCAGCTGATTTTACCCTCTTGTTTCATGTCCTACTTCATGCTCCCCTCTCTCTCTCTCTCTGTCTTTTGCAGATCCCCATCTTTTGCAGAGTCTCGTGAGCTTCGATGTGACATCACAGGGTTGCGTACCTGGCCGGGACCCCCCGTTGGCGTGAATACAGAGGTAGCTCGGCTGTTTCTGTGTGGTTTTTGTGTTATTTATCTGGGAATTACGGATTGAGGCTGAGAAAAACTGGAGCAGAAGGCGATTGATGGATAAACTAGGAATGATACTGGGAGCCTAGTTTTAGTCTCCATTCTTTTTATCATTATGTATTTCAACATATCGTATACGTGTATTTGGATGTTAATGTAAACAGCTGCACTAATCAATATTAAAGTCCCAGCTAAACGGAAATTAGCATCTTTTGCTATTTGATCAGTCACAAGAGAAATAACTTTGGATTTGGATATTAGTTCATTTTGTACAACTTTAGGGACCTGATTTAAATAGCTATTCTTGTGTTCGTACACATTAACACTATTTGCCTAAAAATAAAGTATTCACGTACAGACCTCTGTTTCCTAATGTGAGTGATGGTGTGATGAGTTTATGGTAGAAAATTTTTAATTCCCAACTTTGGCTACGACAAAAATGATCTTCAAAGCTTGTTTTTCAAATTGATTGATGGATAGATCTTAAGATAGTATTGGTTGAAATGTGTTGGTACTAGATTACATAAAAAAACTATATTTGTGTTTCACAGGAAGCTAAGATGATTGGAATTTGAAAATGACAAAGAAAATGCTTTTTTTTAATTAATTGTTCAATAGGTGCACAACATGATTGGGATGTGATCTAAAAAGGGTAAAAAAGGCATGTTTTTAATTTGTATCTCACCTTTAACAATGGCTCAAATGACTATGCCAAAGGCGTCAGGGCTACAGATGAAAAATAGCCTCTTGGCTAACTCTGGCACATTTACTGCAATGTTTTTATCAATGTGCACTGTCCCTTATTAAATAAACCATTTAAAAAAAAAAAAGCCACAGAGAACTGGCCACCGAACATTACGGCTCCCTCAGCTTTGCCTCAGGCTTTCGACATATTTCACCTTTCTGTGTTATTTTCACGGCCCTCTACAGTATTGTTTGTTTCACTCTCACAACTATCAATTTCCAATGGCAGCTGTTTTTAGTGAAAAAGTCCTCAACACCCACAGTGTGCTACTGGACCAGCAGACAATCTCAGCGACCAGTCAGTGGACACAGGAAAGGAATTGATGCAGAGCCAGCTACTTTTCTCAGGAGATGGTTGGGATCATAGTAGAGCTAGAAGAAGAGTGAATGGTGGACTTAGATTGTATTCAGAGGCCAGTAACACACAGCTGTGAAGGGACGCTAAATCCAGTGTGTGCTGGATTTGTGAATAGGTAAATTTTTCCGAAGATATAACTTTCTAAAGGGACAATATGTCAATGTCAATCACGGCATGTCCCATTTCCCTAAGAAGGGTTTAAAAAAAGGAAATATTTCAAAAATTACTCAATTTTCTACTTCAAATTTCTGATACCAATGTGTGTGTGTGTCCATGGTCCCTGCAAACGTGCAATGTATGGAGCTCATCGTGTCTTTTTCCAATTACATGCCAGCTGTGCTTGTGTGGTTGGCCTAAATCGGCCTTGAGATGAAAGTATGACAACACAGCTGTCAAAGGTATGAACCGAGATGTAAGATTAAGACAGCAAGCCCGCCTGAAGCTCCTGGAGGGGCTGCAGTCTGAGGTTGAGCATGGCGCTGAGCGGACACGTGTGTACCACAGAGACCTCGGCAGTTCGGGGGGCCTGTATATGAGCACTCACCAGCTGTTCTTGCTTATACGCCAACTTCTCTTTGTTTGCCGACAGGCAGCTGCATGTGGGATGGGAAAAGGCACCTGTCAGAATTATACATGGGGCCTCAGAAGCTCCACAAACAACCTCACAGCAGATGGAGAATGCGGGAAATTGTGGCCCTTGTGTGTTTTCGAATCTCCTTTTGAAATTTGAAAATGTATTGTGAACACACAGCATTGGCATGGGAAATTAAGTGTGCAGAGAGGCTCAATTAGGTTAATCCTTAGAGTCAATCATCTGTTACTAAGTATATTGATTCTACTGTGAGCAATGACTGTTACGCAACAACTTCCCCCAGATCATTTTGTTTTAATATGTCCAGTGCCCACTCTTACCCCAAAGAGGACTTCTCTCTGCCACTGAAAACACCCTCAAACATTATGTTATGAGCACAACAAGTGACGGAAATATGTTTTCCCTCATATAAAAATACAATATTTGAATGATAATTAAATAGCATGGATGGTTCGAAGGACAGTGAGAGTAGAACATGGGTTTAATTTCCTGTATTATGTCAATGAGAATATTTGACGCTGGTATCTTTCAGCTCACATTTTTCTTTATTTAACCAAGTCATGAATACCACATCAGGTGACCATCTACTGCAGTCACGTCTGACGTGTTTCATTTGTAAATATTAATTTATTCGTGTGTCTCAGTGCTACACGCTGTTGCTTACTGGTGTACATCCACACGCTGTTCATGCTGTCCCATATACAGCTGTTTGTTTCTCTCAGCCAGTCTTCAGCCTTCAGCCTCCCCCTGTGTGGTGTCTTATTAACCCTACTATCTCCTCTGCATGTATATTCCCTATCTCAATGATATGTGTGCTGCAGTGCTCAGTCTGACAATCTCTGGGGAATTCCATCTTCTCCGCCCCCAGTCTCTGAATGCTGCTGGCTTGATATTGGGAGTAATGCACAGAACATATCCTGCACCTCCAAATGAAACTGTCTTGACATTCCTACTTTATTTATTTGAATTCATATCGACAGGTCCGTTCTTGACTGACAGTTTCTTTTAATGTGCTTTAGCATTTCAAATCCAGTTAAATGCAGGATGCAGATCAGATTTGAACCAACCAAAATGGGGTAATTTGTGCACTTAGCTTATAATTTGTTGGAGCAAATTATTAACACATGCCCACAATTTAATAAATTATTTTTTAAGCACGGTCCTTGATTAAACATCATATTTAAAAAATGATTTCAACCACGAGTTGATTTTTTTCTCAATGCATTAATTAATTATGTTTATAATTAGCCTACTATTGTGTTGAATAAATGCATGATTAAATATGCTTTTTTTAAAAGGTATATTGCATCAGGATTTGGTAATCAAGCATTACTTCAGATTAAAAGCTCAGGGGAGGAGTTATTAAGACATTGCCTGCTGACGAGGCTCGTGATGCTAAATGCAAACGTACCAAACAGTACACAACGATAATCAGCACTCCCATCAACATGCAGATTTGAGTGATGTTACACACTTAGAAGCGCTCCAACACTCAGAGAGATTGTGTTTACTCTCTAATTTTCATATGAAATTCAATTCAATTTGCAAGTTTTATAAGTGTACGCATACACACAATAACGTGTAGCATGTGCAAATTGATGCTTAGTTTCCACTAAATGGTTTATAAACCAGTCACCATGAGAAATACCAGCGGAGCTTTAATGGAATTAACTTGTGGTTTGTAACCTGCATTTAAAATTAAAGTAAATTCATTCTATTCCTACTTTACATCATAATTATCTAAACTGGGCTTCTTCAATTGACCCATTGGCCACATCCGGTTCCCAGTTGCCCAGCACACATGAATCCCAATTAGGACAAAATATGTAAGCTACAGAGAGTTTCACATTCCCAGTACCAATCGGGCAGGATTTATTGATCTGATAACGACAACGCCAATCATGTACAACAAAACATGTTCTCACGGGACGCAGTTCTGACCCCTTTGTAGCCAAATCAGTCACAAGTAGCAAAGTGTTCTACAATATGTGCGTCATTAGCTATATGCATTCAGCTTTTAATATTGCATTTAATTTTTTTAATTGTTTAAACAAACACGGCAGAGTACAAGTTATCCATTACTATCGTCTATTACTGAATTAATTTTCAGATATTGTAAAGAATCTGCTTTCATGCATATTTAACACACAACTACGGTGCTTTTCATGTGCACCTCACAGCTCAATAATAGCACATATACACATTTGGACTTGTTTGGGTTTTTTACAGATAAATAAGCCTTGCATGGAGCAGTGATAATGAACTTCTCGTAAATACGTGCTCCTCATGTTGTTATTCAATCTCTGTGAGAATGATACACACAAACTACTCTGTGGGAAGGACTTATTACAACCCCATTATCCCATTAGAAGCCTCTGAACTGGGTTTGTTGACAGTGGATGAAAGAGAAATATTAAAGGCCCTCGTGAAAAGGTCTGACAGTATTTTAACTGACTGCAAGACAGCCGAACGAACCCCTTACAACAAGGAATAAGCGAGGGAATGAAAACATGCTGCACTTAATGAATGTACTGAAATTGTCTGAAATAATGAGCCTTTTGATGAGGGTATACGCGCAATCATTTGTTGTCAGCCGCGGCTCTCAGACAGAGGCACTATTCAAAGATATCATCATTTCATTCAACCTGTCGATTCATATTCAGAAAACCCAAGAGGCGAAAAGAGCAGGGGACACGTGTCTGAAGTAGAATATGGAACGCCATTGTCTGTAAGGAGCCAATCTTTTCCAAATACATTCGCTGTCAAATTACTCCGATAGCAGGATGTAATGAGACAGATAGGCAGTGCAATAAAGCTCAGACAATAACCAAGTCACATCTGACATAAAGGTAGGTATGCGTAAGTAAATATGGTAATATGAGGGATTTGATCATCTGAAACCCGCACGACAACAAACTCTCTCTGCTTTGATATCTGTGTGCATTGGGAGAGCCATAATGCATCAGATAAGACGTGCAAAGCATCGGCCGCTAGCGGTAATGCTTTGAAAGGTAGCGCTGGTGATTCCACTGTGGGCCTTCGCAGATGCTCTGCTCCTCTCCGTCCCCGCGAAGCCTCCAGAAATACGAGCAGATAATGAAAATAAATGGCCGGGCCTGTGCGACTTGATTGCCAGAGCCGCTTTCATCAATACATCTAATAAAAGAGTCACACCTCCGAGTGGGGCAGAATGGACCCGTGATATAGAGGCAATGAAGAATTTTTTTTGTTTTTATTATCTCATCTGCAACACAGGTCTAGTCCTGTTTTCAGATGCGGCGAAGTAGTCCTCCAGGACTGGAGTGAAGCAGCTCAACAGGAATTGTGCTCAGTTGATTGAGTTATACCATTTGAAAACATTCCGTCCCACATTTAACCTCTCAACTGCAGTAAAGAGATAGCAATGGTTTGTTTTTGTTTTTAATTCATATGCAGAAGCAGACCTTAATACATATTCATTGGGTTATTTTAAGTTGTGTGGTAACGTAAATCAAGTGCTTCAGGACTTTGATTGGAAAAAAACGTTTCTTGGGTGTTTACAGGTGGAGAGTCTGCTTCTTTGGCCTCGGACAGAGATCTTACTTCAATGAAACGTAAAGGTTGGATTAGCTCTTTCCATGGAAAGCCCATTCACACACTCTTACCTCCGAAAGCACAATCTAAATGCAAATTGCTCGTTGGTTTGGTTGCACCTCTCTCCTCGGGCATTAAGTGGTGGACTGAATGGGTTTAAGGTTGTTTTATTGCAGAGAGCAGTAATTGGAGTCTTACACCTGTTGTTCTGGCATGTCAGCCAAGTGGGGAGGATCATGGACCCCTTCTTATGTGGTGCAAGAGATCATTGGTGTGATCTACCAATACGAGGAGAGCACAGCTGGCTGGGATGCAATTATTAGCTCGAAGTCTTCTTGGGCAGAATATTTCGGAATCTTTATGCTGTAAAAAAAAAAGTAATTAAATGCCCACACTATTGTAAGCCTTGTTACCGCATGCCATGTGGTGGACATCGTTATATTTTGGATATATGAATTATACCGGCAAGATATATAATTGTAGTGTGACTGGCCTCAAATGGACAACCTGCTCCGCCCATGAGGATGTTCAGGCCCTCATTACGTTAAATGCTGACAGAAATGTCAAACTGTCTGCAAAAAACAACTGGATTGTATAACTGAATTCGTAATTCTCTCACCAGATATAATAATTGGGAATAGTGGTGATATAGAGGTCCACTTCTCATTATTATTCCTGCATTCAGTAAAAGAAAGCAAGTGAGTCAGTCTGTCATCATCGTGAAACCAATATTACATTTAAAAGTATATATTAAAATAAAAAATAAAATGGAAAATAGACAAATTAATTAAAAACCAAATAAATTAAAAACACAACTAAACTAGGGGAACCAAAGTTCTGCATAAAAAGACTAGATCACTTCAAAGCTGTTCTATAAAAAACTTTACTCATCATGGGCAAAAGGGGAGGAGCTTGAGCACCACTAGGGCTCTATCTGTGCACGTGCCTGGTGGTCACCAACCTTTTTGAGCCCAAGATCCCTGACCTCCGCCTTCATGACCAGCGAGATCTCCCTATTGAGGCGTTGAGAGAAAACGACGGTCCAGACTGGACTTACAGCTTGAGGCTTTTTATTTGGTCTAATTGTAATTTTGGTCCAGCGTTCAAATTGATGTGACCATTAACACAGAATTTAAGTGCAATATAAAAAGTGAGATATTTGTTCACCGCACACAATATGAACTGACTGAAGGTGATGTTGCACAACACTTTTCTGGATTGTATCCACATGGTTATGATCCTCAAAACAATGACGTAATAAGACGACTTAGAATTAAGATTGCTATACCATTTTAACATTTCTTAACAATTACATTATACTATCTGGATTCTCTCTCCAAACAAATATTTACAAAAATACTTCCAATCAGTTTTGTATAACATATTAAATAAAAATTGGATCACAACAAGATTGCATGAAATTTCAGTTTTTATTTCAGTTCAGTTCAAAAATATGTTTATATACACAGATCAGACACTTCTGCTTAAAAAAGTAGAACAATAAGTCACATTGTTGTAAGAAACAACAACAAATCAAGAACTTCAAAATGTGGTTATTCACAAATTTGATTGAGTTCACTTTTAAATTTGTGATATTACATGACAAACTGTTTTAAATATCAGCAAGCGATCAGCAAGGCCTACATCTTAAAATTTACGACAATATTTGGAATATCAGTTATGAATCTTGTAACTGCTTTCCAAATGAAGTTAACTATATATACATATATATATATATAAATAATACTATATATATATATATATCTAGTATTTAGTAGATTTTCCTGAGATGATTATTCTAGGGCAGGTTTTCAAATAAACCAAGTAAATACAATGAGCTTATTAAATCAGCAATGTTGCTCATGTCATTGGCAAAAAAAGGAATCAACCTCTAACATAAAGAGAATCAAGTAGCTTGGAGGCCTGTCCAACGTGAGGTTTATTGAAGTATTTTGGTACTTCCTTAAAAATTCACCTCATGTGTTGGCCTCCCACTGAGCGCACGTAGTGCAGGCTTCACTGTGAGTTACACCGCTGTGTGTGTGCGTGCGTGCGTGTGTGTGTGAGGTGTGTGCTGCTCAGAGTGCATTTGTGTGTATGTTTGGGTGTACGAGAGGCTTCACATCTGTTGACAGTCTCACTTCCCCTCCTTTTACTTTCATTGTGTGAACAATGGTCCGACACCTGCATTTGAAGAGTGACGGCAGATTTTCAGCCCGGGTGGAACCGTTTTTGTCCCATTTCAGACCAAATATCCGGCTCTTAGATCGTCTGGTGTCACGGCCCTCTTGACACCCTCACTGGGCCTCGGGGCTGCCGCCCCGTTTGGAGACAGGGTGGAACTCCAGATGAGGAGGAGACCACAGAGGCCTTAGAGTTGTCAAGCTGCCCACTGGGCTCCAAGACCGTGTTGAAGACTGTGGGGGGGGAATAACATGAAAAAGGGTTTTAGATGATTAATTGGCTTCATGACACAAATGTACTATAAAGATTATTTATGACGTATTGTTAATAGCAGGGTCAGGTTGACTCGACTCACCCTCAAGTTGTCGTTGAACCCTCTTGAGTTCTTTCAAGATAGTTGTGATTTCCTGAAATACAGATGACCAACTTATTTCAACATTCAACGAGCATTCATTTAACTTCAATATTGACAAACACAAGACACCAACCTTGTTGGCGGTTTTGATAACAGGAGCATTGTCAGAGTTAATCTTGACCTCAAATTCTTCCCAGATATCCATTCTGTCCTGGAAAAGGATCCTGCATGCACAACACCCAAACACACTTGTTACAACGTTTGCTTCTTACTGTTCTCCTTTACAGGGACAAGCGACACTTTAGGATTTAGAATATATTTAGTCTGTAAAACTGAGAGCTGGGCTCTCTTATGATTGTGGTTACTTAGCTGAACTAAATCAATACTAAATTAAATGTTTCTTCTTCGACATCTTGTGATTTTTGGGGGTTGTAAAAAAACAACAAACTGTGGTTCATCTCACAATGGAAACATTTAAACACCAAGGGTTTTATCTGCATCTAATCTGTTCAGAAGATTACATCTCCGTCCCATATGGTCAGCTTTGACTGATGAGTTACTCTAGTTTCATAAGATTATTGGCTCAGTATTGTCAGACAGGATCAATGGCTGTTCATCAATCGCAGCCTAAGCTTGGGAACAAAAGATGTTCAAGTGACAGCTTACTTAATCTTTTCAGAGATGGCGATGATGATCTGTGACACTGGACTCAGCATCAGATTGTCCGCAAAGACCTGAAGGAACAAAAGAAGTATTTTATAATGACCCCCCGCGGAGCTAGCATCACAAAGGATTGTAAAAACAAATGAGATGACGCATTGGTGTGAGACCTCATCTCGGATCTGAGCTCGCGTTAGTGTTCTGTTGGCGCTGGTGTTCTGTTCGTGGTCACTCTGGTCGGGTTCCCTTGAAGATATAGAGCCAGGTGGGACCCTCCGGTAGTTCAATCCAGCTTCTGGGAGACGATGAACCAGCTGCAACACAATCAGACTCAAGTTTTACCGTAAAAGAGAGACGGGTGGTCGGTTCGCTCTGTTATAAATATACCATTATAAATAGGCATATAAAAGGTAAATAAAAAAAATTAAACAAAGACATTTTCTATTATTTGCGAATTTACAATCCTCTAATTTGACCTACCGTCTCAGCGTCAGTGGGCGCCTCAGTAGATGTTTTCATACTCTTTTCATCCTCCATGTTGTTTTCATCAACTGGCAAAGATCTCCTCTTCCCATGGACAGAACTAGGAGACTCCTCTGTAAATACAGTGTCCTCTAACAGCTTATCCACGTGGAACCCTTTTCCAGCGGCTCTCTGAGGACTCATGTCCAGCGTTTCTGACACATCTTCGTAGCTTCCAAGCTCTTCGTTATAGATATTGCTCAGATCATCGTCAAAACTGCTCAGTTTATTCGTAACATTGACAGTAGCCTCGGTTTTTGTTAAATGGTCTGAATTGGGGTTCAAGTCCTGTGTGGAAGAGGGGCATTGAGGTGGCTCATCCGTTTGTCCCAAAATGCAGCATGTCTGAGTTTCATTCATTACCATGCTTACATCGTGCTCCGGCTCTTCCAAGATGGTTTCAAGTGTTGGCTTCTTCACAGCAGAGTAAACTAAAGCTGGAGCTTGCTTTTCAGTATCCACATCGGGCTTCTGTCTTTTCACTTGGTGCGGGAAGTCATTTGTGTCTTCAGTTTTTTGAGGGGAAAGTGCAGTAAGAGCCGCTGCTCTGGTGATCACAGGGTTAGCCATGGGGCCACTTGTCTCATTTAGGGGGGTTTTAAATCCTAGGTCCAAAGCATCTGCTGATAAAGATCGGTCTCTCCGCTGAAGATGGGTCTTCTCCGCTGAGAGAGGAAGATTCCTGTTTTCATGGCTGGCGTCATCAGCTGAGAACCTCACTGTTTTCTCTCTGCAGTCGTCTTCATTATCAAAATTGACCTGAAGGAGACAACGGGGGAAAATGTATCACACTTTTCTGGGAAAGCAGGTTAACATTATAATTTCAGAATTTAAACATTCTGTCCCCGTCACCTTGAAGGCTGCCCTCTGCTCATTGACCTCCCTGCTTGGCCCGGCCTCCTCCACCCGCTCCTCCACCTCAACCCGCTCCTCCACCTCCTCCAAACACTCATCCCGCACCTCCACACACTGCTCTACTCCCTGGCTGCCAGCTGCATCTTCCTTCATCTGAGAAAAAAAAGAAAAGAGTATGATTAATATTAATTGGAAAACTGGCATGATGCTGTTCAACTTCCATCCAGCTGCACTCACCTCTTTGGCCACCTTCTGGTCTTGGCAGAGTTTTCTTCGCAGAACCTCAATTTTCACAAACGTGTCCTGGAGCTCCGCCCTCACAGCCACGCCTTCTGTTCTGTGGCAGACCAGCCCCGAGTCAACGTCAGCGACCCCCTGTATGTCCTCGTTATGGTTTACCTCCAGGTCAAAACCTGAGTTCATGGCTATCTGAGGGTTTGTGGCCCTCAGATAGCCAAGAAGCTTCACCGTCACCGCCCTCTTGACAGTGACTACTTCCATGGCCATCCGGGTTCGGGTCAGCTCCGGGTGGCCTTCCTGGAGGTGCTTGTCCAGTCTTGAGCTGTGATATTTGCAGCCCACGACTGGACAAGGGGTGCACCGGATATTGACCCGCCCGGATGCCATGTTAAGAAGTAGTTTTCTTTCTTTCACATTCTTTATCAAATGCGCCCTCCTGAGATGCTGCGACAAGGCTTTGTATGTCTGAAGGCACATCGGACAAATTGATGAATTGATTGTTCCATTCATTTCTGAAAGAAGAAGAAAATAAACATCTTAACTCAAACAAGTAGGAAATTATTTCACATATAAAACATTTTAATTTAAAAACTGAAAGAAGAAGAAAATAAACATCTTAAAGCAACACTATGTAACTTTTCACTTTTGGCGCCCCCTTCAGGTTTTTAGGTATTTAGGTTTCGATTTCAGTGTCGTAAATACCCAGTGACGATAGATGCAGCCTCGCATACACTTGTATTGAGTTGGGATCATGTGTTGTCCTGTATTATAATATTATTATTATTATTTGTACGTGTCACGGGTTATAAAAGGTGACGAGGGGGAGGTGACGCGAGGGTTTTTTAGTTTGGAGCGCGCTGACCGACGGCGGACTCAGAACGGCAGCAACCGGCGACTTTCTATTTTGGATTCATACCAACGGGCGGGATCACTAATAGAAGAGTACGTGTGATCGAATACAATATTGTTGACAACACCAAAAAGCTACATAAAAAAGCTACCCTTATGAGCTGCGAGCGTGGAGTGGCACTATATGACATTGCGTAATCACTGCCAGAAAGCAGGTCGAGTACATCCGCCGGATATACCGGGCGGCTCCAGAATCTTACATAGCGGAGTTATTTCCCCACAGACCCCAGATGGCAATAGCGGAGACGCAAATCGTCATATTAAAAGTCATTGTAGCGGCACAAATTTTTTCAAGCTATTATTTTAAGGTCCAAAAGTTACATAGTGTTGCTTTAACTTAAACAAGTAGGAAATTATTTCACATATAAAACATTTTAATTTAAAAACTGAAAGAAGAAGAAAATAAACATCTTAACTTAAACAAGTAGGAAATTATTTCACATATAAAACATTTTAATTTAAAAACTGATTTAAAAATTATTTAGCTGAATTGGAATTAGCAATAACTAGCCGAAGAAGCTCCGTGGAGCTCCCTCGTGTGTTTTTAGAAATGTGCATTTTTCTGGCTGTGTCCGAAAAAAACGCCGTTTTTCAACGATTTATTTCTAGTTGTTCCGTAACTCATTTAAAGAAGAAGGAACACCACCGAAATGTACAGGTTCAACAGGAAAATTATTTTACTTTTTAAAGTTGGAACAGGAACATTATTTAACTATTTAAAGTTAGAAAATACAGAACTACAAACCCAGGCTCCGTTTTTGTGAAACTAACTATTAATTAAGTAAGCACAACAACAAAAAACATTTAGTACCGTAGTAAATAAGCACATACCTTATTTATAAACATTAAAAGAACAAATGAAGAGAGCATTTCGCCTTACCTGCTTTCTTCTTGTAATTCAGACGAAAGTGAAAACAAGAGAGAGGGGCAACCAGGAGGTGGGGGAGGGGTGTGAAATTAAGATGGGTTGTACCATGCGAGGAAGTTCACCCCTCCCAAATAATAGAGTTGGTTCGGTCCTTAGCCGTCTTTTCCAAAAAGTTCTCTTAGCTACGGATAGCTGGGTCGGCCCGACCGCAACGATACGCGTCAGGGAGGATGGACGGGAGGAAGAGGGCAGGAGGGGCTGAAAAAGCCAGGTTGAAAAAAAGAAAGGCATTGGAGGAGGATGCTGCCAAATGTGCCAAGCTGACAGATTTATTTTCAAGAGGACAAACACAAGTGGCAACTGGTAAAGAGAGACAAAGGCCTAATGATTAGCAACATAACTATTCGGCTAACGTTGTAGCCTTGATTAATATCATTGGAGCGTTGTCAACCTATTCCCAAGCAAAATATTAAATTGAATTAAAATATTAGCCTTTTTATATCACCCAAAATATGGCGATCCATAGACTTTGCAAATATTAATCAAATATTGATATTAGGGCTGCAACAACGAATCGATAAAAATCGATTATTAAAATAGTTGGCAACGAATTTCATTATCGATTCGTTGTGTCGCGCGATTATTACGGCGCTCAATAAGTCACGGAGTATAAACAAAGTTGAGTTGAGCGCAGAGCGGCGCAGGAGAAACAAGAGCGGAGGGAGAGACGGAACGCTGCGTTGTGAGAGCCAATCAGCGCTGAGCTGCTCCGCTGTTGATGAATCTAATTGGCTGCTGCTGCTCACGTGGCGCTGGATGCGCCTACGGGTGATGTCATGACCCCAGACACCAGGGCGCTACATGTCACGACGTGTGTGGCATTTCCACAAGAGTATAACGTAGAGAACATGGTAATTTATTCCGTGGCGGATGGCTGAAAATATTTTTCCATGGAGAAAGGCAAGGAGATAAGCCACGCCCCCTCACCGTATTAGGCGTTTAACCCATAAATAGCCAACTCAGGAGAGTAAAGCTGTCAGTCTGTTTGTGACAGGGTTCATACACATGACCAATGAACAGGGTTCATCCACATGACCAGTGAACAGGGTTCATACTGCTGACCAGTGGATCTCCCGGACCTTTCCATGACTTTAAACCAAATTTCCATGATTAAACATTTTGTGAAAACTCTGTGTATACATGAACAAGTGAGAAGATGTAGTATTTAAAATAACAATGAGAATTCCAAAGCATACCGTATATATACCGTGTAAATTAACATTTGAATAAAACAAATTTGCATTACTTTTCCAAACATTTGGGGATTTTATTTTTTTCAATTACTTTTCTAGGCCTGCTAATAGCCATTTAAAAATTCCATGACTTTTTCAGGTTTTCCATGACCGTACGGACCCTGTTTTGAATAAAGGGTTGAAAATTAGTGTTTTTTTTTTAAAATCCGATTAATCGATTAATCGATAAAATAATCAACAGATTAATCGATTATCAAAATAATCGTTAGTTGCAGCCCTAATTGATATATACTATTGATATTGATTTTGAAGTATGCAGTAATATGACTCTTAATTTTTCTTTGTAGCTTCGGAGCAGCAGATAAGACAGTCTCCTGCTGAAAATGACGAGCCCGACATTTGCAATGAGGAGGCCATGACCACAGGGACAGGTAGAGAGGATAACAGTGGACACTATTTGAATTAAAGTTATATATTCTAAGAAAGAGCAGTATATGACAGTACTTGATGAACCAATATGCATTGTTTACTCAGAAGTGGGTGTAGTAAAGGAGTAAATCACCACTATATAATACTCATGCAGAAAAATAATGACTATGACAATGACGGCCCCCATGAGGTCTCACTCCAACAAATCTGGCCTACTGCCTAATCTGAGTCTGACACCCCTGCTACTCCCTTCTGCCTTTTTTAATGTTGTGCATATTTTTTGTTAACTTCTCATTTTAAGTGGATTATTATTGTTGTATTTAACCTTTTCATTATTTGTTGTACCATGGTATTAATAAAAGAACTACAGGATAGTAAGAGTTGAACTGTTGCTTCATTTATCCAATTTCCACTACCATGAAAAAAGTGGGCTGGTCTTGAGCCTGAAATTCCCGGGCTGAAAAGTGGCCCCACTCCGGCCCTGTCAGCTCGTCACCACGAAACACATGGATAATGGGAAGGATAACCCAAACCATACCGGACTCCAGGGGAACTGTACGCAGAGTGAAGCTGCAGACTCAAACCAGCACGCTGGAGAGACCTGTCAACAAGCTGTGTTTACTGCAAGAAGCAACGTGAACACAAGAAGACCAGTTGATGAAGAAATTTAAAAAAAAGACTGTTAAACAAGACTTAGATTAGCAGTGATTATGAAGATTTGTTTAGTTTGATACTTGACTCAGTTGTTGGCTCTTTGAATGTAAGTTATTTGGTAATGGTGTAATCTTTAAGCTTAACCATTAGGGGCCGGATATGTAAGAGCCACAAGTGTGTTTTTAGTAAATTTAAGTTTCAGAATTGTTTATAATTTAATATTTAAAATTATGCTCACGGTAGAGGAATTATAAATTAAATCCATTGAAAGATCTTTATGTTAATGACTGACGCTCGGGCCAGGCTATTTAATGACGTCATTACGGCAACAGGTGTAAGAACAGAGCCACATTAGACATGAGATATATAGTTTTTTTTACCGTAAGACCATGAGATCGTTTTGAACGTTTATTATTGTGTATACTTTGTCAGCGTTTTTTGCTGTTTAAAATAAAATCGAAAGAAAAGGAAATGAACGGTCTCCTGTCATGCGCGTGAGAGGAAACTCACTGTGTCTGCAGCTCTTTAGCGGATTCAGAAAACAACAACGATGGAACGCCGCTACATTAGTAAAAAAACTACTCTCTTCTCTCTCTCTCTTTTCTCTTCTCTCTTTCTCTCTTCTCTCTCTCTCTCTCTATTCTCTATTCTCTAAACATAACTTACGTCAGTAAACAGCTGGGCAAGGCTCTGAAATCACGGATTTCGTGAGTTTTTGTTTGTTTATTTTTTTAGGAAACGTCGGACCAGTCGTGACGTCATGTTTTCAGCAGCGCTAATGTTGTGGTCGATTTATCACAAAACAACGTCAGGGGATGATGGATGATTCACTCTTGCCTGTCTTCAAAACTTGAGAGCCCTGTGTTTGTCTGGTGCTGCGGGTCAGAGGAGAAGGAGGTGCAGCCGTTTAGTGGCGCGTAGAGCACTGCGCGGAGGAGGAAGTGGAGGAGGAGGAGGAGGAGGAGGGAGGGGCGCGGCGGGGGGAAGAAGGGGGGGGGGGTCTCGTGAGCGTCGCGGAGCATGTCGGGGCGAAATTCTCACAAGAACTCAAATAAATGCCCCGTCGGATATTAAAACACATTTGGGGGGGACTTGATGGCAGAGAGAGTAACTTTTATTCTTAAATACGGATAAATGAAAAAAGTGGGCTCCAGCAAAAAGGGCACTTTTCTCATCCAGGGCAAAGGGGCTGGTGCTTGAGCACCACAAGGGCTCTATCTGTGCACGTGCCTGTTGTGTATATATCCCCCCCATCGGGGTATCAATCTAACTCTGAAATGTATTAGGTTAATAAAATACTCAATTATCCTTTTGCTTATAAAATTGTGCCGGTAAATATTTAACTATTGCAAGTGTGGTCATTAAGCCAGCACATTACAAGCTAAATTAATATTTCAGAAGTCAATTTTAAATCAGATTAAGATCCGGTGATGATTACAGATATTATTCATTCAGGATCTTTTCTTAGCACTCTAGCAGGAATGTAGTGTGTAGTCTGCAGCGTTCGCTGCCATGTGAATTTAGAGTCACGTTAAAAGGGCGAAGAGAAGAAGTATGAAGAGCTCCCACCTCGAGTATTATACTCTAGCTCCTCTGCATAAGCCATTAGCTCGCGGCTTCATTGTTTTATGCACATTCTCCCCCCGATTTTCCACACGGCCGTTAAATGGTGCCGTCTTTAATATGTCCGTTTTGTCTCCTGTTGAGATTTTTTTAAATTCATTCACCATGCTTCTATCCCCACTGGAGCGTGACAGAGAGAGAGAGAGAGTACAAAGGGTTTTCTGGCTTGAAGGCATTTGTACAGAGATAACTCTATCTCTACTTTGAATTTGTAGCATTTGCTGCACACACGTACCAGAGAAGGCATTTTACAAAGAAAATCAGAAGTTTAGCGCTTGACTTTGCTTACTGCTATAAGGAAGTATTTCTTGATTAATAGTGGGTTAAATAGATGAGAAGAAATGACTATTGCAGCAAAAGGAATAAAGTTTGGACATTTCAGTTGAGGGAGAAGAACTGCAGCTATATATATATATTCACACAGAGATTGCAGCTAATTAAACAGGGGGATGTGAACAATTTCCCATTCTAAAAGTTGTATCCACACAATAATGTCTCTTTTACTATGTCCACTACTAATCTGAATAATCACCTTGCTGTAGAAGCAACCCTCCTGTGTTTAAATGAACCCTTCCTCAGAGGTGACGTCTCCTCTTCGTGTGGATGCAACTCAAAGCCCAAACACGTGCAGGTCGGCCGCATCGCACACTCTACATTTCTCTCAGATATTAATTGTGTTTGTCTGCCAATTTTGTGTATTTGTGTTAGTGCTTTGATGTGTGGGTCACACGTGTTTCCCCTACCCCGCTCAGTGCATTTGGGGATACATGTAATTAAATTTGTAAATATGCTCTATTTTTTTCCTATTGCCACAAACCTCGTAAAAATCCCACATTTCACATCTGATGTAGCGCCGTTGCATTGGACACCATGAACATTTATTACCGGAACCTTGGGTGTTGTAGTTTATTTTGAGTACCAACTGCTATTGATCTCCAAGTGGAAATTAGTCTCCAACAAACACATTACTTTCGCCTGTTTTATGGATGTACAGTAAAACCAACAATGCTTCGCGGTTTTCAGAAAACATTTAACCCTTTTTAAGTATTTAGTTGTGGCTTGTTTTTGAAGTGTTACCTCTTTAATAGGAAAAAAGTGGGCCGGGGCCTAAGGACCACAGGCAGGAGATGAAATAATGTTAGTTTTTGTTTTGTTTTGGCAGTTTGAAATAAGTACAACACCAATCTTTACCAAAACCTTGACATGTAACAACCTTTTTGTCATAGATTAAATAATATAAGTGAGTAAGAGTGTGTTCTATAATAGCAGCCTTCCCAGTAAACTTTTTGAAGTGATGCGCTGGAAAGGTGCTGTCATTGCGCAATAATAGAGGAGGACGCATGTTTTTGTCACAGACTGAACGAGTGGCCACAAGCAAAAAAACAGAGCGAGATAGTGTTTTGCTATTTGTATTCACTGTATAATGGAGGAGTACGTGGGAGAGAAAACAGGAGATGTGCCTTCCGATGGGAGGATTTCTCGTGGGACGGCAACAGCTGAACAATATTGCCAAAAAAAAGAAAAGGAGAGCAGTGGTCTCTGTAAAGCGTCCCCGTCACAACAGAGTCAAAAACAACAGTATTTTAAGTAGAGGGGATTATAGCTTTTAGTCATTGTGGCAAGATTGGTTAATTCCCAGAAGGCAACATGGGGTAGAATAGAGGTCTTACAATTTATGGATCCTCTTTTCCTCCACAACATAATTGCACAAAGTGAGTGGACAGAGGGGCACAGCTGGAGGTATATAGTCAAGAGAATATAGTCAACACCGTCAGTTAATTATAACCATAAATCCAGATTAAACTCTATTTGCTCATGACGTTATCTCCTCCTTTATGTAAGCTTGTGTGCCCAAGCTCGTCCTTTCCAGTTTCATGAATAATGCAAGTCCAAGAAATCAAAATGCAACGAAAGATAGCCGTATATATGTCACACAAGGTTTAGAATAATAATATTAATAAAGCCTCCATTGTTGATTATCATCCAACTGTCTGTCGCTGGCTTTGTCAGCAGTGTCTTTTCACACCTTTATTCTCGCTGATGGAGAGAACAATCATATATATGATTGTTCTTAATGTGTGCATTCGTATTACAGCCTTCACTCGGAGTCAGGGAAGTATAGACTCATTAATCGCATAAAGCGCTGTGGAAGGTTAAATGGGACAGTGCTCTTTGTGGACAGGCCATATAAATGCCAGACTGTATAATTAAAATAGGATAAGGTATCTCCTCGAAATATTAATTGAATGAGGAATCTGGGCAGGGTCCTGAATATAGCTGGAGATGAATGTGTGATGATTTAGACTTGTATCTGTTGCTGAGCCAGGAAAGTGCTGATTCTAATTTGTTCAAAACCATCCAGATGTTTAGTAGACAGATCTGAGTAAAAAAAAAAAAAGTTTATTTCCTTTCTCGTTGCATTCACGTATTTTCTAATAAAATTAAAGGTAAAGTGAAGTGGAATGAAAGGTTTTTTCAAAGCGGTAGCATGAAGCCAAATCATGCTTTCATGACTTTCTGCTCCGGTGCTCCGCCGTGCTGTTCATTAGAACGCAGAGCGGGACCGACTGCAGCGGGGAGCGTCTGAGGGACACGCTGCGATATTAACGGTAATACATAATCAGAGAGAGAGGCCCGTCGCCTCATAGCGCATGACGAGCCCGCCCAGCGGACACCTGGGACATGATCTGTCTCTCGTCTGTATTTCAATGCGTTTGCATTGATGAAGGACCAGTCAGGTCTCCTCTTCTTACTAGAACTAGAGAATGAGAACTATGTGTCACCTCATGCCGGATCAGATCTTCACTGGTCCAGCCCCACTACAACAGAACCACTACAACAGAACCACTACTACAGCCCCACTACAACAGAACCACTGCAACAGAACCACTACAACAGAACCACTACTACAGCACCACTACAACAGAACCACTACAACAGAACCACTGCAACAGAACCACTACTACAGAACCACTACTACAGCACCACTACAACAGAACCACTACAACAGAACCACTGGAACAGAACCACTACTACAGCACCACTACAACAGAACCACTGCAACAGAACCACTACTACAGCACCACTACAACAGCACCACTACAACAGAACCACTACTACAGAACCACTACTACAGCACCACTACAACAGAACCACTGCAACAGAACCACTACTACAGCACCACAACAGAACCACGACAACAGAACCACTGCAACAGAACCACTACAACAGAACCACTACAACATAACCACTACAACAGAACCACTGCAATAGAACCACTACAACAGAACCACTATAACAGAACCACTACAACAGAACCACTACAACATAACCACGACAACAGAACCACTACAACAGAACCACTACAACAGAACCACTGCAACAGAACCACTATAACAGAACCACTACTACAGAACCACTACTACAGAACCACGACAACAGAACCACCGCAACAGAACCACTATAACAGAACCACTACAACAGAACCACTACAACAGAACCACTGCAACAGAACCACTATAACAGAACCACTGCAACAGAACCACTACAACAGAACCACTACAACAGAACCACTACTACAGCACCACTACAACAGAACCACTACAACAGAACCACTTCTACAGCGCCACTACAACAGAACCACTACAACAGAACCACTACAACAGAACCACTGTGCCAAACACAAACGTACCTTGCTCAATAGTGTGCAAAAAGCTGTTTTGCATCATTATTTCCTTCATAGCATTTTTTTCAGAAATTGATAAAAAGGAAGTCTATTTTCTTAACGACAGCATAATGTTCTGATGGAATCGGCATCTCGGAAATCGGATCACAAACTAGTTGCAGTGAGGTCATCAAAAGCAGCGTGGGCCTTGGATTTGGAGTTGCAAATACTCTGCAAGTCTGGAAGCGCTGCACCCGTTGACTCTGGTGACGCTCTCAGGGCCTCCAGAGGGTCAGCGGGCCCCATCACCTCCTCCAGGAGCAGCTCGACGACCACCGTCCCATCTGCTGACCCGTTGGCCCCTGAGCAGCTCCACCGGAGGGCCGTACTCAGGAGCCTATGGGGTCAGCTCAGTCTCAATAACTGCACATGCACACATAGAAAACATATAAACAAATCCACATAGACATGCAGAAATATATTTGTGATTTTCCTTTTACATTTTTATATAAATCGTAATTTATGTATTTGTGAATCCTTCTGTGTGCATTTGATCTGACCCCAGAGGAGCACCTCTACGGTGGTAATGAGGCAAGGTGTTGGTCTTTCTTTGTCCCCATCCAGATTCATCCTGAATTTTTCATATTTTTTATTACAATAATTTTTTTTTATCGGTATAAGTTGTTTGCTAGGATGCTGGCGCGGTGTAATAACCGCATCCCCACACTCAACCGTGGAAACTTTAGATTGTTTGCTGAGTAAACAATACCGTGTTATGCTTCTGTGGCTCTTTGGCTGTTTAGTGTGACATCAATTAGCCTCGGTGTGTGTTATTCTAACCCAACGTGAGTTAAACACCTTAATATCCAGTAAATTCTCAGCCATAATAATCGCACAAAAGATGATTACATTATTTAAGAAGCCTCCTGGATTAAAGCTAATGTCGCACAGTAGACCTCGGTGATCTGCAAACAGGCTCGGAACATAATCTTCTTATTAAATTGTCGTTCACGCGCTATTAAAAGTTGCAACCCCTTTGCAAAATAAATCCAATCTTTTTTTGAAATGTCAAATACTTTGTGCCTTCTGCATATATTTATTCATGAACTGAGTATTGCTTCGTTCTTTACGTCTAGAATGAGGCAAAGCCAAATAATTGATCTTAGATTGTTGCTTTTGTGTCAAATAGCGACCCATTGATGTCCCAGTTTAGAGGTCAAACAATCTTCCGGCTCCTATTATAATTTCACTTTGAGTCTTTCCGTGCACATAGAGTGAAGGGTATTACTGCAATAAAGGTAATCAATGTATAAAAACACCAAGTGTAAATGTTCCACTGTGAATTGACTCCACATTACAGCTCTTCAATTGATTTCTCTTGAAAAATTCTATAGAATATTGAGTGAACGGAACATCGAATAGCTGCCAGGTAAAGGTAAACGGAAATCCATGCATGCAGGAGGGAGATAATGAAACGGAGTGAAGTCAGACCCTTAAGGCAGTACCGGTGACTCACTCCGGGTCCCGTGACAATCAAGATTTTACCCTTTAATTGAATTCTAATTATTCTCTCGTCATGATTGACAACCCCTTTAAATAAAGGCAGCGTTTCCCTCTCGGTCGTTTAAATAATGGCTGTTCCAATTTGAAGGAGTCTGGCTTTTCCTGTAATGTCTGTTTTTCTGTTCAAACTCTTTTGTGGATATTTGATATGTGTTAATGAATGGAGACAAAGCAATTCTATCATCAAATTTGCTTTATAATACGTGTCGTTTAGAATGTTGGTGGACTAATACATGAATGTATTGGTCGTCATATCGGATATTATTTGAGGTGATGCAGGTTGGCATTAAGTCCTAACAGATGGTAGAAATTCAACTATTAGTCATACTTTTGTGATGTAGATTTTATACAAAGAAACTTGTGATAAGCTGAGTAAACATAACTACTTTCTAATGATTAAACCAATAGACTCTTTAATCTTTTTGCCTTGACATAAAATTCACTCGTTAACTGACGGCTTGGACTAAATGGTGGATGAACTTGTACTTGTAAAGCACTTTTCTCATCTTCCCACCACTCAAAGCGCTTTAACACTACATGTCATCATTCAGCCCTTCACACCCATTCAGACACCGAAGGCGAGGGGCGACCACGGAAGGCGCCATCTCTAACTAACATTCGTGCACATTCATACATCGCGGGCACAGCGGGAGCAATTTGCTCAAGGACACATCGACGTGGACCAGCAGAGTATTGAAACGCCGGTCCTTTGATCCGAGCCACAGTCGCCCCCACACGACGGTCCTAAGAGGTCAAATGAACGACTAATTACATTTGAATCATTTTCTTTTCTTCCTTCTTGCTCCAATCATCTCACGACCCCTCTGATTCATCGCGTGACGCATTGCAGGGGTCCTGACCCACAGGTTGGTGACCACCGGGCCATTTTCCACAAAACTAATATTTTCTTGCACAACATTGTCGTAGCGGTGCTTCAGTGAAGGCTCGGAGTCGAATCCGGGAGTGGCTGTTCTGGCCCACGGGGAACACGTTTTTTCCTTGTTGCCGCCCTGTCAGACCACAGAATATCTCCGGAAGTTATCGTGCTGCTTGTTTACCCAGAACACAACCTAAGCTGCTGGAAAATCCACAATACATTTGAAAAGTTAAGGTTTTCGAGGTAAAGCTCACTTTTGAAGATGCCATCTGCTTCATTCAATTCAGTTTTTTTCATTTTCTGTCTTTCTTTTTGTGTCATCGACACTATCACGCATATCAGTGAAGAGTTAGGCCCTCGGTGGCTGCATGCATGCATAAATAATGATAATGACTTGCAGGAGCTTGGGCGAGGAAGCATCTCTGGGTTTTTAGTGGTCAAAGTGCCCTTAGAAATAACAAAGGGGTCCGAAAAATGGCTTTCTTGGAGCAATTTGTTCTATATTCCTTGATTGAAACCATACAGCTTATTATGTATTTTGCAGCTTGGTGACCTTAAATGCATTGTTGCTCTAATGTGTCTGATTAATCTATTTCAGTGGTACAAATGCTTCAGAGTGCAAGAAATAGTATGCTAAATTAGTTTGAGATTAGGTTTTTATAATAGGTTTCACATGAGGGGCATGTCTGTGTTCTTCCGCCCCAGCTCATTTAACACTTCCATCACATGGCAACGGGTTCATATGGTAAATTGTGGAGTTTGTGGATCAGCCCATTTAGCCTTGGGGATTTCCTTTGAATATATACGTTCAACTCCAAATAAGAGACTCTTCCGCTCCAAAAACCGAGCTTGGAAAAATCCACCAATTAAAAAATATCCGTACGTCTTCGCCCGCAATTTGCCGAAGTTCTCATTTGACCGTGAATGTTTTGGAGGTACACAAGGACCGTCCCTTTCAGAGATAAACGCTGTGGCAAATCCATCATGTGTCGCCGGCTGTCAGACTCTGGGGGAAAAAACAATTAAAGGCTCCGCACGCGGGTTCGAGCGGCTCGGATAGTCAATGAAGCAACCTCTCAGCGGGACCATGCATTCATTATGAAATGCCAGCGAGGGCGGGATGTGCCAGACAATTACAGGACCTACAGTATATGAGGTTGAGGACTCGAGGGACTGTGGAGATGCAGGGACTGATATGGAAAGCAAGTGTACAAAACAAAGTTTACTTAAGTCACTGTCATTATTAAGAAATTAAAGCAACTCGGGTCAAAACAGAAAACAACATAGTCATATTGAAGTCATTGAGGTCCCTGAAGGCAACACGAGATCCAGGAGAGCTTCGGTAAACAAACCCAAACTGTGAGCCCGAAGCTCGCCCCGTGTCTTTTGGCATATGCCTTCCAAAAGTCAACAGTCACCCCACAAATAACATAACCATGCATTCATCTGCATGCACGCTGACAACACACACTCACACATACACACACACACACACACACTCACACACACTCTTGGCATTTAGCCAAGTCACAGACAATTTATGGCCACTGATGCCGCTGTCATGCCGGTGCATGAAAGTGGATGCCCGTAATAGCTTGTGCAGTCACTCAGTTACCATGAATCACATGCTCGGCCCATTAATGCTGCTTGTCAGTGGTGTCTACAATGCAATCAAGAAAGTGCGGAGTATTGAATCACGGGGCATATTGTTCACTAACAATACTTGGCATTGCATTGATTTCAACCAATAGTCCTTTAGCCCTCAGGCACTGGGATGTGGCTCATTGATGAGACACTTTATCAAGGGGGAAAAAGGTCAGTTGGAGTGATTGATACCCTCTTTTATGAGTGGTAATACAGATGGTATTACTTGTGCATTTTGAATGCTCAATCTCAATGGCATTTGTTCCAACTGGGCCATAAAAAGGCTGTAGTGGCCATTTGTCCTTCGAAATCAAACAAAACTCTAAATCAAATTGCCACTGATGCACCGTGGGTTTCGGAGTTGACGCAGGCAAAAGAAAAGTTACGTCCATTTCCGGTATGTTGATTTTGATAATTCATTTTCCAAACAAACACAAAGAACAAACACAAACACTGACACTCTTCGCTGATGCTGTGGTAAAAAAAAACATTGGCCACCCCGGTGCATGCTGGTCCCGTGCCTACCCACCTCTACATATAACCACAGGTGCCCAGTGTTACCCAATCAGTGAACCTAAAACTAAATATATTAAACTAAACTACAACTATCATAAGAAACAATTAACATATCAAAATATAACCTAACTAAGCAATAAATAATCAATATTACTTTACAATAAAACCTAAATCAACAAATGTCAAATTAAATAGCTCCAACAAAGGCAATATAAGAGTGAAACTGAGTAATAACGTCCTTATTTTGTGTGTTTGAATGTTATGCATCTATAAAACACGCCACACTATCTCGTAGGTGACAGCAGAGGAGGAGGAGGAGGAGGAGGAGGCGGAGGCGAGAGCCCTCGGGGTCAACGCGGGAGCTCTTTGAGCTGTGGTTTACGACTGGGGAGTGAGAGCAGAGGAGCCGCCACCCGCGGGTGCCCGGGTTATGGATTATTTGTTGAAACATTGATCCACAGTGTCGCTGTGAGGCTGTACGTCATTAATCAAGTTGACCGACTGCTCTTTGAAGGAAGAGGAACACGTCATGAGCTCAAATAGGGTTTGAATTGCAAGTTTAGAAAACTAGATCCAAGATGGCCCCTCAGGACGAATTCATCTTGATTTCGATACTGTGACTATTCTTCTGGCATTATTGGCACGTCATGATTTTTCTTTGGCCAACGCTATTGTTTTCCAAACACAAAACGTGTTCAGGAGCAAAGCTATTCAAGATGGCGCCGCGGACGGCCGCCTCGGCGTGTTGGTGCGCGGTGTTTTGTTGTTGTTTTCGTTTTAAATACTGTTTTCTGCTGCGATTCCCAGAGCTCTTTCACCAGAGAAGAGCTCATGAACATCAGGGGAACAACTCCAGTGGATTTATTTCCAACGTTTTTAAACTTCTGTGGAGTTACTGGACATTTTTGCGAAAGGTGTGCTCACCTTCGCTCACGCGGCGAGACGCCGTCGGAGAGGGAAACGTTCGGGGGCGCTTGTGCCACTCCGGAAACGGGGATCTCGTACGGCGCTGCCGGGCATATTTCTCTCCAATGTCCGCTCACTGTGCAACAAACTGGACGAACTCCAGCTGCTGGTGGGGAGAGACAGAGACTTTTCCTCTACCTCCGTTTTGTGTTTTACGGAATCATGGCTTCGTGGATCGATACCAGATGCTGCGCTCCAGCTGGATGGCTTCCAGCTTGTCCGAGCGGACCGGGACACGGAGCTCTCCGGCAAAATAAAGGGTGGAGGCACAGCGGACCCTCGCCGAACAGATACGATGTGTGGAGCGGACCTTCCCGGACTCTTTAGTTATTGTACTCGGGGATTTTAACAAAGGAAACCTCAGCCACGAACTTCCTAAATATAGACAGTTAATTAAATGCCCTACTGGAGAGAAGAGCATTCTGGACCACTGCTACACAACAATCAGCAGGGCCTATCACGCCGTCCCTCGAGCTGCACTGGGAAACTCTGACCACGTCATGGTTCATCTGATTCCCTCATACAGGCAGAGACTAAAGCTCTGCAAACCTGTGGTGAGGAAGTTCAAGAAGTGGACCAGTGAGGCTCTGGAGGATCTACGGGCGTGCTTGGACTGTACTGACTGGGATGTCTTCAGGACTGCTACCAACAGCCTGGATGAGTACACAGAGGCTGTAACTTCCTACATCAGCTTCTGTGAGGACAGCTGTATTCCATCCAGCTCCAGGGTGAGTTATAACAACGACAAACCCTGGTTCACAGCGGAGCTCAGGAAGCTAAGACTGCAGAAGGACCAGGCATTCAGGAGTGGGGACAAGGACCTGTACACAGAGTCCAAATACAGGTTTAGCAAGGCGGTGAGAGATGCTAAACGACTGTACTCTGAGAAACTGCAACAGCAGCTCTCAGCAAACGACTCTGGTTCTGTCTGGAGGGCTCAGGCAGATCACCAACTACAAGCCCAAATCACCCCACTCCATGAACAATGTGCTTCTGGCAGACGACCTCAATGAGTTCTACTGCCGCTTTGAAAGACAATGGAGCAGTCCTGAGGCCATCCCCCACAGCTCCATCAACAACCCATCAGGGGCTCACACCTCTGGAGCACCCTCCACCTCCCCAGCACGACGCTCGTCATCCTGGAGAGAGATATCCATAATTTACCATAGGCACTGAACTAGCGATTTCATTTCATTTCCATATGCATATTTCTCGTCTCGTTCTGCTTACAGTGGCAAATTCACTTCTCCATGCATGGCTAATGCCGAACGGTAAATTTCATTAATTGTATTAACCCCTGACATATTAGCACAAATTACCTGTCTCAGCAGTGCTGGCAAATTATTATTGATCAAAATGTTGTGTGGCTAAATGATATCGTTCTGCAGCAGGAAAGGCAGAAAGCAAAGAGATGGATGCAGAAGGGGGACTGATGTGACCCGCTGGGGTCTACTGGGACTAACTTCTTACTTTCTTCTCATCCAGTTTGTCACAAGAGACTGACTGTCAGCTTCATATGTGGAATAACTATTTACATGGACTCAAGGATGAACAGATAGAATTGGTGGTAAAAGATCCCCCAAAAGATGTTTGACCTTAAATAAAGAATTTTCTGATGATATTTATGGCAATTTCACACAAAATGTCTGTCTATATATATATATATATACATTTTGGACTGACATAGATGTAAAACTACAATTTGACTTGTTGGCGGTAATTGTAGTTTATGATATAGTTTAATTTTACTTTTTAGACACGAAACAATAATATGACTTTTTATGACATGTTTTATAACATTATTTAAACACTTGGCTTTCATAACTTTTAGAAGGAATTATCATAATGTTAGTACCCACAAGTAACTGCACTCAGGGAACGCAGCTCTGAGGCGAGGTCGTACGGTACAATCAGCTCCTTAAGATATGACGAGATATGACAAGCCTGACCAATTAGGGCTTTGTTGTAAACGTGTTTTGGGAAAGTGTGAGTCACTGCAACCACAAGATGTCCTTGAGCGTTTGGTGGAGCGGTATGCAAGAATATCAGTAGACGGGACACACACACACACACACACACACACAAACCCACAAAAGACAAATCTCACAAAATAAAGCTAAAAGGATAGTTCGTGCTTAGAGCCAGCATTTAGAGGGAAAATATACGGACAGATTTTCTTTGTTTTCGGTTAATTAATTCCTTTTGATTGTTGATTATTGTTCTGCACATTTTAGAGTTATTTTACAGTCAATTAAGGAATGTTCTAGACTTAACTGACGTAAATACCAAATATAATACAGATGACTATTTCTGTCTTGTTTTGAAGGGTCACACAACCAACCAACATGCATCTTGAAAGCGACCTTCTGTTTTAAGAAGCTTTGTTTCGAGTCCTGGCTCATTGATTGGCTGTCTGCCGTTCACTCGCATGATGTCGTACCAGAATGACATATTTCCTTCAGGAGTTGCTAAAGATTAAAAACAGAGCTAAAAGGACTTATATTCAAAAGGTGGCCAGAAACACCACTCCAAATGTTTGATAATGTTGCAAAAGTTTGCCACTTAACCCTCCTGTTACCTTCGGGTCAATTTGACCCCATTCAATGTTTAACCCTCCTGTTACCTTTATATTTACTGACATATTTTACCCTTGGGGTCAATTTGACCCCAGCAATTAAAACCTCCAGAAAATTATTAGAATTAATATTGTTTTCCAAGTTTAAGTGTGAGGTACTTTATGTTTGTTTGTTGACTCCCTAAATAGCCCTTTAAATATATAAAAAAGTTGATATTTCTTATATGTTTGACACAGTGAAAAACAGCCTGGGGTCAAATTGACCCGAAAGAACACCGACATTAAACATTGAATGGGGTCAAATTGACCCTCAGGTAACAGGAGGGTTAAAAGGTGATACATCAATGTTGTGTCCACTCTTTCTTTCCGCTGCCCCCAAATGTAAAAGAGTCCAGGTTTTTTCATATAATTCTTCCTGTACATGCATGTTCTGCACACACACTCTCAGAGGAGTCACGTCAGGTTTATATAAACGGCGAAGTGCATCGTTTTTGTGATAATTTCTACAGCTGGTCTCAGATGCAACGCAATCTACCAAATATATTGTCACCTTAAAAACTCTGTAACGTCCTCCGTAAGTTGTTGCTGTAAACTCCACACGCCCCTCATGTTGAGAGGATGCTGATGACTCACTGCGCTATATTGCATAATCCTTACTTTGTGACCCTTTTTATTTTGTGTTGGGCCATTTGCCTTCCGACTGTTTTAATTTATGTCCGGCCTTTAAATTGCTATTGAACATTACGGAGGCCAAGTGGGGCAAGCAATAACATGAATAATCTATTGGCACTTCCTGTTAGACGGAAAGAGGAGACCTCCATCACCATTATGCTCAGGGGAGTGAAACCAGGCAGGAGCAGCATTAGCCTTTCCCTTTAAAAACTGACTATGCTGCACATATTGAAGATGAAAACATCCATCCTAGTAAAGGTTGTGTTTGGCCGTAGTCAATAATGTCATTGAATATTTCTCTACAAACATATAATCATAGCAAACCAACGATAAGTGCTCCTTAGCCCCTCAAAGACTGTTGTGGTAGAAGAACACAAGTAGTCCCAGGAGCGTCCATCACTCTCTATTAAATATGAACCAGAGCTACTCATAAGCCTGTCTTACAGCCAGGTTATACAATACAACGAAAAGCTTTTGTGCAAATATTTTAGAATGACTTTTAATCCTAAATTATAGAAAATATTTGCCCAATTCACTGCACACATAATTTCTCAGAAAGAAAAATGCTTATACATTTAACAGCTTCTTCGAATAGCTTTTGTGCAAATCTTTTAGAATTATTTTGAATCCTTTTGTGCAAATCTTTTAGAATTACTTTGAATCCTTTTGTGCAAATCTTTTAGAATTACTTTGAACCCTAAATTATAGAAAATATTTGCCCAACTCACTGCACACATAATTTCTCAGAAAGAAAAATGCTTATACATTTAACAGCTTCTTCGAATAGTGACCACTCTAAATTCATCATGCAGATCGATTGGCCTCTTCCAGGCACGCCCGTCAATCTGACTGTGAAATGAGGAGCCAGAGGCGACTCAAACTTGCACATTAATTTCAGATTTTTAGCTCCCCGCCGTCTCCTAGGACGTGGATCGCGCTCGGCTAAGCTCGGAGTGAGTTGGCAACAGGTATATCTACTGTAATGTGGTTATGGAGGCTGGTGCAGAGGATTTTATAAAAATAAAATGTAAAGAAAACTTGGAGGACTGAACATGGCCAACTGAAGAAAACTCAAATAATTCAGTTACACCAGAATTAATTTGCCGTATTACAAAGACTTAATTGTTGCAAGTCGCTAGGTGTTCTCCTAATATAAACTATTTACTGCCCCAAATACTGTGCATTTCCTTTAAACCCAACAAAAGAAAACGTAACACCATATGACACACTTTTAATACATTTATGAGTTTCCTCCGAAAGGATAGCTCGGCCTTCGTGAGGGGGAGGAGCTTGGACTTCAGGAGGGAACTTGGAGTAGAGGAGCTTCTCCTTCCTGTGGAAAGGAGTCAGCTGAGTCGGTTCGGCATCTAACCAGGATGCCTCCTGGCCGCCTCCCACTGGAGGTTTCTCAGGCGTGAGTTAGAAAGCGTTGCGGGGGAGGGGTCAGTCTGGGTCAGCCTCATTGGCCCGCTGCCACCGCGACCCGACACGGATACCCGGACAAGACAATGGACGGATAGATTTCAACATGCTGTTACTTTTCCGATTCAAACTGAACGAAAAGTGCATTTTACATACTTCATGCACTGCATCGAAAAACACACCATTGGAAATGCCTCTTTTATACAAATATTTATTTCCCATCCATTTGAATGTCTACGCTGGTTTACAGAAAACACATTTTAAATCACACATGATTTTGTGTTCTATAACAATCCCCAATTTCTCAATTTAAAAGTGCAAATATTTTTGCTAAAGCTTGTCTTGGAGCAGATGTCATGACACTTGATTGAGACCCAACTTTGTTCCGGTTACATAAATACATGTTTAAATTTTACTGAAAATACAAACTCCCATACCAGAGAACATGAAATGATAGTCTCGTTTTGTCGACTAAAAAAAGGAAAATAATTGCTGTGAAACTAACAAGTACCTGACAATAATACACCTTTTCCATCACATACCAGTGACAAAAAGACAGCATTATATTAAAACAAATCAAATACAATACTCTCGATATACATATTGAAGTACCCTGTAGTTTCTGTTTTTCTCTAAAAGACCTCGAACTGCTTCAAGGTGACTGTAGGTTCCTCCTCAAAGTGTCAGTGCATCGTGACCCGATGGCGTGTTCACCGGACGGATTACCCTTCGCCAGGACTACTCGTGACACGCAGCTTGTAAACAGATCATGGTCCGAGCGTTGCCCCGAGGCTGGATGTCCTCCAGCTCAGCGGGGAGAACCACCAGAGCTATCCCAAAGTCAAAACCTTGACCGTGACTCTGGAGCCGTCTATTATTAATATTTGGGATTATTTCGGTTATTATTTCTCGTTGATCTTTGACCCGCGTGTGTGTGCTCTCACATGAGCACAGGCCTGGACTCTGGAGCGAGTTCGACATACCCGGGTTATCGTTCGGTTATCTCGGTCCACCGACAACGTCCACTAACTCGGGGTTTCTCCGTCGGTCACTGAGAAGAAAGTTGTCGGCACACGGCCAATCGTCAACAAGCCGGCTGTGTGAATGCACAAATTAGAAGGCGTACTTACATTACGCCCGCTTCCTCTCGAGTGGATCTGGCTATTATTACATTTGTGTATTCTTCTGTATCAATGTATTCTTTTAGAATCGAAGATACTTTACTCGTGCCTGTGAGGACATGTTGGCGTGTTCGTCTTATTCGTTCAGCTGTCGCCCTGGAGTTGTGAAACGGACTTGGAGCACATTCAACAACAAAAATATAGCGTGAATATAAAAACCAGGATTTAAAGAAAGAAGGTAGTCTTCCTTAAATTATAACCCCCGCCCACAGCAAAACATAAAAGCACCAGTCTTAGTCTGCGGGACGGCAAGGCACGACGCTGACATGTTGCGACACACGGCTCAACATCTGACACACAAACATTTAAATATTACATTAAAATATGCTAAGAGAATATATGATAAGACATTTTCTGTGATTGTGTTTCCATAAAAGTAATTTATAGTACTGTTAGATTACCGCTTAACCGCCTGGGTTAATTAATACAGGTGTGTATTGCCTGCAGGAGACCACAATGTTGAATAACTTCAAGCAGAATGTTTTGGGGCAACTATCACATCTTATTTCAATAAATGTGGATTTTGGACGTTACAATGCACTAATATTAGTGGAGTCTAATCTTGATCCAATTTGAATGTCAACGGTATGAATGAAGCTTCGATGTGCTCAGTCCTAGGTTCACTAAGTACGCTACTTTTAAGACGCACTATAAAAAGTCCAAGTACGTCTCTTTTTATTATTATAGCCTATTTCTTTTAAGATTTGCTACAAAGTCTGTTCCACACCACCGGCGTTGAAGCAGAAGGAACGAGGCTAACATTATTACTGTGTAATAAAGGCCATCCATAGAAACCTAAGCATCAAATGAATTCAACGGACGAGCAACAAGTGGTCAGCTCCACGGCGCTCTGGACGAGGCCGAGACGTTACGAACCTTTACAGCGACGCATTCATGCCAGCTGTCTTCTCTGGATTTGGCAGTTAAACGTGTCTGGCTTTTCTCCCTCCATTATCACGTTGAAACTTCTTCACATTCGTTTAAGATTATCTCCCGATCCACGCACCAGGCTCCGATTGGTCAGGAGGCGGGGCCTCAAGTTACCTCTTAAAGCCCAAACCCTCCTTCTTGGAGCAACTCCAGTTCTGTGAATGTGTTCCTGCTCTGAACCAGCAGACACAACTTCCACATGTCACCGTCCCGAAAGAATTGCTTCCACTTCGTTGTCGCAACAGAACCAGAGGGCTGGCCTTCGGCCTGTGGCTGGGACGGACTCGTCTTCCATCCACGACTCCGAGACTCTGATCGTCATACCCGTGATATCGGTCCCGTCCTGGTCATCTTCTCTGCGTTGCGTCTTGTCGAGCGGACGCGGCGCTCCGTTTCAACTTCTTGGTGAACAGGTGGCTGGCTCTCCCGCAGTAGGTGTTGCTGGTGGTCTGCAGCGACGCCTCCAGCGGCTGAAGCAGCGAGGTCTCCGTGTTCTCGCCGAACGTGTACTGGGATGAAGACAAACGGGCGTCACGCTTACGGATAAAGATACAGATCTGATTACAGCTTTGAACATCCACAGGTAGTCATCCCTCCTGACATTCCTCAAGAAAGACGCCTCGTGTTTTTGAAGTCAAGCGGAGTTTACCCATTGCCCGCTGCTGCAGCCACGATAAGAAGCGCAATTACATCACGAGAAGCAAGTGCCACATTTATCACCGCCGCTTCAAGACAACAACAGTCTGCCTTGGATTCATAACTGTCAATTCAGAGTCTCTGGATGATGAATATCAGGTCATACCACTATACAAGAACGGGGGGGGGGGCTCAGCGGGGCGTAACGACATTGGCGAGAGCTACAGCTGCAGTATTCCAGAAATGCTTCATTGTTGAACGGGTGCGTGTCACCGAGTGAACAACAAAGATAAAACTTCCAGCCCCTTAATAGAAGCAGCTACGGCTTTCGCCCACGTACAGCATGAAAATAAGCATGCAGGCCTTTTTTTTCTTTTCCATCGGCTTACGCCATTGTTTTACTGCTCTAGTAAATAAGAGAAAATCACTATTTTACAGCATCTCATTTGACTCCAGTTTGGCCAAGCATTAGGTAAGTCAAGGCACACTTTCTTTATTATCATTCATATACTGCAACCGGCAATAAAGCACCATTAACAGCCGCCTATCGATTTTTATGTGGATGCTGCGGGGTGCTTTGTCCACACGGCCATCATGATGTCTCAAACTAGCATCAGCACTAAAACATTTTTTTTACAACTCTTCTGTGGGCTTGGCTGCGTAATGGCAGCGCTCTTTATTGCGAGCTCCTCTGCTGGCTGAGAGAACCGGGCTGACTGAGCTCTTGGTGGGATGGAAGTGAGAGTTTCCTCCATGCATTGCCCGCTCCAGGCTTTAGGATGCCGTCCTCAAAGGAGTGGGAACAAAGTGGGAGGGGCCCGAGGAGCTGGAGCAACAGGAAGCTCCAACAAATTACAGCGTATAACAACAAAAGGATGAAATGCGCTTCAGTTATACGATTTTAGAATAAGCTTATTGTACGACAAGGTCTTAAATCTTACATGTATTTACTAAATACGGGACTCGTATTTTCCATTACTAAAAGTCCTGTTGAGACTCCGCCCACTCCTCCTCTCTACCTCCATCTGCCTGATGGATCGTGGAGGTCTCCATCGTGGAATATGCCTACTATGAACTATTCATACGCTCTGTCATATTCATTGAATGTATTTAAACCCTAAATCTGTCCTTCTGTACACATTACATCTATTGCACCTGTCCATCCTGGAGAGGGATCCTCCTCTGTTGCTCTCCTGAAGGTTTCTTCCGAAGGGTTATTTGTAGGGCTGTCAATCGATTAAAAAAAATGTAACTAATTAATCGCACATTTTGAAATTGCGATTAATTAATCGCGCTTAAAAGTTTTTTCCTTCTTTTTAAAGACAAAACTTCACACAGAGCTGTTTTCAAAGAGGCTCCTACCTATAAAGTGCCAGCGAGGTATTTAATATCGTGGATGATAAATTGTTTCTTCAGTGAAACATCAGATTAGTAAAAAAAAGAAGTATATTGAGACCCCATTGGTCCTGTCATCTTTAACACTGAACAGCAGAACCAGTGGCCTTGATAACTGACTGACATTCACATATGTCACGTTAACCCTCTGGAGGCTGGGGGCATTTTATACATTTTACAAAATAAATTAAATTCACCGTTTAAAGTCTTTTGCATGTGACACACCCCCACGTGTTATACATCAAACATTCCAGAACAATCTGAGCTCTGAAATGAGGCTCATTGTCCTCGCGCCGTGTTCTCTGGTTCTCTGACTGACAGGCAGGGTTGCCAGGTCTGTGTGACAAAACAAGCCCAATGGCCAATAAAACCAGCCCAAAAACCAGCCCAATATCAGAACTCAAAATATGCCCATAACGCCTTCATGATGCCCCCCTGAGAGTGTGCTCAACTGTGTGCGGGGATGTGTCAGCATGTACGTGCTGATCTGGAGTCAGTTTGGTAGGATTTGGGTATAAATAAATTATTTCATTTTAAATATGGATTTTTATTTAAAGATATTCATGTAATTTGCATGCAAAATAGGTCTACCCGAACCAGCGGACAAAATATTCAACCCGTGGCAACACTTCAAAAGTAGCCCAATTCCGCGGGAAAACCGCGGACCTGGCAACACTGCTGACAGGCTGCTAAATGAGCCTAACCTGTGAGGTGGGAGGTCCTTTGTGATTTACTGAGTGTTCATTGGTTGTTTTTTCCCGAAATGTTGACAGACAAACGGATTGACAAATCACGTTGAAGGTTTCGTGTGTCGCGTTCTTTCCGCGCCGCGTCACCCGACACGTCGCCCCTCCGTTCCTCTGTGTACCAGAGGGGGAGACGGGAGGAAGGAGGAGCAGGAGGAAACCCGACTGATTCATCCACGAGTTAAACTGATTTCTGCTCCTTATTTTCGCGAAGAAATAATTGTTTTAAAAACGGAAACAGTGTCAAACCGTACTGCCGCTGTTAAAATAAAATAAAAAATAAAAAAAATAAAAAAGTTGCGTTAAAATATTTTAGTGCGTTAACGCGACCAAATTAATCGCATAGATTAACGCGTTAACGCTGACAGCCCTAGTTATTTGGGAGTTTTTCCTGATCCGATGTGAGGTTTTGGGGCGGGGATGTCTATGTGTACAGATTGTAAAGCACTCCGAGACAAATCTGTAATTTGTGAAATTGGGCTATACAAATAAACTGGATTGAAACTGAATTGAATTAAAAGGACAAACCACAGCACTCCTCAGCCTCCCGACGTTAGGTGACGTCCGGTGTTTACCGTCTTGGATGTTGTCTGTTTGTGCTGTCGGGAGAGACTGATGGAAGCATGAGGGCCGAGTGCCCCGCAATGAAGCCCGCTCGTTTACTTAACGGCTGAGAACATTGTCCGTGCCGATAGTGTCCGGGCTGGGCCCCGTGGCGGTAATGGATGGAGACCAGCTAATGAGGCTTCCCTCACTCCCCCGATCGCTGCCGGCATGTTGACCAGTGTGCTGAAATCAACACGCGCCGATCGAAGGCGCCACGCCGACGCAGCAGAGAGCTCTCCGACCGACCTGCTCCCTGGTCGATGACGGATTGCGGAGCGGACTTTTAAGCTATGAACTCGGAAACGCATAAATAAAAAACGCGAAGCAGATTTGACAGACGTCCTACTTCTTTCAAATCAGAGTTCCGTTTTTATTTTCACTGTTGGGCGTCATAGCAACTTAAAGACGGAAATGTTTCGAGTTTACAGAAGGCCTGAAGATGCAGCCGGGCCGACGAACAACGCCAAGAGGGGGCTGGAGGACCAGGGAGGAGATTATTGTCAACAAATCCAATTAATAGATCAAAACAACAAAAAAGTGCTCCTCCTAAGAAGCATCGTGTGGGTGTTCCACATCGGATACAGCGTACGCACCTCTGCGCCGTAGACTTCCATTGATGTCCAAAGACTTTTAAAAGCACATCAATGAGCAACACAATCTCACTGGCTGGTACATTTCTTCACTCCATCTTCTTTTAGCCTTTTATCTGACAACATCTAAAGCAACCATTCCAGTGGCCAACGCAGGGGGAGGTGTGCGTGTGTGTGTGTGTGTGTGGGGGCTAAAACGGGATGACGGAAATATGTAACGGGTTATTGATTGGGCACTGGTGGACGAAAGCCACTATGAGAGAAAAGCAATGACCTGGAGTGCCTATTGATAATGTAATGAGGTGAAAATGGCTCACCCGACAGCTTAGCGTCTTTAGTGGGCAGTTGTGTCGGTCCAGAGAGAAAGCCGCATAACAATGGTTGCTCCTCACTTATAGAGTGGGCGGGATACTGGTTTCACACCAGTTACCAGTGTCACTTTTCAGCCACAACATGGATTTTGCAATGCAGTCCGTCTTTACCGCGACGGACACAACACCTGATGAACTCCGGCGCTCCCACACAGTTTATAATGTGCATGTCCAGGCAGGTTTAACTGCATGGGCTCGTGCCGCTGTGATGTCTCCACAGACCGCGTGGCTCCCGCCAGCCCTCATCAGATCATTCGGTCTGTTTTTGCCCCGCAAGCCAAATCTCTGTGTGTCTTGTGTACGGTTCTGGTCCAACAGTGTGCGTCTAGGCTCTTTCTTCATGTGAGTTTAGATATAAACTTTAGCTCAGGATTTGGTTTCTTCAGCGGTGTACATTCTTTGAAGTGTAATGTTATTCTCATGCTGGCTGCGGTAAAAAGAAGTGAAAATAAAAATCGCTTACGGCTGAAATCCAGGTTGCTCGACGATAAAACTCACAACTCAAAACAACAGCATGGCTTTTACTAGGAATGAATCCCATTACGTTCACATTCTGGGCGAGGCTACTCCCTCCAAAAGCTGTGCAGGTCTATGCCTCATTTCCATTTGGAGGTACAAATTCGGTTACGAGTCGAGCAACACAGTTTATTTTGTAATATCGTGATATAATACAAAAAACTCTTTTGTGATATACATTTTTGATATAGCCCACTCCTATTCTCATTAGAATAAACAAAGCTATTCAAACATGACTTCATGTATCCAGTTAACTGTCTGGAAGGCTCTTAATAAAAACTTTTGGAAGAATAACTCTACTTCATTCAATCAAGTATTTTTTGCAAGAAAAGTTGATTATTAAGAACTAAGAACCCTTGAGTTGTATATTTGACTGGAGGGGCTCAGAAAACCCCACATTTCTGGTTAGAGAGGCTGACTCTACCTTTCGGATGGCGTCGTAGACGGCTCGAAACGCAGGCTGCTTGTCATTGTGGTAAACCCCCCGGTTGCCATGGAGAATGAAGACGCCTTCCTGATGCGCTTGTTGACAGTTGCTGCCGTAGATACAGTGGTCTGGACGGTAGTTCCACTGGCAGGGAATCACATATAGGCTTTCTGAAGAGGAGCAGGAGGAGACATGATTGGTGTCATCAAGATAGTAAAGAAGAGGGTATATTTAACCAGGAGCCGTAACAAAGTCTCACATATTTGTTTAAATGATCAAAAAAACAAATGTCTTGTCATTTAAATGTAAGACTTTTGCCGTCATACTAATTTAGTACAGTATTCATAATAATTTCTGCTAGTATAAATGCAAATAAGTCCTCAAGTCAATATAAGTTCCTACATGTATTGATATGCCGAAACAATACAATAGTAATATATTTGACAGAGCCACTGTCCAGACGATGCTTGCGTCCAGTTAATGCGCGAGCTGAACTAGTCGCTGTGGTCCTGAAGTTCGGACCACCGCCTGAAAATGTTGAGAGATCGCCGGAATCTTTTCATTGTGGCTCGATGTTTTTGACATTTTGTAAGGTATTCTAAAACGTGGATATGTGAGGATCATTATCGGACAATAATATTGGCAAACCAATATCCTGGAGCCTACAAGCAGATAGTGACAAGCTTCAAGGATATGCTCAGGTAAATGATGACCGTGGTGGGAAAACTTTATTTCGATTGTGGTTCTCTTCTTGTCCGGAGCAAAAATAAATAAATAAAATCCAATAATCATCTTGATTATTTTTTAGTGAACACAACTGTCGCGCATTCATTTTAAGACCTATGAAACCAACAATTTCAGATCTTTTAACTCAATGGAATTTAAGATTCATGACTAAAAATAATGTTCAATGTGATTGCACAAACCTGGATTATGGTGAAATATGATATTAAGAAGGTCCTGGTCACCCCAGGTGATATTGAGTTTATACTTCTGGAGAAGGGGCATCAGAATTTCCTCCCACTTCAGTGCAACTGTTGTCATGTCATTCTAGAAGGAAAAAGACAGTAATCAGAACATTCATACCAGTTTTCATCAGAAAATCATAAACCTGAAATGAATCACTTCGTCAACACTTCATATTAACTCATAGAAACTGTTTCGTGCTCATCGTGGCGGTTGAGAAAGGTATGACAAGAGTGACCTCAGCTGGTCAATGTTGGTAATGCAGCTACTCCGAAGCCTCCTTCAGCATTCTCAACATATTTCACTACTGAATGTAGATATGCTGTTTAATATAGGCCAATAATATATAGATATCCTTTAGGAATATGACAGAAACTTTTTTATTTGTGAATAAATAGAATAAATGAAACATTATTTTTGTAAGTGTCTCTCATCTGCTCTTTTGATCATGTGGATTATGATTCTCACATATTTCCCTTGTAGTGTTTTGGATGTTATCTATCGTAATAATAATAATGAGGTGAAATTGCATAGTTTTAAGTCAAACATCTTAAAATGTTCTTGGGGATCCCCAAACGGTAGAATGTAACATTGTAACAATGAGAGCTGGTACTAGCTGAAACACACGCCAGCAGGAGATACACTGGTATATTAATTTGGCAAAAGCTGACAAAATACAGACAAAATAAAAATCTACCTGCACATTACCTTAAAATATTTCTCCCTGAGGCGCGTCATGTTCATGAGCATGACCCCTGAGTTGATGCCCGTCTTGCCATAGTAAGGGTGGCGGGCAAAACGGTTGTACCAGCCGATGCGTGGCTCCTCGTGCTCTGGAGCCATGGCCGCCAAGTGGCTTGAGTTGAACTGAGAAAAAAGGGCCCAGATGTCCTCTACCGGCTGCAGGAAAAGTATATCCGTGTCCACATAGAGCAAAGAATCCACCTCCTTCAGAATCAGCTGGAAAACAGAATATAAAAATAAACTCATGAGAAAATGTGAGTAAATGTGTTATTGTTACAAGTTACACACAGGAAGGATGTCTCGACCTACTGGTAGGAAAAGCCTCTGGGAGGCACACGGTTTGAAGAGCTTCTTCCACTCATTTGCATTCTTCTTAGGAAAGGTGATGGGGTAGATGGTGAAGTTAAACTTGGACTGAACTGTCCTGGGCCAGGAGTCCAGCTTTAAGAAAAGATAGCACAAAGAAAATTTTACTATCAACATGTAAGATAAAAAAAGATGTATTGCAGCCTTCTGGCCAGAAAGTGATAACACCTGTGTAAAGATAATACTTTAGAGTGAAGACATGCACAATGAGAGGCTGTTTCTAACATGCCTAGAATTTCCTTGCACAATTTATGCAATTGTTGCAATGAAGCCTTCTTAATGTGATTATCTGACTGTCATACTAAATTGTGATAATGGGCTATTGCTTAAGACGCTGTGTAATCCCTTAGACGACACTTACAGCATTTCTGAAGTGGTCATGTAGATCATCCTCAGCAAAGATGTAAAAATGCAGTGGCTTTAAGCTGAAGAGAACAGCAGACTTCAACATGACAAGAGTCTCCTCCAGCCTGGGGCCACAGGCCACCACAGCCAGGTGACTTCTCCCATCACCATGTTCCTGGACTTCAGAGCCCGAGCTCTTTCTGTGCGCCAAGACAAAGTGCAATAGATCAGAAATCAACCTCAGTTTGTATTCACACAACAGCACTAACATTTTCAGAAGATAACATAGTAAAAAAGATATCAGCAGGCTCCGCTTTCAGAGACCACTCTGCCAATGTTCGACATGTGTCTCTACAAGCACAGGTCAAACTTTAGCAGGACAGAAGTCTGTAAATAAGATACCGGTGTGTTTAGTGGTGTGTATGTGAAAATATATCTATGATAGCAACCCAGAGGTTTCAGGTTAAAATGTAATAGAGAAGAAATTAGTTTCCCCACCACTTTAGCACTGCCTTTACGTACTCATGATCACGAGATGGCTTAACTGTCACAGCTCAACGTGTCAGTATGTGTGTCTATGACTTCAGGATCAGGAGTATTCAAGGTGCACTGGGAGTGCAGCAATAGGCCTTTACTTTGAGCTGTTGACCTATGAAGTAGGGGAGAGTTGCACGTTGTCTACAGTCAACATATTCTAAATAACATTGGTTTATATTAATAGAGATGCACAAAATCGGCCATACCCAATAGATGATTCCAATAAGCAGTTCACTCCACACACATCGGCGGGCAGTCTCCAATATGGATTCCAGTAAGAAACTGACAGTTTTTTACACCTGACAGAATGGAAACATGATCTTTTGGAACCTCAACGTGAAATTATTCTCCTAGACATCAGACATGTTCAGGGGGGTAATTATCTGCCCCAAACTAGCTATCTAACTACCTCCGAGAGTTAGTTGTTTAATAGGTGGTAGCTTTAATATGTATACAATATATCATTAGCATGTGCACATAACCTTATAGACGGAGAGGGTGCACAACAGCACAATTAGTTTAATAGTATTATAGTATTTAGGTTAAATATATCCTGTCAACAACTTAACGTTACGCAGCTACCGGTGAAGCTTTAGCATGTCAATTAACGTCTCAACAGCGACATTATGTATTATTCAACATAACAGTCACGCTCACCTGATAGCACCTGGCGTACTAATGCAGGTAAAGCCGACCACTAGCTAGGTTACAAATGTCCTCAGTAATGAAATGAACGTGAGGCGACGTAGGTTAGCAAGCTTTAGCTAGCAAAGATACCTGTCGCTCTCTCGAAGGCCCACCAGTCCGGGCTCTTTCCTGAGAAGGTGGCCGGTGTCATGAGCGCGCTTGTCGGGTGCCCCCTGCTCGTTCAGGTCCCAGTCCGTACCGTCTTCCAAGGTGGAGGCTAGTTGATTGAAGACGTACACCAGTGAGAAGAAGGTGAAGACCATGCACAGGAGAAACGCTTGATGATAGCATCGCATCTTGCGTTTCAAGTTTTTAATGCGCTAGCTGAACATTGTTGTATTGAATGTTGGTCGTTGATCCCGGCTACCATCAGACGGCGCGAGCTAACAAATCCATCCCAAATGTTAAATGAGAAGCTAAACCGAAGGGCACGGTTGCTGTTGACCGTTTGTCCTGCCCCACCCACATCTGTTTCACGTGTGTTTAGTTTGATCGGACGTCTGTCGGTAACGCCGCAGCCTGAGCCAGGTAGCTGCCAACGACTCATTCAAAGTAAACGTCCCACTGTGTAACAAAGTACAGAAACACAGGGCTCTCAAGTCTCACGCATTGAGCGTGAGACTCACGCATTGAGCGTGAGACTCACGCATTTCGGTCTTATCTCACGCACTCCCGCCACACATCGAATTCCTCACGCTGAAAAAACCTCTCGGCTATTTAATGCTTGAATGCAGGGGTGTTCAATACGCCGATCGATTGTTCCGCTGCAGAGCTCCGACGCCGGTCTGCGCGCATTGGAATGGAGCAAAAAAATAGTCACTAGCACCCACCCCACCCCCGTCAACAACTTTTCTCGGAGTAGAAATAGTCACTAGCAACCCCCCCCCGTCAACAACTCTCAGCAGTATCGATCGGGTGCTGATGGAAATCTCACGCTTGCCTGTCTTCAAAACTTGAGAGCCCTGGAAACAACATCAGCAAGCTGGACTTGAAGAATTAACCTTCCCTTTCTGTTACCATCTCTTATGTTAACGGGTCGGTTTTGACCCGTGTCTTAAATCAGCTGTAAAATACACTAACAACAATTATCTATCATCCAATTTGTTTCTCATCTCTTGGTTACCTTGTTAGGCTTCCTTATCCATGAGAATATTGGTTTTAATATTTTTGGTGTGGGCTTCTGGGCCTTTTCTTTGTCAGTATACCATATTTCAATTTAAAAAATGGTAAAATGAACCTCAAGAGGATCATTTAAATAAATAAAGGGTTGTTGTGTTACCTGACTATTACTGAGGGGTATTAGAACACATCTCTAAAATATATTTGTTTTATTTATTTTTTAATTTTAATATTATTAACTATAGTAACATTTATGGTGTTAGGGTCAATTTCGACCCATATATATTTACTTCAAGAAAAAGGCTAAAAAGTATTTTTTTCAGCAATAGAACTTCAATACAAACACAAAATAAAAAGCAGAAGAAGTCATAACACAAAATATAGATTTGCCAGGTCAAACAAACAACCAATCAAGCAAATCAAACCAATAGAAATCAATTACTAGTTTCAAAACTAATAAAAAACAAAATCAGAGTAAAAGTCTCTGTGTGCAAGAACTTGCATGTGTGTGTTTAGATGCATGTGTGGCAAAAAGTGACACTTTTAGTGTGTTCTTTGCAGAGATATTTCTTGCAGTTGAAGCACAATACGTGTGTCTTTCTATCCTTACTGCTTGGGCAGACCTCACACCTCTTTCTTTTAGAATCAGGTGGCCTGAGTCATAGCTGGTAAAGAAATTGTCACAAGTGATATTGTGATCCTGCAGTCCAGTAGTCATATCGAGGACCACATGTATTCCTTTTTCTCAGGGATGCCACTCACAGCTTTGCCTGTGTAAATCTGTAGATTCTGTAGATAACAATGCAAAATGAGAATCCCCTAAAGCTCACATGATTGGGAGAGGAGCTGGCTGTCACTGTGTTGGCTGACAGTGCACTTATGATTTCAGTTTTGGCTCTAATTATTGCTTTATAATCTTATTTTTATAACCGGGTCGAAACCGACCCTAACAACACAAAGGTCATAATTTCAACTAGAGCATTTTATAATTTAGTGAAACAAAATGTTTTATTTTTATTTTGTTGAAATAGAGGTTCCTGACAAAGTCAAAAAGCCTTGATGAAAATAAACAAATGTATGTGGTTCTTTTATACATTTAAAATCTAAAACGGGTCGGTGCCGACCCTAACACAAGAGGAAGGTTAAGTAACGCTCGAGTGTAATTACTGTTGTGTAAACAGCAGTTTAATGTTGTAGCAATTCATTCGTGATTACATATTATTACTTAATGTAGAATAATTCTTTCTGAAACGCTGTGTGATAGAAGTATCTAGAAGGTGTGAATACTAAAGTGCATAAAGGTTTCACTGTGTTACTCTCCATCATTGCTTCTAAGGTTTTTTTATTTATTAATACAACTACAGCAAGGGTAAGGAACATGGTGCAGGGTAAAGCAATCATCAAAAGCCCACATGGAGTTTGTTGAAGTGTATGCAACTCATTGCTTTACCTGAAATGATCAGTCATAATGGGAAAAAAGGTAAACACATAAAACAATATAATCCGATGAATGGGGTTGCTGAAGCAAAAGGTATGTTCCAGTAAAGCCACTTTTTAGAAATCTGCCTTATAATATAAAAACCTGTTTATAATAAAAAATATACCCAAGTATCTACAACTTGTTTTATTTAACATTATTTTACAATATAAACCATTCTAGAGATTAAACCATGCTTAACTCTACCAAGTGAATGAGAAGCATACTTGGAATAATTATTCAATATTTTTACTCAAATGTTACAGGACAGAAAAACAAGGAAAAAGATTGCATCCAATGGCATAACATGAGAGCTGAATAAAGTCAGTAACCAGTGTTATGATTTACTGATAATGGGAAAAGTGAAAATAATGCACACGTTTTCTTTTTAATCATGAACATAGAATGCCATTAAGTGCAAATAACGATAACAAAATTCAAGAATAAACTACAGTTCTAAGATGACTATCATTTTCTTTCTCAATGCGCCCCGCCAAGTATTGTGCGCAGCAACGAGTAACCCAGTGCGACGCTGACGTAACACGGACGTGTTACAACTTGAGCAATCACAACACGTGGAAAGAAATCCAGGATTTGAAATGCTGCCGTTCCCTTTTTTCAGTCCATCGCGACAGATCTTTGTGGCAGCAGTTCTTTCGAGTCGAGCGTACAGCGTACGTCCCGACTCCCGAATTCTTTATCAGCACGGAAAGGCAGTGAAGAATACAGCCCCAAAAAAAGGCAAACGCTATCACAATGGAACTTATAGTGTTAGTAATGCATGTTGAAGTTTAAGATCGCTCGTTGAGGCTGTCGAGAGTGCAGGAGAACGCGTTAGTGAGTCTCTCCGTTCACCGGTGAGCCTTCCCTGTGGGGCGAAGAGCATCTGGAGACCCCTCGTTCAGTGTTATCAGTGCTCGAGCCACTTTGACTGTGTTGGTCTGCTGAGGCGGCGCTTGTCGAAGTGGACGTGGGTTTGGATTTCTCCTTAAAGTCTGTGATTATTACTGTCAAGTCTCCAACGGTGACCTCTAGATGCTGGGCGCTGCTCCGGTCTATGTTTTTTAACCGGGGCCTGGGGGGGGGGGACAAACAAACGGAAAACAAATAGATATGAAATCTGCTTGATATGGATATCTGCTGAATATGATGAGCGATTCCGCTATTTTTTTATTTTGAAAACATGCATCAATTACCTCATCTTTTTATGGCTTTTCTTTTTATGTGTTGGCTCTTTGTCACTCTTGTCTTTCTCAGATTTTTCCTTCTCCTTTTTGGGGAGCATGGGGGGTACAAACTGCTGATTCACTTGCTGTGCAACCAGCTGAGAAACAGGCCGTGGTTTTCTGAAAAGAGACAAACAGTCATTGACCGCATAGTTGGTTTCATATCACGGAACATTTGAGAAGGGTGAGCATGTGGTTTGCACAGCTGCCCTGTGCAACTGTTCAATTTGACCTGGAGGAACACTGAAAGTACTCAAAGGAACACTTCTTTGGACAGCAGAAGTGATTCGTGATTAAATCTGTCTCAATGGCCACCCGACTAGTGTTTTAAGAAAGCTTTGAAAATGTTTCCTAACAATTTGATTGGCTTCAGAAATTGTCACGAGCAAGATCACTTCAATCAACAGCGCCTTTTTTTGGTTGTTTTATTGCATTGCATGTTAGTCCAGGAAAAATTGTATTCATCGGTATGGTCGCGCTACAAAAGTGTACGCTGGTGAAACACGATTGTTATAATCTTTTATGGGAAGCCCCACAAATGACATCACGCAGCAGTTTCTGCAGAGTGCTGCAGGACTGAGTGATAAGACCCCGTTATGAGTCAGCATTTTTGAACTCCTGGATCCCTAGAAGAAGAAAAAAATGTAATGGTTTTTTGGTAGATAACTGAAATAAGGGTTGTCGAGAAGTCCCTTGTTGTGTATACTCGTGCTCATGAGACTGTAGTGTAGCTCATTTAAAGCATAACAATAACTTTAAACTCATATTTTATTTTTAAATCAGTAGTATTATAAACTTGTTTGCCACTGAACTTTTATTCTGCAATAATAATAAATCCAATGGAATAATAGCATTTCCTTTTTTGTTGGGGGAACCAGTGCAATGCTAACTTATATGGTTGATCTACAAACATGTTAAACCTGCAGCACTCAATTTCTCTCTTTATTCTACTATTTTCATCATTTAAACTTTACAAATGTCCTCACTTTTTCAGTTTACTCTCTCCTTTTGTTTTAAGAGCTTTGGTGAAAGGGTCCGGAATGACTCTTTTTTTGGGGGGATAGAGATGAATTTACCCCCATAGGGGCTCTCTATTTTTATGCCAAATCAATAATGGCAGACTGTGTGATACATAGAAAACACAAAAGGGATCGGGGACTGTAAAATATATTTTGTGATAACCCAACTGTGCATTTCACACTGCCCAGATATTAATAAATAGAGGTATATTGTGACATAGTCATACAGAAAATATGTATTATGATACCCGCCTATATGATGTAATCTATGAATTCTCCCCATCTAGCAAATATGTACATACATCTTTGTGTCAAGTACTCAAACACACAATACTGTAGTCTAATAATACAACAGCCCTGGAGTAAACCCTGCCTTTCGAAATGTTCTCATAACTTCTGCCATAACCCTCCCAACACACACATTACGTTTTATTAAAAATATTTTCATTTAATGTTTTGTTTCCCATAAAAAGGTTATGAAATTCGCTAAATTCCCAGAAACACTCAGGACATGAGCTCAGTGGTACTGTAGATTATGGCCCTGACCGACACTACACAGATCTCTCCAACAAACAAAAATGGACATTAATCCCTTCATGAAGATACGATTCATTGCTGTGCCGTTGTGACGGATAGTTGGAACGCTACGTAATAAAGCTGCGACCGAATCCACTTCTTGTTCGACCCTTTCAATGAAAGTAGTTCTGCGGTGCTTCGATGATTAAAACAAATGCACGGCTCCCGTGATTCTTACCGAGTTGACGTACCCTTCCTGACATCACACATCATGCACTTGAACGCCTCAGCGGTGTTCCTGAACGTGCAGATGCTACAGTCCCAGTACCCATCGTCGGCGGAGGGCTTCGATTGCCGCTTTGGCCTTCAGACAAAAACAAAACAAAAACACTGTGATAACGCCATATTTGCAATGAGCGCAATGCTTTTCAAAGAACCCCCTGCTCGGTAACGACTACCGGAACAGGAAAGACTCGACTCTCAAGTTCTTATCTGCTCAGAAGTCAGTGATTGAAGGAAAATGGGAGATTTTAGTTCAAACAGGCAGTTGCCCCTTATTAAACCATCAGCCAGCCGCCATGAACACTTCAGTGTTAAAAAAAAAAAAAAAAAAAGAGAAGAAGAAGAAGAAAAAAGAGAAAAAAAAGCTCCATCCATTGACCGAGCCTTCTGCTCTCAAACGGCCCGATAAAGTCTCAATTCAAAGCTACTAGCGACAGTTTCACCTTGTAGGGCTCTTCTTGTCGCCCATTTTACGAAACTTCGACTCAGTGGAGTTAAAATGATCGATGTTACAGGTGAAAAAACGCATTTAGCTGCTTCTCAGCTATCTTGGAAACTCCTGTCGAGGACGGTCACGTGACACGGGTTCACCCAATCACCTTTAATGTAATCACTACAGACAGAAGCAGCGATAAATGGACACAACGTTGATGAAAGTCGCTTTGTACATTGTGTACATCAGAAGAGGAAGGCGCACGCTCATAAACAGCCGACACTGGGGAATTGGGGTGTACAATGTACTTAGCTGTTTATAAATCTGAAATGCAATTCACATTATATCAATTTAGAGTGAAACAATGAAGGGTATTAATACACAAATAATCTCCCGCTATGACATAATGTAGATGTTTTAACAGATAATTAAATCAAGAATATTCATTGAATAAATGGCATAGGTATATAGTTACCTTCCCCTATTGCTCCTCGATATTTGATCGGGCAACATTTTGTACTTTTGATTCTACTAAATTTATTTATTATTACAGTAAACTTGCTGTGGCTGTCAAATAAATACATTTCAAATTGATATTATACACAACCTATGATGATTTAAAAAAGATATATAATGCATATTGATTGATTACATTTCACAACAGTGTCTACGCATTGGTTATAATTAGTTCCGCGTTGACAAGTAACTATATTGAAATGCTGCCCTAAAATACAACACTGCAAAGGGTCGTGATGCTGTCGAATGCATAAAGAGCATATACAAACTAATAAGTCTTATCAGTACTTTTACGGCATTGCTACTTTTACTAAAGTAAAAGATATTCCACGACTGGACGACATAAGAACGTTTGGACATTCCCAACCTTCGCCTCCAGGGGGCGACCGCGCATTGTTTTCCGGAAGTATGATGATCCGCGAAGAAGAGTCGACAGGAAGATGGTGCATACTGGTAGTAATGGGTTGGTACTGCAGCTAGGAGTGTTTTGGGTTCTCTTTTTAACAGGTAATCGAAGATACAAGTGAGTATATGTCTCATGTAGCGGTACGAGAAATATGTGAAACGCTCTTTGTGACGAAGACTATTGAAATCATCATTCGGTGAGTGAGTTTCTCAGGACTTCTTCTTGCTCTGTGGTGCTAATAAGCTAGTTTAGCTAACAGCAGTGATAGTTTGGGGATTTCTCATCCAGGTAAAACAGCTTTGCCATGTGTTAACAGTGGCTCGACCACGTGGGGGTCTCGTTGCGCTCATTCATACGGACTGTTTACATTTCCCACCAGTCTTTGGATACTTGGATGCATTTGGACATGACGTTATTTAGTGATACACAAAAAGCAGAAGTGGAGTGAGCAGTGGTCCTGGCAGAAGCCACCGTTTATAAACAGAGAGCCGACTGTTGTGTGCAACGGTGTGTGGATGGTAGGGCACCTATTGGTTAAGTGTATATAAACAATACAATTTTTAATCAATCACATATGTTAAGATATGTGGGCTTAAATACACATGTCCGTTGCCTTGGCATGTTTAAAAGAACAATAGGTAATGACACACTTATGGGTGGGGATGGTGTTGAACTGAGGTCAGAATATTTGTTTGTGTGTTATAACTAGGGATGGGTATCGTTTGGGTTTTTTCCGATACCGGTGCTAAACCGGTACATTTAAAACGATACCGGTGCCTGAACCGATACTTCTTTTTTTAAACTTACAATGAGGACATTAAAAACCTCTTCGGCCATATTCCCTGTGGAAGCCGTTATCATGGAGCACTGACAAACAACGGATATCTGTTAACATACACAATACATGTTCTCCATTATATGATGTGATATGTATTGTCATGTGCAGCCCTTATAGGGTTAATCCTGTCACTGTGTTGATGGGAAAAGAGAACAACCAATCAGAGGGACTGAAGATGACACGTGACAAATAAAGTTTTGCTTCTGACAGCGAGTTCCACTGAAACAAAGTGACGCCCCACGGTCTTTATTCCTCCGTCATTATATTCCCGGTAACACCGGGTATACAGCCGGGACCGCTGTACATCAACACATCTGCTAGCAGACTGTCACGCTCGTAGCTCGCGCTAGCTACGAGCTAGCTTAAACATGGTTATAATGGCTAATTTATTATTTCTTGGTCTACTTTTATGAATGCAAGACTTGCAATCAACGATACGGTACTAATCTGAGTCACGGCTGCTCGTCATCATCGGTCTCCCCGTGTTCAGGGGGACCGGTGACGGTCTCCCCATCGCGCCCAGCCTGACGCTGGTGTGCTCGACACGGGTTCACGCAGTCACACACGGCGCAGCCTCCGCTGTCAAAGTGAAATATGAGAGGCTCGTAACCTGCTGACAGGGCGGAGTCACCAGAGAAGTTCACAACAATAGTTTTTTTCAATTTCAATCGGCTCAGGCACCGGAAAGAAGCACCGAAATGTGCGTTGCGTTTCGGTCCGGGTAATACCGGTTGAATTGGAACCGGTACCATATTGGCACCGGTTTCCGGTACCCAACCCTAGTTATAACGCTCTAATTGTGGAGTCAACCATAGTTTATACTGAGCATAATAAAGAAGGATGTCCCTTTTTTCCTTGTTCTAGGTTGATCAGTTTTAATTGAAACATATTGCACAAACCGGACGAGGAACATTTCTTCGACAGTAAGTGAAAACAAAAGTTGTATTACATGTTTTGATAAGCTACTATTAGTAGTCGTTCACACAGACTTCTTTCACTTTCATTTCAGCACGCTGACATTTTGACCGCACATCACTCCGAGTCGACACAACATTGTAGTTTCCCAGGGCACATTTCCCAATGTCTCAAGAGGACAATGTTAATTCATTATCAGCTTAAAAGTCTTGAATGCGCATTTGAATAACTATTTTTACATGATTGTGTTCCAGCATGCCTTTTTTTCACCACACATTTGTTCAAAAAATAATTCGTAAAAGTTACTTCATAGCTGTACTTTGAACACATGGTCTGACCAATACACAAGTTTGTATATTTCCACTTTTGATTTGTATTTCCATCACAAGTTAGGTCTTACATTTTATTTAAACGTGGTCTTAAAAAGTCTTAAATTTCACTTGTTTATTCCTGTAGACACCCTGACAACACACTTCTTCTTTTCTTTATAGTGGCATATCACCGTGGTCAAAACATAATTAGAGAAGCCTACGAAGACCACTTCTCAGCAATGGATTCAAGAGAGGTATGGAAAAGTCAAAATATATTAGTTAGATAATAACTGTGGAAAACTGCTGGGTTAACAGTCTTTATATCCTGATGCATTCTTGTGATTAGCTTTTTTTTTACCATGGTGGGTATTTGTGGTAGTTTTGAGAATTAATTTCCTCCTTTTCAAATCTTTTGTAGTTATTCTTTACTGGGATATCAACATTGCATTAAAAAAAAAGATGCGTGTGTATCATAATGCTGTGTACGCTGTTATCTTTGTCTAAATGAGTGCACCACCAAGGTATTCACTCAGCCCATCTTTATTATGATTAAGCATTCCTAATTTCCTTGATGTCATCAAGGAAATTAGGAATTACTTGTCACACCTTCATTTAATTCAATGTTAATTTATACCATAAGAATATGTGGCTTTATTGTTTAAGATGGAGGTAATTCTGAACATTCTGCCTACAAATTAACTCTTGTTTCAAGAGGAGGAGAGGCTGTATTTTTATCTGTTAAATGACGAAATATTGTGTCTTTTCAGGTGACAGTCCATCGGGTGGTCAATATTGTTGAAAAGAGGAGCCCTATACCTCGACCACATATGGAATATGACAGAGGTTGTAATGATGACCAGTTGTATGGGGGTCCTCGAAATTACCAGGATGCAAGAGACTTTCATGGAGAAAACAGTTACCCACCCAACGACCGACGCTACGCTGATGACAACTCGTTTGTCAATTTTCGTAGAAATGTTTCACAAAAGGTAAGAAAAGCTTGGCATGCATATTTTATATACTAACATCTGTCTTATGTTACAGGTTTGGAAACAAGTGTAACTATAGCCAGAGCAGAATGTTGTTAAAGAGCTCTTTTTTGTGTGCTGATTTAATAGAAACATGAATACATTCCATACCAATGTATCTGACTCCAACTTAAGTATGTCAGAAAGTTAGAAACTAAAAGGTGAATTGCTTTAATTGAATCGGGTTTATGTCGGCCTTTTTCTTGTTCCCAACCACGTCATGATGTGTCGATTGTATTTCACTTGTCGCAAAACATTTCCAAACTGATTAAAAAAAATATTTATCCCATTGTTTATCTCTATATTTACAAGCAAACAAGTTCTTCATTGTATTTTCTTTCTTTCTTTGCACTACCGCCGCTTGTCGACCAGCAGAATAGACTGAAACCACTCAGGGATGTGTTCTGCGTTCCACGGGGAACCTTCAAGGGTGTTGTAATTGTGATTTTGTTTTCAGGAGAGTCCACACCCTCAACAGTCTTATGGCAGAGATGACCTGAGGCATCAGTTATGCCCAAGGTAATTCATATACATTTCTCTATGAATTGAAATGTACTTTGTTGTGAACTGAAACGTTTGTGTTATGCATCCAACCGCCCACAAGGTGGAGGCAGAGTTCAGTCTTTTTAAACGTGTTGTTGGCTTTATTGGTATTTGATGACCATCACTGTGTGGGACTTTCATTGCATGTGCATATCATAGAGGGTTCATCAAACTCATGTGTGTAAAATCACTTGTACATTTATTGTTACATGTTGTCATTAGTCATTGTTGCCTTGCTCAATGCCATGGCAAAAAACAGTAACTTTGGGAAATATAATTAGCATATTTCAATTATCTGTGACCAGGCTGCTCTTGAGATAAGATGAAGAGCTTAACCCCGCACAGCGCCGCTAAGTCCAGCATCAACAGACGACTTCTACATCAACAGACACGCTCCTCGTCCCGGCCACTTCAACATACCAACAGTTTACGGGCCCGAGCTCCCTTTTTCCAGGAGTCATACCAGGCTAGAGAGGGGGACAAAGGGCACTAGTGTCTACTCACTCAGTCAAACAACCCCTCCCCCCACCTTGAGAGGAAAAACAGCTGGACCCCTCCCTCCTCAGTCAAACACCCAGACACTTGTCAGAAATGAGGAGCAAAGTATGTCATGTGTCTCTTTTGGTCCTTTCCTTTGATTGTGCACTGATGTTGAGTTCATATTGGGTCAATTCAGGTTCCAAATTACCCTAAAATCTATCTGTTGAATGTATTTTTTCACACAAAAGCAGACTGTGGATTTGAACTCCCGTCGCGTCCATTGGGAGCACATTAGGAACCGATATAATAATGGTCAGTCTGAACAGAAGGAATGACGACAACAACCAAAAACCTTTTCACTGTACGCAGGAGGAAACTCACTATTTAGGACATATTTTACTTTTAGGACAGAGATTTAAAAACCCAACCCGTCCTTGTAATAATGCTCCATCATTTCCATCCGAACAGTGTAACAAGTGTTTAGGCTCCAGCTTCTCGCGTCGGGAGGCAGCTGCTTGCCATTTACCGCATCCTGTCTCATAGACGAGGCAGGAAGTCTGACCGTCGGATCCTTTCCTGCACAAGGTGCTCCAGTGGCCATGTTGACAAGGTGGCAAGTGTAAATCCATCTCAATCCATAGCACAAGACCGAATCCCCTGGCAGTCCAGGCCCTGTAAGCCAAAGCAGTGGTCAGTCGGGGGGAGGAAGAGCGTAGCTGCTGAGGCTACATGCGTTGACTAAAGCAAAAGTGTAACACTAACTCTAAATCAAGCTCGAACTGTGTGGGATGAAGACACTCAGCGCATAAACGTAATAAAGTTCTGCAGAATTATTAAAGACGCATAAACTATCATCTGTTACTATGTATTTTGTGTCTTAGGAACCACAGTTGTTTTAAGGCTTCGTGACTCATTGAATTAATGCTTTGTTTCCAGCACTTAGTGCATTGACTCTGTGTACCAAGAGTATATTTCATACAGTATATTTAATTTGATTTTTTCCCCCCAAATTTAAAGTACAAAACGTTTTCCGGCTCTCTTTTGATGTTGGTTCTGTGGTAATTTAGTGTTGGCCAAATGGCAGGCCGAGCCTCGGCTGCTTCAAACAGACCGGTGAGTCGTAAAAGTTTGAGGTCTTGTTAGACCTGCTCTTTGTTTGAGAGGTGATTAGAGTTCAGTCAAAGGTCACAACAACCAGGTGCCGTTGGGTCACGTCTACCTCTGGACCGAAAGGTTGCGGTCAGGACACAAGCTTTGGCTCGGACAATTAGGAAAAGCAAGTACAGCGACGGTTCAGTGTTTGTGCTCGACCCACCAGGCCTTCGTCTGGTGGATGCTTCATTTCATGACATGGTTGGTTAACAAGTTTGGTGACGGCGCTTTGAGACTTCAGTTTCATATTGAAGCTTAATCGTGGCTCTGCCTACGACTGAAGACAGATAGTGAGAGAGGACCACAATTGGTCCAACTGTCTGCCAACGGCATGTTCCAAAGGAGAAGATTGCAGTGGCCCACTGAGACTGAATTTAAGTGTTTGTGGTTTTGTCTTCTCATTAGTCTGTTTCCATTTCCAACCGAAGGCGTTCAAAAACAAACTCTTTTCATCTGTCATATTTTTGCTTTGACCCTTCTCTACCAAACAGCTGTCACAAGGCTGCAGAGCAATTTAATTCAGTTTATTGTAGATAGCCCAATATCACAAATTATGAATTTCCCTCAGAGGGCCTTACAGTCTATACACATACGACATCCCTGACCTTTGACCTCACATCGGATCAGGAAAAACTCCCAAGAAATATAAAAAAACTTTTCACTTGTGGAAAAAAGGGAAGAAACCTTAGATCCCTCTCCAGGATGGACAGAAGCAATCTTTCCAGTCATAGATTTGGCTGTAATTTTTTGAGCCTGTATTCTTTTCTTTTTTTCCGGATTCTTTTAGGAGCAGAAGTGATACTTATTTCCGCAGAAGAGGCCGATCGTCAGGACCTCCTCGAAGGTCAGTGCCAGACGGAAAGGCAGAAGTCACTCGCATCCATAACGTTTTCTAGAATACGTTTACCAAACAGCTTGAAACCAGGTGCTCAGTGGCTTCCAATCAACTTGACGACATCAGTTAGAGCATTTTGCATGAACTGACATTCAAACACACCAACTATGTCCAACTCGGTGTGCCCGAATATTGTAATAGGGATCATTAAATGAATCGACAAACCGTCACTCTGCATAAAGTATATGTTTTTATGGCTGCAGGAATACGGTCGACAAACGAGAGCGCTCTCCTGGAAGGAGGGAGGCCCATCCACCTCCACCTGTCCGCTCTGGATCAAACACCAGCAACCGGAGCTTCTCCCCTGACAGGGACAAAGGCTTCGCCTACCAGCCGGCTCAGGAAAGGCGTAAGTTGTATGTCTTCTGTGATTAATTCAACGGCTCTCAAGTTTACCGATTTTAAGATAGAAGTTACAATCGTGCTCTGGGATCAGCTGAGGGGAAGAAGAGGAGGAAGTGCTACCAGACGAGCGGGACGGGTTGTTGTAATATTGCATTAATCGCATATGTCGCTGACCGTTTTTTATGGAAGTATCTTTGTTTTGTAGAGTTTAGACCAGCTCTCTCACACAGCCTATTTGTGCCATTCATGTAGGCACACCTACTCATGAACATCAATCATTTGCTTTCACAATCGACACTTGAAATGATGAAGGCTCTTGCAAATGACACAGTGGTACAAAATGTAAACCATACTTTGATGTTTGAATTTGACCTTTAAAAAAAAAAATATGTAGCAAAACACTTGCGAAGAGGAAGATCTTGGGTAGATTATGACAAGAAAAAATATGAAAGAAATTTAAATCATACTCTCTAAAATATAAAAGGCAGTCTGGTTTGAATTGTCATCAAACACTATTACTAATCTCGTTTACAAGATATTAAGCCACGTCTGGTCTACAGAGGGAACCATGAGGTGCGTCTTTGGATGCATGAGAAGGGAAATGCTATTAACTCTTTCAGCACAAAGAATTCATACACAGTCAGTTACTGATCTGATTTGTGATGTAATCGCAGAGAGTACACTCTTATTTTTTATTTTAAATGTGTTGCAAAGAACGCGCAGTAGTGGCCCTCGCTATCTGAGCTGCTGCCCGACTGACCGTGTGACGCCCACAGCGCCGCTCTGCGATTGGCCACTTTATGCAAAACCCGAAGGAGCGTAGATATGCATGGGAGCGCTACAGAGTCGTGGATTCACGCACATCTCGTACAATGGTGGTTCCCCGCAGCTGTTGTAGCCGCTGTAATTGCAACAAAAGAGCTACTTTCCCCGATTCACAAAAGGCATCCGTATAATTAGAATGTCTAAAGGTATAAAGCCATTCCAGGTGAAGCATCTGTTTTCAGAGGTGGTGTGTAATGTGAAGGGTCAGGGTGTGCTGGGACACGTTGGGATGTTAATTACACTAACAGCACACACACACACACACTCTCAGAGGCTGGGAAAAAGGATACCCTTGGTTTATTGGGGTGCTTTGACTTTGTATTCAGAACTTGACCTTTCCTTCAGTTCATTCGCCGGCTTAACAAGGCCTTCGAAATGACTTTGGCTCTGTCATTTAACACGCCTCCTTTTGTGACTCCTACGGGGTTTAGAAGTTAAATTACCAATGCTGAGCTAATGACATTTGTGGATTCGCATTAGGAAAAAAATCGAATGTAAAGTGATCTGGCTTGAGCAATATTATTAGTCTGAGGCGAGGCCGTGTGGCCAGAAATCTGCCCAGTGCTTTGATTTCCAAGACGCATGAACATATTAATGTGGTGAAGGCTTAGCTCCACGTCGCGACCGCCCTTTGAAGATGCAATAAAACTGTGAGAAAACAGTTGTACCCCCCGACTCGACTCCCATCTGGGATACTAATTAGGCCGGCTCTGCAAAGTTCACACAAATAGGGTTTCGGCTCCGTCCTGCACACAGGAGCTGGACGCGATGGACGTGGGCCCACCGCCAGGTCCGCGGTTCTGGTGATGTGTCGGGGAGCGGCCGAAGGCCTTCGGGGGCACTTTGCCCCGGACGAAACTCCCGTTTACAAAACCGGGCTCTTTCCGTGTGGAATGTCTCCTCGAGAGCGTTTCAAACGAGATAAAGACTTGCACCTTTCCTCTCGTGGCCCGGGCGGCGTGTTTTACGAGCACTTAAGTGTTCATGCCTTGTCGTGTATACGTGCAGCACATCAATAATCAGCTGTCTGCACTACCCCGCTCTTATTTTGTGAATTGTTGTTTTCTTTGCAGACCAGGCGGGGATAAACCCTCGCAGCACAGACGTGCCTGATCTTAACATTGTTCAGCAGTGGAAACCGACTCTATGTTAGTTTCAGTCAGACTTCAGATGGAGCTATTTTAAACACAAGCATTACCCGCTCATCTTAACCGCTTAACCGCGTTCCCTGCCCCGGGGTCTTTTTGTCATGCACGTGCATAACTGTTAAAAAGCCAATTAGAAACGCCGTTACCCGTACACATGGCAACAGAAAGAAAAAAAAGCCAGAAGATCAACTCCCTCTAATCCCCGACCCCAATTATGGAAACCAAGTTCCTCGTTCGGTTTACTGGAACGCACTGAGGGCCTGCGAGGTGTGGATACTCATGAGCCCCTTTCCCAAAACGGACAACCTGAGAAACACTCGTGTGTTGTATAGTGTGGCAGCTGTCCCCAATCTGGCCTCGGCTGCTTCTGATTGCCAATCACCAGCAGCCGAGGCCATATTGGGGACAGCTGCCACATATAGCAAGTGGCCAGGTGTCCAGAGGTGAGATCTCTTTGAGGACACTGGAACACTGACTGCATTAAGCCCCTTCAAGCGTGGCCATTTGGAAGCGCTATTAACACTCAAGCCTTTAGACATCAGCAGCATTAGATTATATAATAGAATGAATTCGTTTTTTTTAGGCATAGCCAAGCTGTAACAGAGTTTTATGTCTGTATGGTCCAAACTCGGCTTTCTGTGAGTCTTTGTGGAGTCTTTGTGGGGTCCCAGAGAGAGAGAGCGCCACATGAGCGCTCCATGGTCTTGCCGAGGGACGCAAATTAAGATGGAGATTATACCGTGGCTCGCTCTAATCACAGTGGGAGATTCCTTCCGTCAAAACAAATAACTTGTTCTTTTTCGAGACACATTGGAGCCAGCAAAAGGACAATATTTCAATTTAGGCACGGCTGAACTCCTCAACCACTTTTGCGTGGGAGGGTCCAACGAGGGAGTATTAAAAAAGAGAAAGGAAAAACAGTGATTTATACTGTTCAGCTGCCTCATATTGCTTTGCCTCCACAATTGTTCACAATGACAAGTGAGTCATTGTTTGATGTCTCACGGGAGAGAGTAATTGTTCCCCGGGGTATTCTAAAAAACATACTATTTTCCAGTTATTAGAACGTGTGGTCCCGGACCCTTTCCAGATTTGAACCGGGGATGCTGCAGTTAACTTGGCATGAGTCCCAGCTCACTGACCCCCTCCCCCGGGAGGCCCCCCCCACGGGTTTGTTTAAAAACAGAGTGCTGTGTTCGCCCCTCACTATTCTTTAGATCAACCTCTTTCTACCTGCTTGTTTACTCGCTGTTCTTTCACGGCGCTCTCTCCACAGATAAGCCCAGCGGGCCGCGGAGCCCCTCTCCCAGCGGCTCGGCGGAGCAGCCGCCTCACAGCGCCGCGTCCTCAAAGGCAAAAGCGGCGTTCGAGGGCAACTGTAACCGCGATGCCTCTACCAAGCCACATTCTGCAGTGAGTCAAATGAGAATACAAATGAGACGTGAAGTCGTCCCACCACCACAGGTGTATCGTATTACTATAAGCGTCACACTTTCAGGTCCTCGTGTGCCTTTTGAATTAATCAAAAGGAAGAGTTTTTAAACATTGTCCTTGACTTCATCAACTGTATTGTTGTGATAATGTAACTTTAAGATTTAACAGGACACTATATAACTGTATAGTACATGTACGGGACAAGAAATGGGCAAAACCATCAGTATGGTATAGTAAAGACAAAAGTAACGTAAATATGTGGACATTTAGGAGTTTATTTTAACTGTAAGTATAACTGACCGATCTATTTGTGTCGGCGGGCATTTCCTTTAACCTCTGGCTCTACGGATCCTTCAAACAGAGAGACGCACTGTGTACATGGCACGTCTTCTTCTCTGTTTCCTGTTGACATCATGAGGCATGGACCAAAACAAGACCTCAGCCCTCGTACGACCGAGCCGAGTTGTCTCCATTTGAAACACTTTGAAATCAGAACCAGCTTCTAAAACCTCGTGACCTCCGTTCTATCCCTTCACCTTTGGCCCGCCAGGAAAAAACTCCTGCATCTGCAGAGGAGACGGAGGAGGTGGTGGCTGCCAGCATGGAGCCAAAGCTGACACCAGAGCAAGACTTCAAGGCTCGCCGGTCGGAGGCCATTAAGGCGAAGGCTCTGGAAATCGAGACGGTAGCGAGACTTTTTTTTCACATGAAACAACCTCACTTCTGTTAATTCTCTCAACTCTCCGTCGTATAACTCGTCTCCGCTGTCCTTGTTAGATCTGAACCTTTCCCCCATTCCTATTCGAAAAAGCTTCATCTTAACCAAACACCAGCTATCACAACAAAAAAGTGAGGCGAGACTATTTATTTCGGTTCTACTGGCAAACATGTGCAGTTGCTGTAGTTTCATAGAAATCAGTTTTATTCTTATTTCAGCAGACTGGAAGTCATTTATTTATTTTTTGAAACCGCGAGGAGAACCTGCAGACTTGTCTCACCTCATCGGCCTCTGTAATTCTTTTTTTCTTCCTGGTTCACACTTTTCATTCTAAGATGACCCATGACTCTTATTCACCACACTTAATATCAGAAATCAGAAATCAGAATCAGAATCAGAATCAGAAACAGGTTTATTGCCAATGAATGTTCATGAGTCACAAAAAAAACGAGACTTTTTTGGCGGAAGGTGCAAGAATCGCGCACCAAGACACCGAGGCCAGAGTCCAAGCGGTTCCACGGAACACGGGCGACATGCGTCTGTGGGCAGACGTTAACATGTTGCATGTGGGCTTCGCCCTGATCTGGCGGTGCGTCACGTATCCAGACAACAATTTCACTCTGGGTTTTTTTTTTTCTACGACTTGGCTGGGAGTCAAGGGGTGGATGTAAAAGGTGTAGAAATGTGCCTTGGCTTGCTCCGCGTAATATTTAACACAATTGCGAAAGCTTTTTTGTTTTGTTTTGTTGCAGGAGGATAAGAGCCAAACGGTCCCGAGCACCTCAGGTTGCGATGCCTATTATGGCCTGCTATTTGGAGTTGCACTCTTTTCTCTACCCTTCATCGCGCCGCACTACAGTACCACTTATCTGTTCCCGTTAAAGCAGGGCAGGAATTGCCCTGCAGGATGCAGGTGGCCCACCCACACAGTGTGGTGTGCGTCGCTTGGCATTAGCACACACACACACACACACACGAGCTCGCCCTGCCGTTTCCAACTGCTCCGACAGACGTGGTGAGAGGCAGAACCCTCGACCGTGTCTTCACTGTAACATCTGCCCCAGGTGGAGTTAGCCACTGGTCCGGACTGGGCAGGTCGGGTACTGGGCCGAGACTGGATCTCAGACCACCTCGTTTTAAAGACGTGGCTCCAATCCACAGCATGTTGTGTGAAACAACAACACACAACAAATTAAACCACTCCATCCTAACTGGGCTCTTCGTCTGCTCCCACAGGGCCGGATTATTCGGAAATGGATTCGTCACACCAGCATAACTCGTTGTTTTTTTACGAGCTTGATGTAACGCGTACTTTGAGTGGGTGTTCCAGGGTTCTAAATGAAATTAGTAACCAGAAATTCATTGACTCAGTAAAAAGAAAACACCCCCCACTTCTGGCAGCGCTTGTCAGAAGATGATTCAACAGGTTTAAAGGTGTAATGAATGACCAGCATGCAGTTGTTTAGTAAACCCTGCGATGCAACAGATAACAAACCAATGGGGCAATTTAGCAATCTTGGCTCTAACCACAGAACCAATCTGAGCTTGTAAAATAATAATAATAAAAATAATAATGACAAAAACAACATAGAAAATATCCACTCAATACTGAGCTAAGTTCCTGGGAGTGATTTTCAGAGAAGTCCATTCATCATCCCAATCAGCGCAAATGGAACATATCCATTTCAACCATTAGCCCCTCCATCGAGAGGTCCGGTTTGCAGCTCGAGTGATTAGCACGGCTCTCTTAATATCCCCTAATGTGTACCAGCCCTCCAGTCATTACCCCACTTCCCCTCTGATGCAGGACCCCCGCCTGCATCAGAGCTCATTTGAACAGCGCCTCACTAAATGTCCACGTGAGTGTAATCTAACCCCCTCCCCATCTCGACTTCTCATTCCCCGCCCGGTACCACAGCACCCTCCCGTCAACATGTGCACGATTTGGACCTCCGCTAACATCCGATGTGGGGAGAAGCCCACTTTGGGCCCCTAGTGTTGCTGTTTCTCTTGGGGCTCCAGTCCATCCTGTGTGGCCCCTTAGTATCAAGCTTAAAGATCAGCTCGTGACTCCCCGACTGGAAGGGTGGAGTGGGGGGTTGGATTTAGATTGAGTCAGAACCTCCCTGCAACCTTTTCTCGTCACACCTGGAACCCCTCTTTGCCTCTGCTAGATAATTCCCACTTGATAATCCACCCGTGGCGTGTTAAATTAAGATCATACGAAATGTACAAAGTAGCCCGCGAAGGGACTGGTGCACCCCCGTGTTGTTGAATGACTCTGACCCGGAGCTCAGCCGGCCACACGTGTCGTGAGTCTCTCTCTCTCGTCCTCGCGGTCGGGGCTGAGGTCTATCATTATGTGGGGCCGCCAATTCGCTTGACCTGATCTGCAGACATTAAACGGTCAGCGTGAGTCCAAAACCTCTCCCACAGTCTGGGGTATTTCTGTCGGGAGTTTACTCGACTTGCCGCCCCCCCCCCCCCCCCCCCCCCCTGCCCTTCCCCCTGTGTGTTTACCATGCGTGTTGTGATGCAGTGATAATGACCTGTATTGTTATGTTACTCCTAGCTATAATATATATATAGATATATATATATTTACAGTATATATAGATGTATATACAGGACTGTCTCAGAAAATTAGAATATTGTGATAAAGTTCTTTATTTTCTGTAATGCAATTAAAAAAACAAAAATGTCATGCATTCTGGATTCATTACAAATCAACTGAAATATTGCAAGCCTTTTATTCTTTTAATATTGCTGATTATGGCTTACAGCTTAAGAAAACTCTAAAATCCTATCTCATAAAATTTTAATATTTCCTCAGACCAAGTAAAAAAAGATTTATAACAGCTGAGTGTTTGTCAAGGCTCAGGAAACCCTTGCAGGTGTTGAGTTAATTAGACAATTCAAGTGATTTGTTTAATACCCTACTAGTATACTTTTTCATGATATTCTAATATTTAGAGATAGGATATTTGAGTTTTCTTAAGCTGTAAGCCATAATCAGCAATAAATCAGAATAAAAGGCTTGCAATATTTCAGTTGATTTGTAATGAATCCAGAATGCATGACATTTTTGTTTTTTTAATTGCATTACAGAAAATAAAGAACTTCATCACAATATTCTAATTTTCTGAGACAGTCCTGTATATATATATACAGTATATATAGATGTATATATAGATGTATATATATATATTTACAGTATATATATATACAGTATATATATATTTTTACCCTACCAAAAGTATTTGCTACATTTTTCCCGGTAACAGGAGCAGAGCGCGTGTTTTCCGGTGTCACGTGTTGTACCACAGAATGCGGGTTGTGGATGCGCGTAGGAACAGATAGGAGAGCGTCAACTATCCGAACATGCCGGAGCTAGTTCAGCGGGGGATTTATCCGGAGAGCGAGAGAGACATTACGTTTTCACAAAAGCCACGAAAGGAGGACTGAAGTGATGTCGACGCTGGAGGCATTCGACATCATTGTAATGAGCAGCGAAGAGCAGACAATGGAGGTCCTTCTTTGTGTGTGTGTGTGTGTGTAACGTTATCATTTCTTGTGACCTTATTCAGCCTCCTTTTGGTGCGCGTCTGAAGCACAACAGGTGCGCTGAAAAGCCTCTTTCAGCACGGAAACGCATCGAGTGGTTCTCAGGCGGCACATTGTTTCCATCCTTATTGTTCCGAGCTGAATGTCGTATTATTTTGTTGGTTCCTTTGATCTTTTCGGTGTGTTTAAAGCACCACCCAGCCGAGCTCCCTCGGGAGATTCGATGGAAAAGATCATCTTGATACGGAATTGCGGCTCCTTTACGTCGCGTACACACAGCCCGACATCGGATTTTCTTTCTTTCTTTCCCTCAGGGTCGGCGGCCATATGTCAGATATTGCACCTTTCTTTGGTCGAAACCTTCATGGAATTATCACCACAGTCATGTGAAATAATGGCGATACAAAAGCTCTTGTGATCGGCGTACAAACGGACGGATACACGATCGTGAGCTCGCCTGGATACATACTATGTAATGTGTATCTAGGCAGAGTCGCAGCAACTGTGGTTTTATATTTCCCCATAACTGACAGAATCCTGGAATAAAGCCGCGTACCGGGTTAACCTCACATTCTGCTCCCGACAGGACTCTGATTGACGTTGACAGGGAGCATTTTTCTTTTCAAAGTTAACAAAGCTGATGCTTTTTTTTTGTGTTGGTGTGTTTTGTTGCATTTAACAGACAATTAAAGTTTGATGAGATACTGGCAGCTGATTGTCGTTCTCCAACTGAGACCCGCACAGCACATTCCTAAAAGGGTAATTACCTTCGCATTGAAAATGCGGAAAGTTATGTTTTGATCGCCGCGTATTTATTTGTATGCGTGTTATTCGCCTAACTCAAAAAGTATTAAACCGAATCGCATGGAATTTGGTGGGATGATTGGTTATTATCCGGGGACCATTTGATTAGATTTTGGGATCGATCGGGTCAAAGGTCAAGGTCATGGAAAGGTCAAAATCTTCTTGAATCGCATGAAATTTGGTGGGATGTTTGGTTATTATCCGGGGACCATTTGATTAGATTTTGGGATCAATCGGGTCAAAGGTCAAGGTCATGAAAAGGTCAAAATCTTCTTTTTACCATAGCACGGTCATTTTTTATCCAATTGGCATGCAACTAATGCCAACATGTTCATAATTGCCCAATCTTGTGATATGCGAAGGTATGCGCTCTACAGAGTGCCCGTTCTAGTTATGTATGCGCTGAACATGACACGGATGGACAACGCCTCTTCAGATGCTGCAGCTGTTTAGATCACGACGGTCTCACTTCGATATCTCTGATCAAGTGATTAACTTCAGCTGATTCTAACAACTCATATTGCGTTATATATATTCTAGAGAGACGAAAGTAATTTGATTTAATATCTTATTGGTAGTGGCCAAGAGAGGGGTTGTCTGTAAGCCACAGAGAAGCCTTCTGTCTGCCTCGGTGACTCTAATTTGAGGGGGGAGTAAGTAAGTAATTTATTTCCATAGGTACATACATAACGTGTACATATTGACAGGCATTGACACAAAAAAAAATCATACGAATGGAGGACCGTCCAAAGACAGAGGTCTGTAGGCTCCTCTGAGATGAGGAGTCGGACGGCCCCGCCCCGAACCCTTTAACCCCGCCCCTCCCAACTAAGCTGATCTCGGCTGCGTTAACGTAATCCCGGAGGACCCCAATGTCCCAGAATCCTCCTTGACAGGCTGGCGGAGCCCAGGACCTCTAGGGGTAGGCTGCAGTGCAGGGCCCCACATTTATTCAGCCGTTTTCTCCCCCAGGTGATAAAGATGTTGTGAGCCTGCACCTGGGACTCAAATAAAGGACTTAACTGCCGCTTTCGGGTCGGCAGTAAAATCGGAGAGGGATGTGAGGGCTTGTTCCACTGCGGTGTGAAAGAATGCTCCAGCGCCGGCAACCGACCCCGACACCTCGCGTCCCCTTTGTTACTGGCGGACGTGCACTTGAATGGGCTCGCATGCACACATCGACACACCCACCAATTCACCGGAGCCGGGTTCGTTGGGGTCACCGTGATGCGCTGAGCCGGCCCGTTGTATTCAAAGAGGCGCTCGTTTAAATAAAATGCTCTTTCGTTGTGTTCATTCCGTTTGCAGATACATCCATGTGCATAAAATACCCACACATTCAGTCATGTGAGGTGTGTGTTCGGCCAGAGGGATTGAAGGAGGCCAGACTTCTGGATGTGGAGTTAACTTGAAGGCTCAGTCTTTGTTCAAGTGTAAATGTCAAAGGTTACCACAGCAGAGATGTTCAAAACACTGGATGCACTTTATTATTATTATTATTATTATTATTATTACTCCAATACACTTTATGTTGGACAAGAGAGAAACATACTTTTTTTTAATTTTTTAAAAAAGATTTATTGTTTATGAACAAATGTTGTTTTACAGAATATTTGTAGTGAAATAGAATTTACAGTTTGTTATGCTGAAAATATTATTTTACAAAAGAAAATATACAAATGTATAACCTTGTAGAAATCACCACACAAGGATGATATTTTTTTTTTTTTTAACATAAGATGAAAACAAGGAGAAAAAACAAAGAAACATACTTTGAGATCTTCTGTATGTGTGCGCGAATGGAAGAGGCGACAATACAGATGACTTTGACTTGACTTTGGATCACTCCCGGGTCGGTCGATGATATTTCTCATTATGATCTCATCCGCTGAGATCAGACAGTCGTTACACATATGACTAACCATTGAATTGATATTGTCAAAATGACATTTTGGAGTGCCTCAAGAACAAAGCAATCTGAAACAGTCGTGCTAAAAATGTTGGACTTCCGGTTTCTATGCTTTATACTTAAGTGTTGATCTCGATGGACATTGACCCCATTTTGTCTGCATGTGCAGCTCTACAGGAAGGACTGCGAGACGTTCCGCACAGTGGTGAAGATGTTGGTGGCCAAGGAGCCCAGTTTGGATAACCTGCTGCAGGGGCCGCTGGACGAGAACCTGTTGGAGCTCAACGAGCGCTGCCTGGACGCCCTGAGGCACTTTGTGAAGGAGCTGGACGAAGTCATAAAGCAGCCGGACGCCTCGGCGTGAGCCACGAGTCACCAAACACTGAAACTCTGTTTTAATATTGATATTATTATATATAGATATCTGTTTTTATATGTATTATTAAGAAAAGAAAGAAAATCTGGCAGTGGAATTTTTTCCACTTAAACATACATTTTAAGAGTCTATCAAACTAAATGCATATATCGTATTATACCTTTTTAAAACAAAGCTTATTGTGGGGTGAAACGCCCAAGATACAGTTTCTGGGAAACCGAACAATTCAAATGTTTTAAGATTCCGCTGCATTTTTATCATGAGCCACTCCGTGGAAAAAAAGTCGATTACAGATGACATTTTAAATGGATATACATTTTATGAAATGGTCACAACCTTCCTCCAATCAAGTCTTTAGTGATATGAAGTGTATTGTGCTGCCAGTAACTGTATTTCTTGTACATTACTTACTGTAAGTACTCTCATCCCAGTGTTGAAGGGTCCAACTCGATGTGTTTTTCTTTTTAGCGCAGAGCTATTTCATGTAGAAAAGCTGACTTTTTATACTGTATGTAGAGCTTGTATATCATCCTTTCAGAATAAAAGCTGAAGCCTTGAACTTGTTTCTTACATCCGTTAAGGACTTCTGTGCAGGAAAGACGCAAATCATGATATATAGATAGTTTTATTACAATTATCATCTATCTTAGCCTTATATTCCAGTTTGTACATTTATACAGATTACAATGATGTGTTAACAATACAGTGACCCATAAATACACCACTCAACAAGACCTTTTAATGCACAGTGTTTCTTATGTCGGCGCTGCACAAGCCGGGAAGAAAACACATTTGAAGAGCTCGGGTCAGAGTCCACGTCAGCCTCGTGGAAATATGGCTCTGTACCAACTGCCAATAGTTAAATGTTAACGGCATTTTGGTTATAAAACATGCCGTTAACTCAAGGGTATGAAAATAACCATTTGGTTTTTTTTTAAAATTCTACAATATATACATTAATATCGTCACTGTTAAATAAAGCCAGTTTAGATGGTGGTTTATAAATATGCATTACTCCAAAATACTTTACTTTACTGGCAATGTTTGCAATGCTATGCATACACCAACGAAGACTGAATGAGGACATCTAACACAGACACCTTGATATAGGGAGTGCTGCGAAACATTTAAAAACACGTGTGTTATTGCATTTAAAACAGTGTACATGAGAGGCAGAGGTGAGTGGCGGAGCGTTACGGGTAACGGGGGAATGGAAGTCTATGAAATGATACAGTTTTTCCCCTTGTGCCCTTTCTTCTTTTTGGACTTAGTCCGTAAGCCGTACGGAGGGGGGGGCATTCCTGCCACAGGGCTGGGCAAGTCATCAGCGTAGTAGTGTCTGTGGGGCCGGGGCTGAGGGATGGGCTGACCCAGGAAAAAGCCTTCTTCCTCAGAATCCGAAGAGGAAGAAGAGCACGTGGAGCACCAGTCGTCATCATCATCCCCATACAGCTCCAAGAACCTCCCCATGGCCGGGCCCTGCAGCCCGTAGTCTGCTGACATGGCGGCGGGATTGGGGCGGTGGCCGTGGGGCGGCGCTTGGTGCCCCTTTGGGCCGACGGCGCTCCGTCTCGGGCCCCCTCCGTAGCACGTCTGGGCCCTCTCCTTGGGCACAAGGTTGAGAGCGTTGTCGGAGCGAGACTTGCGACCGCGATGCCTCCTGTGGTGGTGGTGTTGGCGACCGGACTGAGCCTCCTGGCCCTGCTCCTCGAAGTGGAACGCTCTCCGGCGAGTCCGTTCGCTCATCGGCGGTTGGCGCACCGGGAGGTCGCAATAACGGCCGTTGTCCACCACGTCGTCCGAGAACTTGACTTGCTGCGGCCTCGATTGGGAACGTGTCCTCCTGAGGGCGGGGACGTGAGGTTTGGGTCTCTCCGCTGGGAGAGGCACCTCCTCCTCCTCTTCTTCTTCTTCTTCGGGGACATTTCCCTCCGCCTCCTCCTGCTCTGATACGAGGCTCTTCAGGGAAGTTGCACTTCTGTGCAGCATGGAGGAGTTGAGGGTTCCCATGTTGCTGCTTTTCTCACAGTCTTCTGTCTCCGGCTCATGGAAGCCCTGCAGGGAAAATACCAACGATCTATCTCCATCTACTGAGGCCCCTGGAGGGAAGAGAGAACATGATGATGACAATGTGTGCACATGGAATCAAGACTCGTTGTTTTATAACACAGTCATTGTCATCTCATAAAAGATTATTGACTCAGATCTGATGATACAATATGTCACAGCTACTCACCGGTGATATTGGAGAGTGCCAGTGAGTCCATAGAGTCTCGAACATTCTGATCTGTCTTCTTGAACTGGTCTGTGATGCACTCCAAGGAGTCGTTGTACCATTGTGGCTCCGGTCCCTGGAAGCCTCCTTCAGCCCCATGATCCAGCTCCAACTCCTGGATCTTTCTGCTGCTTGCTGGACCCGGGTGGCTACCATAGGCCGAGTCCCCGAGCCCATCCTGTGACTGGGCCCAGTACATATCAGCCTGGTACTTCTTACTGGCCAGACTCCCCCTTCCTCCAACACCTCCAGTGCCCACTTTTGATGACTCCTGCTTCGACTTGGCATCCTTTTCAGCGATCCATAAATCCGCGGTTCTGGATTCATTGGCTTGCTGGAAGACCCCATGATCCCCGAACTTCAGCAGCAGCTGAGTCATGTAGTCTTCGTGTTCGGCCCACTCCTCCTCCTGGTCCTCAGGCGCCTCGTCCTCCTCGCCGCGTCCCCTCCAGAAATGCTCATCGGATAAGTTCATGTGGGCGAGCTTGTCGGTCACGGCATCGTCGGGGTTCCCGCTTAACCCGGGGAACTTGTAGTTGACCGAGGGGGAGAAGAGGAGCGACTGTCGGCATTGGTCGGCCGAGCGGCTGCTCTTGCCCATGCGCACGCTGCGCCGGGATTCGCGCGAGCGGGCCGACTGGAAGGCGGAGTCGGAGGAGTCGGAGGCGTGCACGTCTTCCCCGAGACTGCAGGCCTTGGAGCAGTAGATGCGACCCTGGTGTGGCAGGAAGGGGCAGCCCAGGAGAGAGCTCTTACACTGGGCACAGCCGAAGCAGCTCTCGGTGGCATGCCAGTGGAGCCCGTCGTAGGTCATCTGAGCGTGATCGACACCTGGGTAGTTGGGACGTGTTCAGACGGTTAACAATGCCACTCTAGCGTCAAGACAATCCTGAGTATTATATTTGAACTTCGAGAACTTCTTCTTGACCTTCGCATTGAAAATGCGGAAGGTTATGGTTTGAACGCCGTGTATTTATTTATTTATTTGTATGCGTGTTATTCGCATAAGTAAAAAAGTATTAAACCGAATCGCATGAAATTTGGTGGGATGATTGGTTATTATCCGGGGACCATTTGATTAGATTTTGGGATCGATCGGGTCAACGGTCATGGTCAAGGTCATGAAAAGGTCAACATCTAAATCTTTCTGAAAGCTGACCACTAAATACATAGGCGCCTTCCTCCTCCCTTCCTCCATGGTCTGCTGGAGATGACCGCTCCATTACGGATGCACCACACTGCTGTCTCCCATTCCACAGACCACACTCTCTCTCCTGACTCTCCAGAGGAGAGGGCCAGCTGACTGCTGTGAGTTCTCTTCAGGAGTTATAGTTCAGCTTTCAACACCATGCTCACCTGGGCGACTGCTGAGAGCCTGTGCTGAACGCCCCCGGTGCGGTGTAGCTGGGACTCAGACACCTGGGGGCCACCCCAGGTGGGCAGACACCCCACACCGCCCTCACCCTGAACACAGGATCCCCCCTCAGCCCCAGCTGCTACCCTACTGTCCCTGTACCTACACACACATGACTGTGTGGCCACTTCATCCCATCATCCATGACGCGGATGACACTGGGTGGTGGGCTGATCTCCCGAACGGCGGAGGCCACTACACCTGAGAAGTTGCTGATCTGTCACTCTGGTGCCAGGAACAACAGCTCAACAATGTCATCACCAAAAAACAGCTGGACTTTGACGATTGTAGACAACAACAGGGGACAGAACGCACACCACACTCATTGGGGGACCACTGTGGGAGAGGTGAGGGAAATAAATACCTGAGGAACATCACATGTGGACAATCTGACAAACAAACATGGACAAGGCTCTGGTGAGCAAGGCAGCGCCTCTACAAGGCAGCGCCAGCAAATTTTGGGTTTTCTGAAGGGATCCTTCAGTCCTTCTACTCTGGAGCTCTACTCTGAGCTGTAGACAGCAGCCTCACCTGGAGCTTGGCAACTGCTCGCTCTCCAGCAGGGAAGCAGTGCAAGAAGAGACAGAGCTTCGTGCATTCCTGGAACTGAACTACACTCACCCCCCTGCAGGACTTGTACAGGTGCACCCGGCAGGAAGCAGGATCATGGAGCAGGATCACTCACCACCCAACAACAACAGACTGCGCTCACTGCGCTCAGGCAGGCGTAGTCAGGCGAGTAAGAACAGAGAGAAGAAGACGGAGTTTCTTTCGACTCAGGTCAGGATTTCAGTTGGAACCCCTCACAGACCCCCCCACCACCCCACAGCCACCCACACACACACACACACACACACACACACACACACCTTACTGTAAATATTGTTTTTTTTTTTTTTTTTGTATAGTGTGTGTACTTGTTGTTTCCTGCTGCACGTGCACTTTCATTTCACTGCACACCCTGTGTGTGTATGTGACAAATAAAACATCTTGAATCTTGAATCTTCTTTTTACCATAGCACGGTCAATTTTTATCCAATTGGCATGCAACTAATGCCAACATGTTCATAATTCAATGCCCAATCTTGTGATATGCGAAGGTATGCGCTCTACCGAGTGCCCATTCTAGTCTTACCAATGTGTTCCCTACAGGCCTCACAGTACTCGGCATAGAGAGACTCGAAGCAGCCGCAGCAGTACGGTCGGCCGTCCTTCATGATGTAGCGCTGCCCCCCCAGGATGGTCTCGCATTCAAAGCAGGCGAAATGCTTCATGTGCCAATGGCGGCCCTCGGCCTCGGTGCACTCATCGGCAAAGATGATCTGTAGACGGAAGAAGTACACTGGATGAAACTAAAACGGGCCGGCTTTTGCATTCCTGGCTGTCGTCGGCCCATTACTTCACGACAGTGGAGGTACACAACCGTTCAAAAGTTTGGGGTCACTTAGAAATGTCTTTATTTTTCAAAGAAAAGCACTGTTTTTTCAATAAAGACAACTTTAAATTAATCAAAAATACACTCTCTACATTGTTAATGTGGTAAATTAATATTCAAGGTGGAAGTGTCTGGTTTCTAATGAAATATCTCCATAGGTGTATAGAGGCCCATTTCCAGCAACTATCACTCCAGTGTTCTAATGGTACATTGAGTTTGCTAATCGCCTTAGAAGACTAATATCTGATTCGAAAACCCGTGCAATTATGCTAGCACAGCTGAAAACAGTTATGCTGGTGATATAAGCTATACAACTGGCCTTCCTTTGAGCTTGAAGTTTGAAGAACAAAATTAATACTTCAAATATTAATCATTATTTCTAACCTTGTCAATGTCTTGACTATATTTTCTATTCAATTTTCAATTCATTTGATAAATAAAAATGTGAGTTTTCATGGAAGACACGAAATTGTCTGGGTGACCCCCAAACTTTTGAACGGTAGTGTATACAATTCATGTTTATGCCATCCGGGTTTCATTCTGAACGGCCATAAACGTCAAACTCCGGATGTTGTTCCTTGGCGACATCATTTTGTCTCCGGTCTCGCGGTCGTACCTCATCGCAGGCGGAGCAGCGTGGCTTGAGGAGCTCGGCGTGGTGCCGTCCACAGTGGATCTTCCCGTCGTGGTAGAAGTAGATCAGATCCACCAGCACTTCGCTGCACGTGGAGCAGGCGAAGCACGCGGGGTGCCAGCACAGCCCGGGGCCCGCCCTCGAGGAGAACACTGCCATTTCTCCAGCGTTGATCTTTTCGCCACACTGAGTGAGGATGCAGACACACATTGTTCATGACTGAACTTCTAAAATATTCCGTCAGATATATGCACGGGCGTGGCTTTGGCTCCAGTGCACCATACGAGGAGATATTTACAACGACAGGGACTTTGAAAAGGATGGACAATTATAAAGAGGAACTCCAGAGAAAGCATGGATTTCTATTGGGAGAGCGACATCAATGGGACTATGTTTTGACAAGGTTTATGGGCACCCTCTGGCTGCTCAATAATCATTGTAAATACTGAGGGAAACACTTGTCATGAGCCACTCCAAAGAACCCAGCTTGTATTCAGTGTCTCATAGCTGGATGTTGAGTTCAGCTTTCGCTCTGGGTTCTGGCTAAAACTGGATTCAGATTCAGCCAAATATCAAATTCTGTCCATGGACCTGTTGATGCTCTTTGGTGATGGCGCTGGCAAGAATCCGTCGGGGGGAACTTACATGCTCACAAATGCTGTTGAGAAGATTGCGGGGCAGCAGCTTCACCGTGCCCCTTCCCAGTGCTTCCTTCTTCCTCTGGACACTGAACATAAGGAGCTCCTTCTTCTCCTCCTCACTGAGCGACTGGCAGTAACGGACCTGGGAAAGCAAGTGATAAGTTATGGGGTACGAAGGCCAATTTCACACATCGCACATTTTTACATCAATGACTGGGATTCTTTCTTTTAAAAAGGTCTAAGACAGAAAAATAAATTTTTTTTCTTCATATTACACCCCTTGGAGGACTGCCGGCCATGACTAAAGGTTATAAATGTAGGTGAGTACGAGAGAGGGCAGAGTGTCTACCAGAGCATGCCCAACCTTCGACACTTGACCCCTGCTTGCCCTTCTTACACCCCCTACATATCTCCTCCCACAGTCCCTGATTGAGAACATCATTTTTACAACAGGCCCCTTTTTGATGTTTCCCAAAGCCTTAACAAGAGGGAAAGCAGACGTTTACACAAACAAGGCCTGTGTTTAGAGCGAAATCAAGGGGACGGGCAACAAAAGAAAGAGAGACGGCCAAGTCGAAAACCGTGGTGCCACTGCGGTGGTGGCATCACATAAAGCCTCTTTCAGCCGGCGGCCCTCTCTCCCGCTGAGCTGTCCTCGTAAAGAAAGCACTGCTATGACAGGAATCCTGCTGGTGGGGGCTCCCGGGCAAACATCATAAAAGCATCATGTCAAAAGTCACATTGTGCCTACACGACACGTCTACAAGATGGTGGGACAAAAATCCCCCGGTGGGATGTCGCCACGACGCACAGTTGGCTCGCATTAGCGGGACGGCGTGGAGATGGCGAGGCTGTGAGCGACGTGGGTTTTTAAAAAACTAAATGGAGAACTACATCTCGTCTGCAGTCCACGAGAGGACCTGCTGGGGGGGTGACATTTATGAATATTCTCACCTCATTATCGTGCGGTGGAAGCTGGTAGAGGAGCTGCTTGATTCTGAACTTCTCTCCCGGACTGCTCACGTAGGGAATCTTATCCTCGGGCAGGCAGGAGAAATATAACTGGACCTGGAGACATCATGGAGGGAGAAGACGAAGCACAGAATCATTGTCTGACACAAAGCTTCGAAATCCAAATAGATCATTGATGATGAGGCACAAAAAAAAACGTGAACGGTTCAATGGATCCCCACACAAGACAAATTAAACTCATTCCTACTTCTATATTTTCAACACTGCGTTCATCAATCTGAACATCTTTTCATTTACTTACACTACACACATACACACACACTTCATTTTCATTTACACTACACACATACACACACTTTGCATTTTACACACTGTCTATATTTTATATTTTTATATTTAATTTAATTTGTCATTAGTATTGTATTGTGTATTGTGTATGCATATATGTTGTATAGATACACATATATTTTATTTTATATTTTACTTTGTATACTTCTTGTATACATCTTTATCTTTCATCCCTGTTTTTTATATTTTATTTTTTATTCTTGTGTGTTTAGTTTATTGGTGCTGCTACTGCTACGACAAATTTCCCCTTGGGGATTAATAAAGTACATATCTATCTATCTATATATCTATCTAGCTGTTTCATTGGTTCCCTAAAGGTTTGAGCTTTTTTCCATCATATCTTTTCTAAACCCATATTTTCACCCATGGAATTTCAGTGATATATTACTGTCATGATCTTGGACAGAACAGCCCATATTTACAAAGATAAGTCACCAAAAGAGCTGACAGATTCATTTTTGATGTCACATTCTAGGACAGCTCTGTCTATGGTCTATGGTAGACTGACTACCGGAATCAAGGTGTAACCCCCCCAAAATCAGCTTTATTTCACTGATGCTCTTTAGTGACGGCACTGGAAGAATCATTCTCCTCGTAAATCTGCACTAAACAAGTCCAAACAGGTCAACAGGTCAAATCAGTTTAAAGGTTGTATTTTTCCAGTCATATGCTCGTCTCTATAGGGACAGGACAAAGCAGCCTGTCGCTGTGGCACTTTGACCCTTGGGGCTGACAACTGAAAACTAAACTTTATGAGGGAGGGGCTATTACACCGTGCCAGATAAAGAGGTGGGATGTGCTTGTCTTGTGTGTTGGGGGGGCTTCCTGCAGCTTTGGCTGTCTAGAGAGGGGGGGGTGGCTAACAGCAATTTAGCCTGACAATCAATCTCGCGTTTGCTCCCCTGCCATAAATGATGCACATTTGCATGCTGCTATTACCCCTCATCCAGCTCCTGAGTGGCTGGGGAACAGTCAGCTGTCACCTCAGCCCTATGTGTGTCTTCACTGTAATGATGACCCCATAATACACGGCCCATTCAAGGAAATGGCTGCACTAAAGGCATCACAGTTGACCCATGCACTTATAAAAACAAAGGGCCCCGCGCGTTAAGGAGTTAAGGTTCTCCGTCGCTGCTAACCCATCTCTTTTTTTGGGGGGGGGGCGGCCTTATTGCTGCCATGTGTGTGTTGTTAAACAAGGCACGCGGGATGGAGAGAGACGCAGAGTGAGTGAGGAACACAGAAAGAAAAAGAGAGAAAAGAGGAGAGAAGATGGGGGGGGGGGGGGGGGGGGAGTGCCACATCACACTGGCCGCCCCGCGGACACAACTAACAGCCCCGGCTGTGTTTGTGGAGGAGAGAGGCTCGTTAAAAGACGGCCCCTCTGTTTCTGATCCTGCCAGCGGCGGTCGGCGCGAGCCACCGAGTCCTCGTTCTGACAGATCTCTGATAATCACAAGCAGATTTTTGCCCTCCGCAGATTGTAAATAAAAGCACACACATCCTGCCTGTAAGTGGCTGCTTGGTGGAGGCTGACAAGTCTGCCTGAAAACCAGGGGACCAACAAATATATTTGTCCGTCCCATAAGTGCCATTCCCCTGGCACTCTGGATGGTGTGCTTCTCAGCGATGTGCTGAGGAGCATTTATCTGGGCCAGGCCAATGGGCTAAAAGAGAAAATCAGGTCAGATCTGTTTTTACTCTCCGCCAGGAGGAAACACAATTATTCACCGTGGTACGGTTTTGTGAACCAATGCAATAGGTAGCCGAGTTAAAGAGAATAAGTGGACATTAGCTTTCTTTGATTTCATGAATGCAATATTTTGCTCACCTGTTCGGGCCTCAGGCCGGGTGGTACCCAGGCGTACTCCTCCAGCGCACAGCCGGAGTCATCGTCGGAGGTGGAGCTCCGCTGGAAGCCGGAGGTCAGCTTGCCGACTTTGTGCTCCATCATCAAGTCTCGCTGGCGTGCCCCGCCCTGGAAGCAAGCCGCCGACACTGCCGCGCTCGCCAGGCTCATCGGACTCTCCTTTTACTGGACGAACCGAGCACAAAATGGAATTATGGGCAGGAGGAAAGAAAGAGAAATTGGGGGCGACGATCAGAAGAGGGGGCGATTGAAGTAAACCAGAAAATTAAATGTTGGTTAACAAGATATTACATCAACTAATCTGCATAATCCAGTAAACCAATGAAAGAACCATTCCACTAAATGTTAACCACCGGGTTGAATCACACCATTACCGTCTCTTTCATGAGGCCCGCAGCCCCCCCCCTCCAAAGCTCATTATGGTATCTGAGCGAGCTTTTCTCGGTTCGCTTCTGGTGATGAGTCTACTTCGTAAAAGCTCTCGTAAAGAGAACTATACCCTTTCACTGCTATTGTGGTGGCCGTTAAACGTGCCCTCCTCATGTGGCTTTTGAGGATATAAAGGCCATTAGGAAATTCTCAAATGAGCTGACGTCTGATCTCATTTTCGTGACAATAACAAGCAGTTGGCTATTCATATACATGGCGAATGCAGAGTTGCTCACATGTGCGCCCAGCTTTGGGCAATGTTGCGCAGACCTCACATTCCTTTCCTGTACTGTAATTAATTGTGCCCATCAGCTCCAAAGCAAAAACAACACCAGACACTGGCCGTTAAATCGTTCAGCGTTGGCCTTATCTGCGGAGCGTTGGCTCAGAATGAGTCGTCATTCAGCCCGTTGATGCCCGACGAGGGGACACCTCCTGGGACCTGATGCAGGCTGGATTAGTTGAGCCTGAGGTCTGTATAAACACAGGCCTGGCCTTAAGACCGGGCCACCATATGGGGAATGTCCACAAGCCTGGTCTCTCCCTTCATCTCCCCCTTTTTTTTCTTTCTTTGGAATGTTTGTTTTCCAACCTGCCGCAGCGTGGGTCCGATTCACCCTTTCATCCTTGAGATGGACGGAACAATGCCGGACAGGTGAAGCAGGAGAGAGAGAGGCAGATGACACTCGGATGGACACCGCCGAGGCCACAAGAGGGTGGAAAATAGAGCGAGCAGATCAAAGACCGTCCCGGTATTGATCTACGTGTGTGGTGGCCAATGGCGCTCGTTTTCTTTACATCCGCTCCCGAGATGGCAGAAACTAGATTTAAAAAATGAAGAAAAAATTATAATAATTAATGTAATTTTTAGTGTCAAGTCAACTGATTAAGATAAGATAAGATATATACTTTATTAATCCCCAAGGGAAAATTAGTTCTCTGCATTTAACCCATCCTTAGTTATTAAGGAGCAGTGGGCTGCAGTGATGCGCCCGGGAAGCAACTGGGGGTTCAGTGCCTTGCTCAAGGACACTTCGACTTGCAACTAATGGGGAGAGCCGGGATCGAACCGACAACCTTGGGGTTGCAGGACGACCCCCTTACCCCACTGAGCTACAGCCGCCCCAAATTAAATAACGTATGTGAAGTAAGTAGCACGATTAGTCTCAGTAGCCACACTGCTATTGGTCCTACCAGACCAAGGAAGGCTGTAGTGGCAAAAAACGTGCAAGAATTTAAGTTATACATTTAGTTTTTATTCAGAGAGATCGCTTCTGTGAACCAAATGACTTCAAAAACATCGTCTGTTTAGGCCAGCTATGAACTCACCCCTATGCGACCACTTCCTGTGCCGCTGTTCGCTTTGCAGGACCAAGCAGACATGACTATGATGAATGAGTGTCCAGTTGTGGTCATCTCTCACAGGCCGGGGGGGGGGGGCTCTAGCTGAGATCAAATGGGAGCCCACGGCCAGTGTCCAGCAGCCGGGGCCCTGACACCGCCTCCCCGCCCCCCCCAAAAAGCATCGACCCCCTACGGGCGGCGAGGGCATCGAGGGCCGCGGAGAGACAGCTGAGAAAACCCCGACGCGCTCGAGCGCGGCCTTTGAACACGGGCGCGACAGTTTAAAAGGCCAGAAAAACCTGCAGCTCTCTCTCTCTCCTGGAATGACACACATGCCCGGCTGCTCCCCGGGAGCGTGCGGCTCCGACGCACACACACGTGACGAGGGAATGCGCGCAGTTATGCCAAAGCCAAACTCCGAAGCAGGCGCGCACATACACACCGTGCGCTTGTCGTTTCGTGACAACTCTCTCTCTGAGATAGCGGCGCATATCTTGTGGGTGGATTAAACAGACAGGCCACGCCGGCGATTCGTATCAAATCATCTTCCTCAAGGACGCCTCACGTCTGTGGCCTTCGCCGCCGGCGACTGGCATGCACTCCTCTGGCATGCCCGAAGACAGTCAAGCGTGATGCATGGCGGGCAGAGGAGTCATGTGTTTTTTTGGGGGGGATAGGGGAGGTGGGGGGTGGATTTGGGCCTACATTACACCACAAAGTGTCAAGTTGGGAGGATTGGCTGATGACACGACCCATTAAAAAGCCTCTGATGTCCCGAACAATGGCATCTTTGTGAAGGAATCCACTGAAGGCTTGTTCCGTCAAGAGCTTGTTTATCTCCCTTTAAGTTTTTTCTTCTCCCTCTCCTCCTGAAGATGTGGTGCGTTATCTGCATGACAGTTAAAGCCCCTGAAACCCAGATAACCTGTCTTCAGATGAGCGAAGGAGGAGGAGGAGGAGGAGGGGGGGGGGGGGGAGAAGACACTCTCTTGTTCTATTCGCATCTATTGACTTGCAAATGAGACAAAAATAACCTGCGAAAAATGTGGCCTTGTTTGAGAACGGCTTGGATTTCACATGGGAGATAGCTAACTCTAGGCAGGTTCAGTCAGGAGCCCGGAGACTCCGACTTCACAGCCTCGCATTCATACCGGGCGCGGACTCACTCATGCGCCACATTTGTTCGGAAGATGTTTGCCTCCACACGTCGGCCGAGTCTCCGACGAGGACGTCTCACGCGGCCAAACCTTGACTCGCAGGAATGTCGGGCTTGAACTTCAGCCAGGCTCGCGATAGTCGCACACAAGGACGTCCGCGGCTCTCCATGTTCGGCTCACACGGCCACATCTGCTCGCGTGCTGACTCATCCTTTAGATGTCATGCAGTTTATTTCCTCCAACTTTTGCCCCAGTAAAGCTTCCGTGACAGTAGCAGTGAGACAACTAACTAACAAACTAACTAACCGTGATCGTACTGCCTCGCCAACTCGCTGACTCATCACTTGTGCCCTGGCTTTTTAAAGTTTCCTTCTTCTTCTAGTTTTACATACCTCTCCCTCCCACCCCCCTTTCTCACCGCTCTACTCCCCCCCCTGCCCTGCCCTCCTCCCACACTAGCCAGACCCCTGTAGTCCTGAATGTTTAACAGCCCCTCACTCTTTTGTAAAGGCGCTTGTTAACATGGCTTTGGGAGCTGTGGGCCAGCATATCTGACTGATCGGCCCACAGAGGGCCAGAGGCTGTGGGGGGAGGGTGGGGGGGCATCAGACTGAGGCTAAAAACAGGGTGACTGATGGATAGAAAGTGCATGTGTCCACAAAAGAGATGCAATGTAAGTCAGGGGGGCAGGTGAATGATGAATGTTAGAACACAAGCTCGCTTTGAATGGTTTTCACTGAATGAAGACGTTTAAACATCCCACAAGATATTTAGGATGAATGAAGTTGACTGTGCACTCGGAGAAAAAAAAATAGTCTCACAATGACCCCAATAGTTTATATTCCTGCACGCTCGACACAACAGGAGCTCAATGAACAAGTGGGCGCAAACTGATTTTGTACCCACTGGATTTGTTAACGACGTTACGAGTTAACTATACAGTTTAATGTTATTCATCACTTTGTGAAATACAGACCTCCCACAGGACCGCATACTATGACTGACCATTAAATATAGCCGTCGGTGACATTTTTAAAGAGTCTTCAACAACACTTAAACCAGAGTCCCCCTGAAATCCAGACACTGGATCATTGGATTAACAACCCTTGTGAGAGTGAGGGGAAAATAAGCAGCCTCTGGTCTGAATTACTGTCTATATTCCTCTAGGAAGTGGATGATGGACATGCACACAAGCCAACACAGTGCTCTGTCACTTTGGACCGGCCCCACATGTTTAGCTTGGCTCCTGTGAGCTCAGCGACGCAGGATAGGCTCGACTTGACGAGAAAAACAAGATGTTCTATTCAAAGTCCCTGCTTATTTCAATTTGAATTTAGAGAAATCTGTTTTTGTGTCTCCACTCGCAGCAGACTATTGTGCACAGAAATATCTCCAAATGACAGCCTGCTAACTGTTGCCACTTATTGTGCGGCATCACAGGGATCCAACAAACTAACGTCGTCAAACTGCAGGCCGGATCCGATGTGTTTGTGAAGCAGCAGCCTCACACATAGAGATACGTTAATCAGCAATTCTGATTAAATCCATAATTGAATGATCCAATAAACCAACTGGCCATCATTTAATCAAGGACTGAAAAACAACACAGCTGATGTTCATTCATAGATTTCCTGTCTGCAGAAGAATTTGGATCCAATTAGCTGGAAAAACTGGAAACGCTACTGGTACCACTGAGCTCAGTTCATGCAGCGTCGAGGTGCTACATGGCCGGAGATTAGTCCGCCTATTGCGGCCTCCTTTCACGGCCCGCGGAGTGTTTTTCCAAGACCAAATGGATGGGAGTGACATCCCCACAGAGATCCTCACTATAGAGACCACCTGCATGCACTGGCCAGACTGAACTAAGACTCAACACACACACACACACACACACACATGTGCTGCTGTCACATAGCAGACACGAAACACTTTTACATCCCAGTAAATTCAATTTACATTATAGGAGACCTGAAAATCAACTCTTTGAATTGACATCGGCGGCCTTCACACCTCATCGATGTTCCCCTGAGGGAGATTTTGATGGTCAATTGTTGCACAACACTCCATCTATCCCTGTGTTGTGCTGTATGTCTTATGCATCATGTACAACTCTGATTAATAATGAAAGCAGCCTCCCATTAAACTGAATAATCGTCTTAACTGCACAGATCAGTCAAAGAAGCATGCTCTTCGACTTCAGGATTAACATCTCCACTTCTTCAACTCTTTCTCTCTTTCAGCCTCAATAAAGAAAATGACATCTTCCGTCATCGTTGCTCTTACCTCAGCGCAGACCCCAACAATCCTGAGGAGGCCAGGGGGGGGGAAGAGGATCTTGTCACCACTATATCCAGAGCTAGGTTCTTCTTCTTCAGCCTCTGGGCTCCATGTCTACATGCAGGATGTTCAGAGCTCTGATTTCCAGCACAGAAGCAGTCAGCCGTCTCTGGAGCAGCCCTTATCAAAGCCAAGACTGCCAAAAAAAGCCACTGAGATGCCTGTCTGAGTGCGTGGGAGAGAGTGTCTGAGAGGGGTGTGTGCATGTGCGTGTACATGGAGGAGCTCAACCAGATGGTCATCCCACACTTCTGTCTTTCACCCCACTCCTCCTCCTCCTCCTCCCCCAACCCCTCCTAACCCCAGCCCGGCCCCCTTAACCCCAGAACAGCCAGTCCCGGCAGGGTACGGGGAGAGCGAAGGCGCCTCCCCTCCGCTGACCCTCCTCTTCGTACTTCAAACACATGCTTCCAAATGAGAACCACCGCTCGCAGGAAACTGTGCTTTTAAGTAGCACATCAGTGATGGCAGCGCTCGTCTCACCACACCGACCGCCCCACAAGCGTTCACGTGACATTCTCGGTTCTGCCATCAACAGCTCAAAGATGTGGGGAAGGTGGGGAGCGTTAGTCAGGATTATCTGGTGGGGTTGGGTGTCCTCATTTGCGTGCTAAAATGACACAACGTTACAGAGAGCCGGTTGCTAACTACGGCTTTATGATTACAGAGGGATTGATGGAGTGAACAAAAGATGTTTCATTTATGGGGGAAAAGCTTCCTACATCGACAACCTCCCGGCTCAGCCTCACATAAACCTTCTCCTCTAACCGAACATGCAGTCAACAAGTCTGAATGCATCGAGCGATCGGGCCTTTCATGTATGATTCACAGAAGGACTTTACCACAAAGCTGTTATTATTTGTAATTATGAAGGATGAAATGCTTTAGTCAACTCAACTCTGTTAAGTCATGCAATATGGACAATGTATCTGTATTAACAAAGGTCTGCAGAAACGATATGATTACTTTTAGAGCTTAAACTATTCATACATTAATAGATTTAATATCCGGTTGACAGAAAATAAGTCTTTTGAAAAGTTTTTGATAATCGATACATAGTTTTTGGTCAAATTTAAGGTGAAATTGGCTGGTTATAACTTTCCCAAACTTGAAAAAACATGTGAAAAAACATTTTAAAAATCCCCAAAACAATACCACAGAGTATTGGCTAATATCCAAGCTTTATGAATGTCTTTATAATACACAGGCAGATAATAAAGTTTTTAACATTTCCCATGAAACCTAAATGTACAGATCGGCCGGTCCAGTAAAACTCCCCGGGATGCTGACCTCTACCTCTCCTTCACCTCTACAGGAATGTCAGAACGTGATTCTCTTCCTGTTGCCTCATAAAAAAACAAAAGTGACCCGTTCAGGTTGAACTCCCAAGAGTCGCAACTTTTGCATCCTTTCCTGGTTGTATGGTTGAAATGTCAAAAAGTTCCTCTCTCCCATAAGGACTAGTTTTAGATCGTTTGAAAAAGAACAAAAAAGTTCCTCCATCCTTCGGAGCACAAGGGTTAACGTAATTTAAGACTGTAAAACAAACCAGCGGAGCATTTTAATATGAGGCTAAGACTCTGACTAACAGCTAGAATTGGTTTCTTTATTAGCATGGTAGAAGCCGTTTCATTTTGTGGGGATGACATCAGGATGTAATTGTGTGAACTCAACCACATGGGCGAAGCATTTACACTGTGGGGTATCTGAAAGGGGCTGATATATAACATGAAAGGGGTCACAGGGGTCAATACCTGTGTAGCGGAAGCAGAGTAATTGTTTCAAACATGTGTCTTCACACAGCATCAAACAGAGTCTTTGATTTACATGCTCAATTCTAACAAGGATTTGAAGACAAATCCACAGTAGAGTCAAAGCCAGTTGGCTCTAAGTCCAGTTTCCTGTCATCAGATCACAGCTCATTGCTGCCATGTTGAGCTCCGAACATCATGTCTACGTGTTAACTGGTCGGAAAAAATTCAAGTCGGCATATATTCTACAATCAAGAGGGGAAAAAAGGCAAAAAAAGTCCTTCTCTAGCACACATTTGCATGACTGACAGCACGCTCGCCCACACGCCTCACTTTCACACCATCATGTGTTAAAATATCAGAGCGCGGGTGGTGAATGGTGACCGTCAACGTTATTTCAATCAAATTAAATAAATGCAGAGTGTCGATGAAAGCGAGTGCAATGTTTTTAAACATCCAAACCAGATAAAAAACACGATTAAATAAAAAAAATGATATTCTGGGGACCATATTCTAATATTTGGGCGCCTGCTTGTCTCTTTCGCGGTAGGAGTGTGTGGTTGTGGAGACAAAAAGCTATTGTAGCAGCCAAGGCCAGAGAGGAGCGGCACCCTTTCACAGCCAACCTCAGGCCTTTGTGCGGCTCCAAATGACTCTGCACCCTGCTCCATTAGCAAGTCTTAGAGGGGAGGGGCAACACAGCATCCTGCTTTTGGGGAGACATTCATGAAATGCAAAGCTAAGATGGTAAAGTAATCTGGATGAAGTTGCAATGCCCATTCATCAAATGCCAGTATGTGGGAGCAGAATTTGCCCGACGTCCTTTAAAAAGAGGGAAATGAACCGACTTTTTATTCAATGGAAGGTTTTGCCACATTTGAACTTTAAGGTAAACAAGTTGACCTTTCTTAGTTTTTTGACATTTCAATGTTGCAGATTTTGAAAAGGTTCAGGAACAGGTTCAAAGGTTCAAGGAAGCAATTGCAGATATCTTTAAAGTTCTTACACTGAAATGGCAAAAGAGAATCACCGGCCTTTGACAATGAACTTAGGCGAGGACGGATTATCTTAATAATACACACCTCCTCATTCTGAGATGGCACAACTCTATAGTTAGAGGTAGCTGGCTACACAGTCCAAGGTTTGCCTCAGATGGTTGAATAATATAAAGTTGGACAAGTCATGCATCCCTGACCTTTGACCTTACAGAGCACCAGATGACCCACAGACCAGATGACCCATAAACCTATGGCCGCGGGGCTTTACGGCCCATTCCCCTGACATGGCCACAACGACCTGAACAGCACCTCACACCTGGTCTGCACCTTCTTACGCTGTAAAAAAAAGAAGAAAACAACCCGCCCTGTGCTAGCGGCAGGGTCGTCTGTGACCAGCATGCCCTGACAATGACAGGACAGACACGATCACCATCAGAACCAACGCCCCGCGATAAAGCCGCATTCTTCTCTGGTCCAAACACGTCCTTGAAAAGGGGGTACCCATAAAACAAAAGAGCTGAACGCTGTATCTAACAGACTGGTAAGCATGTGATCCCCATGAGAAACGTTGTGTAGAGGTGGACAATAGCGCACATTTAAATCTAAAGTAACCTGTTTAGACGAGACTAATTTGAGTGTCGTAAATCGGGGGAGCGAAGGGGGGCAAAGGGAAGGTCAGTCTCTAACCTACCGTCATTGAGGACCATTGTTGAGAGCGGCTCTCACTGGTGTGTGAGCTACCTTATAAAACGGAGGCATTCTCAAGGTTTAAATGACTTGCCAACGGTTATTAGCAGGACACAGGCAAAAACAAAAGCCTCAGTTATAAAGGCCAATATAACCCTATCACTGTACTGTAACAACAATCCTCTTTACGCCTTGAAAGAGGGAGGAAAAGGTCAACTGGTGGAGCAGCCAACGCATTGATATTGACTTAGCTAGATTGGTGCTGACAAACTCAGGTCAGACTGTGGGCTTGTTAGCCCTATAACCCTCACATAACCCCTTTTACTGTTCCACTGCGACACATTGGAGGCAGCTGAGGGCAACGCTTAGATCCGAGCTTAGTTTCTGGTTAGAGACATTTGTAAAAAATTAAAGGCAAATATCGACTCACTTGACCTCGCTTCTCGAGGGCAATGAATAGGAACAATATAAATAAAAGAAAGGACAATATTGAAGATTGAATGGACCGAATTACTTCAGAACTTTTCAACTCCATAAAAATAAAATAAAATCAGGTCAGCATACTTTAAACCCGGAGTCCTTAAGCTAAGTGTGTTTGACTATTAAAATTACAGAATGTAACGCTATCGTGAAAAACCACGACATAATACCTAGATGATGTCAGTTTGGCCCCTGATTTCATGGAAGAAATGCATGAATATTTTTGCTGAATCTTTCTTCTGCTTCATTTAATTTGCTGCGGCCCTGTTGTGTCCGATGATGTCATGCCACATTCATTACCAGTTTGCATGGAGTAGCCAGTAACACATGACATAACACATCCCCGCTGAACAAAGTCTGCTGTCAGCACACTGCTGGTTTCTTCACTTTATCTTTAGTACGCTGCTGTCTGACTGCCAAACATTACAGGGCTGTACGGTTGGGACGGCTCATATCTCACCCTCAATTTGACACCCTCTCACCTAGTTGTAAAAGCCGAACCTCATTGGGAACAATGGGAAGTGGAGCGACAGAGCTCCTGGGGCTGTTAAAGGGAGGAAGCCCCTTTATTTGAGGACACTATAACTCAACAAAAGCCTGTGGCTGTCTGCACACAGAGCGGGCCGAGGATGAATGGGCTGCTCTTACACCGCTCACTTGCATTGACAAAAGCACTGGATCAGCAGAGGGGGAAACCTATCATGTGTGGTCTTTGTGGAGAAAAAAAAGTCTGAATAAAATGACAAAACAGCCCTTGAACTCATCGCGTTCCCCCAACAGGTTTCTGCTTTCACCTTTTTTTTAAATTATTATTTCTTAAATGTAATTAAAGAAACGTCCCACACAGTCAGCTTTTTCCCTGATGTGTGAAAAAGGTTTGATTCCCCGTGTTGAAGCGGCACCCCCGTCAATGGTTCAACACTTGCGACCTTTAAAGACTCCACCAAATTTTTAGCTTATGACCTCACACTTCCAGAAAGTCTAACTCACACCCCACTTAAAGCTCGCACTTCACACATCTGGGCTTTTTTTCTCTCCTCCTCACCTTTCCTTGAAGTTCAACCGTATATATCTTTCATATGGCAGGAGAACTATTTCCTGTGTGTTTCCAGCCCCCGGGGCTCAAACGGACGCATGAATGAGACCGCTGTAACAAAGCAGCCAATACTCGGGAAAGACTGCCGTATTAAACGACTCTTGGGCAAAGAGAGGATGACGTTTTTTTTCTTCTTCTTCTTCTTTTAATAGGGAAGAGAAAGTTGGCGATTCCCCACACGTGGAAGCGTTTTCCTGAGCCGCACGGCTTTAAAAGGCAAACCGTGGAATCCAACAATACTCTGAAACAGTTCAGAGTTGCTCAGTCAGGATCCCACTAATGATTAACATTCCTGGAGAATCACTCCGTTACAGTCTTTTTTCGAGCGTTCTAATCAAACACATGCTCCAGTGCCACAGCACAGAGGGAACTCTGACCACTGAGAGCAGGGATGCTTCTTTCCAGCTCTGCTTAATTGGACACAATTAAAGTCATTAAGGTGGCAGTAAAAAAAGAGCAGAAAGAGCAGAGGAGAGGCCCAATGATCTGCTATTTAAGGCTCCCTGTTGCTCTGATGTTTTTGACCCTTTCACCTCCTCACGTGACTCGCATTCAAAAAGTACAGGAAAATGGTCCGGACGGACTTTTTCGTCCAACCGGTGTTTACCCTCGTTCGACACTGAGACTGCATTGATGCTTGTTTTTATGTATGCGTGTCTTATGTGTTCATATTCCTGAAGAGGACACAGAGGTTATATACATGTGTGGAGCTCCTCTTGGGAGGCAAATGCATACTGGGTTATTAATGCATCCGTTTGCCACATTTGAGGAGCTTCTCTCTGGGTTCGTCGTGGCTTTGACGTTTATTTTTTTACGCTGGTGATATAAAGTCATTTCTCAGCCCGCATTTCCTTTTGCTCTCCTATATAAAATTCCAAGTGTCCATATAAAAAAAGTAAAATAAAACAACTCAACTAGTCATGCATTTATCCACCTTTACAGCAACAATACTGACACAAATTAAAATACCCAGTGCCCATCCAGTGCTCTGAAATTCCCAAATGTATATTATGCATACCTCACTATGGTTTTATTTAACTTTTTTAAATTCTATGCAAGATAACAGGAGGATAGGGAATGTTGAGTTTATGGCCTGCCGTGACTGAATGAATGTAACTGCTGCCAGAAAAACTGAATTTTATAATGACGATTTTAAAGAAACTGCATTCATTGTCATTTGCTTACATTATAGCAGCTCAGCTGGTCAGTGTACGAGCTCAGTGTGCATGCTATGTATATTACACGTGGATTCCGGTCTCGTGATATCCAATCTGTAAGAGAGGCCTCACTCAGCTTAAAAGATATACAGGCCAGACATGGGGTCATTAGTGCCTGGGATCTGTGTGTGTGTGTGTGTGTGTGTTGGCCCAATGTATATGTGCCATGGAAAAGAGGACTGGCTGCCTTATCGCCCCACAATTAAGGATAACAGGTCCCCTGGGCCGAACTTATTCTTAGAACCCTTGCATGTAAAACGCCTGTTTCTGTCCGCTTCAGTGTTATTTCTGGAGCCGCTAACACTGAAGTCACTAATGACACCAAACCATTTTTGTCAGTCAGCATAAAGGAACACATGACAAGAGTGTGAGTATTAAAAAAAAAAATGTTAAAAAAATGAACGAAAGAATAACCCTTTCCATATAATCTGGGACGGCTTTCCTTCAAGTTTGTGTTCCTTCTCAACATCATCAAACATTCCTCCCCTCCATGGTCAGGTGTGCGTGTTTGGAGAGGACGCACGCGCACAGATGTACACATCTGGTGAGCCACTGCTCGTGTTTTCTTTGGGAGCCCAGCCCCTAACAGGAAGACAGCGCAAGCATAGCAAACAAAAGCCCGGCTCTTTGAACCGGCTTCTCACTGGGAGCCCGCCGTCAGGTTGTTGTGGCCAAACGAACTGTTTCTGAGTCGGCTCAGTAGGCCCATTGTGGCCCTCGGGGGCCCGCCGCTCGGCAAGACGTGTCCTCAGTCGGCCTTTGTCAATATTGACCCATCTGCGTGTCACCCGACGACATCGGGCATTTACTGGGATGCGTTTCCACACTGACAATGAAGCGTTCCCTCTGTGTGAAGAGGCAAATGAGATTGTAAAAGCCTCTCTCCTGTGACAGGCCGCTTGATAACAGTAACGGTTAAGACGGTGGAGGTGGAAGGAAACGTGTTGGGACGTCGCTCTTGACTTTTCAGTGTCGCAAAAATTGACAAATACGATGAAATACAGGATTTGAATTGAATGTTTGATTAAATAATTGATGGAAAAGTAACGCTGCTCGAAAATACCACATAGGAAGTCATTCAAAATAAGATTTAGAGTGAATGAATTGAGAGCGACAGAAAGACAGAGAGAACACATTTAGAATTAATTATGGAGGCGATAAGGCTCGCAGAATCAATAACTTCTTTTAAAACCCATTTTTATAGAACAGCTTTTAAGGGATGTCGTCCTTTTATGCAGTTCTTTGGTTCCCCTAATTTAGTTTGTCTGTTTTTTATTTTTTATTATTTATTTATTTTATTATTTTATATTTCTATCTTACTATTCTATTTGTTTTGCGTTGACTCTCTGTAGAGCACTTTGTAAACTTTGTTTTTCAATGTGCTATATCAATAAAGTTATTATTATTATTATTTGTGGCCAGGTCTAAATATTTCATTTTTATTCACGTATCCTCCTAATTTATCTGCTTCTTTATTTATTGGAAATCTAGATGATCAAATCCAGCTACCCTTGAATTCTGCTGCTGATGTTGGGCAAACATCCTCTCAAGAACAAATAACAACATTTTTATATACTACATTTTCAGCTGATTTAGCTGTTCATGCACAATTTGAATGTTCCCTCTGTCTAATTGTGGGACGATATTACTACAACACAGACTTCCATTTGTAACTACAACATCATGTTAGACGAGCATGACATCACTGTTGCTGCATCACAAACCGTCTCAACGACAAGAGCATTACGGTTTACAGAACGGAGATGGACTCACATCAGCTCCAGACTTTGTTTTGAGCAATTGATAAGCCTAATCAAAACACATGTCCAGGGATTCATTTCCAGGCAGCATCCCTTCCTGTTCTTGATATCCAACCCTGTCAATGTGTAACACTGGAGAAAAAAAAACTAATTTACTGCTTGAGGAGAAATGGGAAAGGGTCTAGTGTTAGTTTAAATATATTCCCAAGAGGCCCGGAAGGGGATACAGTATTGATTTATTGCTTTGTTTCCCTTTTCATATTCCGATGTGTTTTCGGAGATGTTTTAATGGGCTATTATAATTGAATCAAGCCCCGTGTCATTCGGGAATTCGGCCAAACTCTGACATCGTTTCCAAACCGAATTAATTGTGTGGTTTAATTTGACTGGATGGACGATTTTAACGAGGAAATGTTCTAAGAGGAATATCCTGGCAGACGTCCAGCAACTGTCCGTCTGTAACTGTAACCTTTCATGAAATCTCAGGAAATGCCTTTGTTTAAGTCCAAAAAAGCCCTTGCCCTGCGGAGTGGATTTAAAAAAAACCCTGTTGACCTTTTCCATATCATCCAAGCTCACTGACTCCACCCCTGTGACAATGCCAACAGGGAAGGAGGAACAAGAGCCACAGGAAGGGAAGGGGGGTGGGGGGGGGTAGCATATTTCCAGCCGTGGGTCCGAAAGCTTTGACTGAATCCCCTGTTGTGTGCCGGGGAAATGAGCTGAGATTTATAATGACTATCTCAGAGAAATATGTTTTCTTTTGCTCCTAGCCCTTGATGCCGCGGTGGCTTGGATGGATCCCCGCCGTAGATGAGGAGGACGGAGGAGAAAACATGCATTCCTGCAGGCGGCCATGTTTGGTGTCAGGTCGGTGCAGATGAGAAAACTCCATCTGACATTCGGCATCTCCGCAACCGTGATCCCCCTTTATTAAATACAGACACGTCGGTAATAACCAGTGTCGTATAGCGCTTCGTACTCATGCCTGCTATACGAGGCGGTGATAATGAAACACGTGTGTCAGGCATGACTCTCATCATCGGTGGTGGTCTGATGGTTAGTGCCGCAATTATGCCGTGTGGTTACCAGAGATCTGGTGCCTTCGACTCCGACGTGAGAGCCAAACCAGTTTTCCTCTAACATCATCCTGCAGCTCCTAATAAACTTGTGTTGTGTCTGGAAGCGCTAAATCACTCGCTACCTTTAATCACTTTATGCTGAGCATGTGGATCCAACGTGTGCCACCGCTGCAGGCCCCGCCTACTTTCATAGGCGATGATGATTAAAAGCTACAAGAACGGGGTCTGACGGCAGCAATAATCAGTGTTGCCAGGTCCGCGGGTTTCCCGCGGAATTGGGCTACTTTTGAAGTGTTGCCGCGGGTTGAATTTTGTGTCCGCTGGTTCGGGTAGACCTATTTTGCATGCAAATTACATGAATATCTTTAAATAAAAATCCATATTTTAAATGAAATAATGTATTTATACCCAAATCCTACCAAACTGACTCCAGATCAGCACGTACACGCATGGACATGGACTTTAAAAGCAGTGTATATGGTTTGGCACGGGCATATTTTGAGTTCTGATATTGGGCTGGTTTTATTGGCCATTGGGCTGGTTTTGGGCTGGTTTTGTCACACAGACCTGGCAACCCAGTGTAACAGCGCTCTCGATTTGACCATCCGGGCCACCGTCCGTGTGGCCGGGCTCAGTGGTCGTTAGATTCATGGACCACCGGCGTTTAAAAGCAGCCATATTTCATCCGGCCTCCTGCCAACCTACCACAAACAGTTTACAGTCAAATGCGCTCTGCTTTTCTGGAGTTTGCCTGTGGCAGCCCAACTCCATGCCACATCTCCCCCCCCCCCACCCTGTCCAGAGCCATGAAAGACTGGCCTCCTCTGACAGCTCCTCACAACACACGGCCCTGTGCTGCTCCGCTTTTAGCCCTGCTGCGGTGAGCTGGACCACGTCTGGGGATAAAAGTCTGCCAGAGTGTTTGGCTTGCAGGCGATTTACACGGACGCGAAGGGTGATTCATTCTAGCTTTTTTTTTGCACAAACAGGCCCCTGTGTACATTTCGCTGGTACTGGGGCTTTTAAATCAACAGTAGGGAAACGTATACACTCGGGCACCGGGACATACAATCAGCTGGTCGCCTGTCTGTTAGGTGTTGGAGAGTGTATGTATGCGCGTGTGTGGCAGTCATAAACACATATAGGTGACCACTTTGTCCCGGAGAAGCAGATGGACAGAGACAGACACACCACGACATGCCCCGCTGTTTATGTCTGAGACTGGCTTCACGTCTGCGATTTGTCTCCTCCTCCTCCTCCTCCTCCTCCTCCTCCACCTCCACCTCCACCCCACCCTAATGCAACGGCTCACAGGGGTGCTAACGTTATGGCTGGATTCTCCATAGCTTCCAGGTGAATTATGAGGAGCTCGTACAAACAAAAAGGCCTTTCTGCTGCCGAGTCTTTAATCCTCTCGGTCTAGATGCATTCTGGTGCTTAAAATAAACCATCAACATATTGCACTCGTAAACATCAACTTGGCAGAGGAGGATCAAAACGGTTTCTTTCTGCTGCATCCAAGAGACTGGTTATTTTATTCCCCCCCCCCTGCGGTCTCACGCAAGTCTAGAACAAAATGCTCTTCAAAAGTCTTTTAAATCTTTTAACGTCACTTCGGAATCACTGCGGGGCTTTGGAAATGAGACAAGGACAAGTCTATAAATAACTTAATATTAACACAGATTTTCCACCTGCATCGGATCATTGGATATAAGAGCTCAGCCCTCCTGTCACTCAAGCTTCTCCTTTAAATCATCTACACGTTGAATAACTGCAGCATGAGACCCGGGTGTCATCAGGTAAACTACGTAAACACATCCAAGCACATTTACAGGACAATCAACGGTTGATTGATTAGAAATAGAATATTGGCTACCAGTCCCGGCTGTGGAGACACTGGTACAGCTGTCTATTTATAAAGCATGTGTAGTTCTTTGTTTGTTTTTTACTTGTGATTTTGTATGTATTTTATTATATTATAATGTTTTGTACTTTCTGGACCTTGAGTCTGTAATAAAAGTTTCATTGATTGATGAAACAACAAATAACTTGAATGTCTGCATTATACGCTGGGTGAAAGATGGAGGTCATCATGTTGTGTTTGTCAGTAGTTACAGTGACAAATGGTTTATAAATAAAGAAAAAAGTTCCGTATCATTTCCTCTTGGTTTGTGAATTAATTCCGGTTGCAAAGACATCTCATCAGCCTCGAAGGCGTCAACCTCTTCTACAGCCACTAGGTGACACCACCACCTTGGTTCTGTGCTCCGTCCTCCCTGTACCTCTGTCCACAAAGCTCCCTCAGTATCTTTCTCTTTACTCCCTTTCTTTACCTGCCAATGTCCACAGGAAAAAAAATGTATACACCAGTGATATGTGGCTAAACATATAATCATTGATGATAGTGATGTTTTCAAAAAAACCTTCTTGTGCAAGATTGTGACCTTATGCGTCACACGTTGAGGTGGAACTGACGACACTGTGCAGAACCTGTATTTCCTCTTCTGTACCGTCAAATAGCTAAAGGGTATAATTAATTTCTTTCAAGTCAATTCTCCCTTGTGTTATTCCGCACTCCCTTAAACCACTTCCACAATCTATCCAATGTGTCCAAATGAAGACCAAGGCCCCCCCCCCCCCCCTCCTGAATCTGCCCTCTCACCTCGCTGTCAGGCTTTAAGCTGAACTGTCCTGGGATCTGCTCTGTTCTAGTCAGCTGTGGCCACAGTGACAGATTTCAGGCCAGCCTGACTGCGTTCTTTTGCACTGAGTCTGAGCCAAGTAGGTCCGTCACTCAGTCCGGCCCCCCTCAAGAGGGCCTGCACGAGACTTAATGGCTTATGGAGATGTTTGCATGTGCTCCAGCGAGGGCAAAATATTATCTTAGACAGACATGGTTAAATATAGCAGGAACTGCTCTCCTGTGTCTTGGAGGTTAAGCACTTTCTATCACAGCTGAGAATGGAAATGTTTGAAACTGGTGTGGTGTGTCATTGTTCTTCCAAAGGAAACACTCTGTGGCATGTTTTGCTCTGTGAGAGGTCCACAAGGAGTGATAAATGCACTCCAGCAGCATGCAGGGTTAGTTTTATTTAAAAGGGCATGACTGCACTGCAAAGATGACCCTAATAAGTCATGAAGGCTCATGTTCATGTCTTCAAACCAGCATTATTTTAGATGGAAACAAATGCAGACACAACCAGACTCAAGAGTTTTCTCTCAAAGTTGATACCTCCAATAAACAAGTTGCCAGATGTATTCACTTAGATTAATAAACATTTCAGGGAAGAATCTAAAGGACTCTTCAGAGTGGATTTTTCTTTCTTCTTCTTTTTTTGTTTTTTTGTTACAGCTGGTGCACTGTTCTGGTCAAGCCTTCCCCACCTTATCCATCACGGTTGGAATTGAAGAAAGTGAGAGTGACTTCTCTTACTGTATATATGTGTCCGGGGTGTGTGTGACCACATTCTCTCTCACTCAACGGCGCTCCTTGACAGCTATGGAGCCAAGCAGTGGCGGCCAAGCAGCGGTCACGAAGTGCCGACCAGTTGTCACCAAAGTGACAGGCGACAGCTGAGCACATACATCTGGAGGCCGGGGGAGGGGGGGGGGCGGACTCCACTCTCCCAACCGGCCCACGTCTCTGAGTCAAGTTGGTTCAGCTTTGGAGAAACGAGGTTGCACGCAGGGAAAGTGAAATGTTGAAATGCTGCATGCGTAAAAGCGCACAGCACCATCGGAGGATCAGGGAAGGCCAAGTTGATGTCTTTTGTGGGCTGACACAATATGAACTCTTGAAAGTGTCAGTTTGACTGATGGAAGTTGCATTGTTGAGACTATATATTATATATAAAACTCACAACATTAATAAGGTTGACACGTCCCCCTTTCCGTCACCTCTGCATCACTTCGAGAACGTGGCTTTGCATAAAAAACCTCAATGGTAGATAGTGAAATTATGTAAAAATCGGCCTAAATTAGTGAACTTAAAGTCCAAAAACTACTGATGAAACACCCCAAAATGACTTGGTCTACTTACCCCCAAAGCGTTCAGTCGCAGTGAACAGAGTATCCAGAACCAATATTCCCTTAGTGAGAAAGGCGATTCACGCTGCGTCTCATTGGCACGAGATGAACAGTCCAGAGAGGGCGCACCACTGTGCCGCAAAGCTCGACCCAGAGCTGTGCAAAGCGATACGCTTACACTCCAGGCTGCAGTGGAAACCAGCGCGCAGAGAGAGAGGAGAGAGGGAGAGAGAGAGAGAGAGAGAGAGCCTGTTCTGACTTCACCCGCTGTCACCACATCTCAGTCATTACAGCCGCGCACGGTGCGCCATGGTGCTCCTCTCTCCGCGGCCACAGTGAAATGACATTATGAGTTGCTGCGTGCCAATTGGCTTAAACAAGCATGACCCCCCCCCCTACCCCTCCCCCCTCCTTGAAAGACCGACCAGTCTGGAGCACTTTGGACAAACGCTCCTGTGAGTTTAACCATGTGCGCAGTTTTAAGTGATTTCAGTGAGTTCATCTCTTCCTCCGACATGCTGCCCTTAACTTTTATATGACCCGTTGCCTTTATCTGGCTTATATAATGAACCAATAAAAAAACGGTGTGAGTTATAATATCGAGTTTCTCTCTATTTTCCAAATATGATCATTCAGTGAGTCCATCTGTGTCACCACCTCTAGATATATGATCTTTTATATTTCGCAAACCTATCTGTCCCTCTTGCCATCAATATGAACTGGTCACAATGTGCTTCATGTTCTCCCAGACGGACTGTAACACTACTCCTATTTGTAGCGTGCAATGAAAGGTAAGTCTATATGCATACTCTGAAAAGAAGCCATCTGTCTATTGAGTTAGACAAAACATTTCTGGGATGGTCATAGTTTTAACGTGCACGGCCACCACCCATTAATCAGTGCATGAGCATAATAAGATAGGACGTTCTGCAATGCAAGAAAAGTCACGCACAGGATAATTTTTTAATGGCATCGTTATTTATGAGTGCTGAACACGCATCAGATGTTTACTTGCTAGCAGCCTACTGTAATTACAACTTAGATACCTTTGTGGGCCTTTAAATGAGCTCCGTGACCTCCTGTGACCCCGATAAGAGTGTCACTGCGCCCCCAAAACAACTCAACCAAACCTGGATCGCTTGTTGCGTTTGGAAATCAGGATCTGACAGCATCTCCAAAACATGGCGGCTGAAACGCGAATGTGACAAAATACATCCATTGAATCGTACGCCCTTTGACCTTCACGGCTCTGACTGACCTCGGGGACGACCCGGTGACCTTCTCATATCTGAGTGTGCGAATGCATCTTAAGTAAGAACAGGTTGAGCGAGCTCAAAGCTGTCAGTCATTCTCGACACAGCCCTGGCATTAGGCAATGGAACGTTACAGCACCAGGTCTTATATGGACCAGATGGATGGACGATATTACAGCTGCAGATATTACATTATTACATTACACGTCATTTAGCTGACACTTTTATCCAAAGCGACTGACAATAAGTGCACTCAACCACGAGTATAAACTCGAACCAAGAAGCCAAATGACAAAAATACCATATAAGTAAGTGCCATTCAAGTGCCACTGGAGTGCTAATCTGTTCTTATTCAAAGTATATAGTCGGAAAAGATGTGTTTTTAGTTTCCGGCGGAATACTTTTTGCTGTCAGCGGAGAGATATGAAGATAATTTAATTAATCCTTCACTTCACCTGATATAGGCCAAGAAAATCGGTCATCTAACTCATTTTCTTTTTCTTTCTTATCTTATTTTAGCATCCGACCTAAGAGTTTTACACTTTTACACTTGATATTTGGCCTGTATATAATTGACTTACGCATTTGCATAAAAAAAAAAATTACACTGAAAATTATTCTAATTAGGATGGGAGGCATTATATTGAGGTTAGGAGCACATAGGTTACAGCACGACATCTGAAAGGACAGTTACACACATGGGATCGTCACGCTTCTGTGAAAACAGCAGCGAAGCGGATAGATATCACTTCAATTACGTTGAGGATTAATTTAGCATTAAACCAGGACCTGAATGTTAAAACTTCTCTCTATCACTTATCTCTCCTCTTTTCAGAGCTTATCTGCCGCCTGTCTCACGAGATATTTATGGTGGCGTTGGAGAAAAATGAAGTAAAAACAACTTCTGAACGGCATCGCTCACATGAATCGGGATCGTAAAGATGCTCGGCATACTTTCCAGCGTCTCGTGTGTGTGCCATGTGACTTCCCCCCCATGAATATAATAACATAGAACTTCATTCTGATTGCCGTGTATCAAATGTAATCCCGCTGAGTTGCTGAGCATTTGGGCCTCAATCGGTCAACAAACCAACATAGTTCTACTGTCACAGCTGTTTTGTATTTGTTGTGGTTGGTGACAGTGAATGTGTTGTTTACAGAGCCCTCAGACCAGATTAGGAGTTTACGGTGCTGTAACCCCTGAAACAAGAGCTCACCAACAAATCTGCTTTAATTACACGAGACGACGTTTTCCTCTTTTATAAGTGCCGTTTACTGTCTGCATGTAGATCCAGCTCAAGGTGCCATGACTTCACACTTTTCTTCCTTTCTCTTGCCTCTCTTCGGTTGCCGTCCCACAGAATGTGTGTCCTCCAATGGACGCTCTCTTCTATTCACTATTAAAAGGAAAATCTATCACGTGAACCTGTGTGTTTTTGGCCGTGGAGAAACAGCAATGGAGCATTTCTCAAAGTCCGACCACTGACCCGGAGACCCAGTTTTACAAGCTTGTGGGAATTCTGCATTCAGCTTCAGTGAATCCCATCCACATCTACAGTGTATGCTCAGGGAGTAACTGCATCCGGTTGAGTGACATGCGTTTGGAAAAGCACGTTTTGAATCTCGATTTAACGCCTCGAGCCACCGACAGTAATGTAGTTATAACCTTGGTTGCCAGGTTGAGTGCGGACATTTGGCCCAGTGTTTGTGTGGTCTTAATTAATCTGCTCGCCTTCAATGTTTGCTTGACTTTTTATGTGCTGCTGCATGTTTGCCTGGGCCCAGAGTGAGTCAACCAATTTAGCTGAGATTGTTACCTTCGCATTGAAAACACTTTCACATTACTTGTTGTCTTTCTGTCGTGTTGATTGTTTGTCATGTCCAAATGTTGCACCTTCCACCAAAAAAAATTCCTCGTTTGTGTAAACATTCCTGGCAATAAAACTGTTTCTGATTCTGATTCTGATTCTGAAAATGCGGAAGGTTATGTTTTGATTGCCGTGTATTTATTTATTTATTTATTTGTATGCGTGTTACTCGCATAACTAAAAAAGTATAAAACCGAATCGCATGAAATTTGGTGGGATGATTGGTTATTATCCGGGGACCATTTGATTAGATTTTGGGATTGATCGGGTCAAAGGTCAAGGTCATGAAAAGGTCAACATCTTCTTTTTACCATAGCGCGGTAAATTTTTATCCAATTGGCATGCAACTAATGCCAACATCTTCATAATTCAATGCCCAATCTTGTGATATGCGAAAGTATGCGCTCTACCGAGTGCCCGTTCTAGTTAGATTTAGATTTGAGTGTGCAAGTTATGACTTCCTCTAACTTACTGGGCTATTTGCATATAGTCCAGTATAGGTAAGAGTGTCTGTCTCATACACATATTCCATACAGACAATTTCCCCTTAATTCCACTTGAGATATGCACTAATCCTTTGTTGCTGGCACAAAGAGAGAAAATAAATTCACATTGAGGGTCGTTTAAACAATTGAGAGGGGATTCGTTCTCTTAAAGGATCCAGTTTCTTTGAGTTGACACAGGAAATCTCCAGTCCAAACAACGGCAGGAAGACAAACAAACAAGTGACCGGCGCAGCTGGACCTCTTGACCAGTCCCCCGGCTGCTGTCCATGCTCAAACACTGGTGACCAATTAAGGACCACTGGTCAACCCCTGAGCCCCAACTTCACTCACTCGATTTGTTGTCGGGCAGCTTTGTGACAGATTGACAAATGGGATCGCATTACTAACACAATCACGTAAATGCACGAGCTGGAGATGCAGCGATTCAGTCGGGTCCTGATTGGCCGACACCGTTTCTGTAGAATTCCGTAAAGAAAGGCAAAGCAGCAGCTCGATGGCCTACGTGAGCTCCGACAATTTTCAATTCAATTCAATTCAGTTTATTTGTATAGCCCAATTTCACAAATTACAAATTTGTCCCGGAGTGCTTTACAAACTGTACACATAGACATCCCTGCCCCAAAACCTCACAATAACGATATGCGATTGGTATTCTGTTCAGTTTTGATGATCGAGCGTTCTGTGAATACCAGACAATTATAATTGTGCTACATTTTAGCTTTTGTAGTCTGTAATTGGCTCTTGTCCAAGCACTCCTGAAATAACCACAAACAGCCACTGAAACAAGAGGAGGCTTGTTTGCTGACAGCATACTAATTCTGGAATTGTTACAGGGTGGAAGTGGAAACCCACGGCTCTCGGTTGCGTTATGATATTTTCTGGCCTCCATCCTGTATTTCTATCGGGGTTTGCTCTCTTTGTTTGTTTATGGTCTGCAGCCAGAGTTGGAGGCAGAGGCTTTCATTTGGCCAGAGCACATCTCCCCCATGGATCGAAATGTAATTACGTACGTTGGAGATCTTTAGTAGAAATAGTCGGGCAAGAAACTCCTCTAAAAAGCCTGCAATGTGTCGTTTCTACACTTCAGTTTATGTAGATAGGATGCATTTGTTATAGAGCTTTTAAGTGTTGTCGGCAAGCTGCTTCCCCTCGCTTCCAGTCTTTGTGCCGTGCTAAGCTAAACGTCCTCTGGCTCCACCTTGATATTCACCATAGAGCCATAAGAGTAGAATCAATGGTCTCCGCTAACTGTTGAAAAGAACAAGAATGAAGCGTATTCCCAAAACTATCAATTTCTCAAGAACACAGATGACGTTCCCGTGCACGTCGGGTTGTAGAAGCTCCTTTCGCCAGTTATTCAAAACTAATGTATTTTCCTGCCATTGTATTTGCCATCTGCCATCATACTCCTACTTTTACTCCCCAACAGTCAATTATGAAAGAGCTGCATTCACAATTTTCTTTTTAATAAAGGTTCTACTTTATGATTTAGGTCCATCCCCAAGGAAATACACATGCAATAATAATCCTGCTACGTGAAGCAAATATTCTTCAACACAGTAATATTTGTAGCTTAAGATACGGCTCGGTGCGGTTATTAAATTAGCTGCAGAAAAAAATGAGTTTAGAATATAAAAAGGAGGCACAACCATCCAAAGGCCGGGGCAGAGGTGGTGATATTTGACCAGTGGCGGGCCGTGGGCCTGGGGCCTGGGCCTTCAGTGAGGTCCTACACAGTCCCACCCGAATTAATCCACCTCTTATTACTATCATTATGATGCCATGGCTCTAGACCAGGGCTGCTCAATACGTCGATCGCGGCGTAGTATTGGTAGATCGCATGACATTAAAAAAAATTGGCCCGCCCCCGTCATTTTCTCTATAGCACGTCTTTGTTCATTTATTAAACTAAACAGCCGTCTGATGTTGATCGTATCTACACAACAGCATGTCATTTCTCTCGGCTCTCCGTCTCGCGCGCTGCAGAATGCATCGGGACGGAGAAAAAGAAGAAGAAAAAAGTCACTTGCACTAGTTTGTTCACTAAACAGGGCATTGTCGCACCCAAAGCAGATTTCAAGTATATGCTCGACCAAATCGACATCTTCTCCTCCTTCCGCCATTGTGGGTTGAAAAAACAGCTTTGTAGTCCGCGAATTAATTCCTTTATCAAATTCAGTTTCCTAGTTCTGAGGTTCTGCATCTACCTGCCCATAGGACCCGCCTCTCAATATTGGTAATCCAATCAAAAGACGTGCAGCAGTCCGCCTGCTCGCTGCTCCTGTGCCGGTTCCGGGGCCTTCTAGAAGGCCTAGAGGAGCCAACTCTAAAGCTGATTGCTTGACACAACATCGTCATTCCCATTCACTTGAAGCTACCAGCGCCCGCAATGTTGATTCTGAAGGCCTAAGGGCAGATTTTAGCCCCCTGGCAACACACGATGGCTGAATATGATTGGATAAAAGATCGAACATAAAGACCAGCCCTCCAAATCTCAACCTGGCGCTGGCAGCAGCGCAACCAAGAGGAACACTATGAAATTAAGAGAATAACTCTTACTCTGGGGAATCATTGAATACATATTTGTGGGAAAATATATTTAGAAAAAAATATATATTCTGATGATGTTTAGGCCAGCAGAGAAGGCCTTGCTGGCCCTGACGGCCCGCCACTGTATTTGACCAATTTCAAGTGATTTAATCCGAGTTCAGCGTATTATCTTCCCTCGGTCTGCATCTTTGTTCGCGTGGACGAGCTTCCCCGCTACATTTTCACGCCCCTCTAAATGTTATGCCTCAAATATAAAATTATCAGACCCTGATGTTTGCTGGCTTCCGTCCCCCCCCCCCCCCCATCTTTGTGTCCTCCCTGAGCCTCTCATTCTTATCCCAGACGCTGCAATGCTTCTGCTATTATTTCCCCAGCTGTGCATTGCCTCGACTTAGTTGTTTTGTCTCTCTGAAGTCTTCCTTCCGCTACCACTGATGCTTCATCTTCTCCTCCACGTCCGAGTTGTCAGACCTCGTCCAATCAGAACTAGCACGCCGGCTCCGGTGTTCGGTTTCCGTGTCGCTGTTGGTGGCTCTTTGATACTCTGCTTTTCTGGCACCCTAGACTGTAACCAACACCTCCCCGTGGGATCTCTCCCCCGGCAGTTATCCTCCTGTCAAAAGAACTATGAAAGACTGACATAACACTTTAGGCAAGATTTCATGAAAAGATAGAACCCCCAAGTGTGTGATTGCATGATTGCAACTCCAGGAGAGAAACCGATGAAGACATTCACACCTTTAGACACTCGGCACGAGTTTGAGATTTGCTGTGGTCGAGTGGTGCCGCCGCCTGGGAGATATTTGGATAATTTCTTCCCCTGCAGTATATAATCCCCTTCCAGCATTATCCTCTCTCTACTTGGCAATGGAAACCATTTGCAAAGGGCCAATCCGATGGATGGTGTCTGTTTCCCTCATAACACGGGCCGTGCATCTTCAACTGCAACCCTGTGCAGCTTTCGGCAGCACTGTAATTTAATGGGAGCCTATGGAATTCAGTGTCGGGTCATATTGCTTCAGTGAAATACCATCAACAGCTTTGTTCCGCCACGAAGAAAATACATTCACAAAATGAGGTCAGCCACATTTCTGGGCGTCACTTTACGCACTTCCCATCACTTTTTTACAGACTTGTTGGAAGGCTGAAAAAAGCCAGATAACCAGATTTACAGCACAGGTTTAAGCATCAGCACTAGCAGGCGGAGGGTTCTGAAATTTAATTCGACATCACCGTGATCGTGGAATTTGCTCTGATGACAGGCGTCTCTCCGTCGAAGGCTTTTACGTTTCTTTTTCTGCAGATCAGTATCCTGAGGATCATCAACCTGGGGCCGCGCCAGTACCGCTCTGTCTGCACCTCTGCCAGACCGACAGGCTGATGGGGGAATGTTTTTTCTGTGGGTGGTGGGGGTGGGGGTCTCTTCGAAAGGTAGTCTGAGGGTAGCGGTCTCTCGGAGGAATCTGCACCATTCCCTAAATTCCTCAGAAGGCAACCTGCTTCCGAGGAACATGTTTCAATTGGAGGTGCTCGCTTGCCGTTGAGTTTTTCCGCAATTCTGGAAAACTGAGGGCCCTTGCTTTTTGCACCCCTTTCCATTATCGCTTTAACTCTCCTTTCTTTCTCCCTCTCTCTCTCTCTCTCTCTTTTTCTCTCTCCCCCGTTCTCGTGGAAATGCGCCATTGACAGATCTTTATCGACAGCCCCGTCCCTGCTCGGGCTCGTCGCTCGCCTTTGTTTTATTTCACTGACCAAGCGCTGAGCCAGGATGAGGGATTTGTGTGCGCTTCTCTCTCCGGCTCTGCAGCTCTAATGTGAAACTGGTGTATTTGCGGTAGTGACAATCCTTTTCCACTCCACGAATCTTGCCCCGGATGATAATAACATGGGTCCGTGCCTGGGGGACAACGCGCTGTGGTCGGGGTCAGCCACACATGGAGATGGTTGTGCGCCTGTGGAGGACATACGCAGCGGAAATGTCAAAACAACCCTCGGACAAGTAAAAAGGAGAGGAAGTAAAACACTGAGAAAGTGAGACAAAAAGGGGATAAAAAAAAATTTGCAAGTGAGGAAGTTGAAGACAGATGGACACAGGCATTTCATGGACGAAGACTCTGAATATCACACATGTAGAGGACGAGAACTGCCCGCTTGTCCTTGCTGGTAGGATTATATGGTGGAGGTGAATGGAAAGACTGTGTGCAAGGGGTGTCACCTTTCCTTCCCTCCTTGGCTGGGGACAAACAGGCTGCACGAGTCTCCAGAGAGGGCCAGTTCCACTCGGGGCCCTGTCTTACTCTGAAACTGCACTACATTACCCAGAAGGCACGGCCACCAAAGGCCTCCAAAGGTTGTAAGAAAAAAAAGTGTTAATTCATTTCAGCTCTCTCTATTAGCAGATGAGAATATGTGAAGCATGTGTGCTTGAGATTAAAAAACATTTTTTGTGTGCTTTTTCTTACTCTACCAAACAAATAAAATAAGCCCACATGTCACTTCAAGAATAGTTGTGTGCTGTTTTGTACAATCTACGACTTTCAATAGGCTCATCCAACTCAAGCAAACTGATAACGCTGTTATTTCTCTGATGAGGATTTTCTCCTCCAGTTGACGGAGCCATAAAATATGTTTAAAAAAAGTGTCGCTGAGCAGTCTGGTTCCTTCATGATGGCCGAGTGCCGTTTCTCACATTTGATTGTCGTGATGTGTTTTCGCCAACAAACCGCCAAAGACCAGATGCGTGATTTGGAAGGAGCCCAGAATAGAGACGTGTGACACGGCCCAGCGCACCGTCTTCCAGGCTGCTGGTATCAACCGCATGAGTGGGAATGAATGTCTCCTCACAACGACACTTTGCCTGTCAATCAACGCGTCCCTAAGTAGAAACACTGTATCTGTGAATGCCGTCTGGTTTCATTTGATCCTCTTCGCCTTAAAAAAGAAAAACGATCTGCGTCTCTCGCTTAGTTTGAATTTAATGAGGTGGGTGACAATGAAAGAAAGCTGCATCATGTGCTACTCTTAATGACCCGGCTATTGCTATTGTCACAGCACATCATTACCATTCCCAATGTGTGATTTCTATTGTACACTGGGCTCATTAAAAGTGTCACAGGAGAGATGTCCCTTCTTAAGCCTCAAATAAGCAGACTTTGAGAGAAGGATCTGTGTAATTAGCCCAGAAACAGGATTTACCCCCCCGAGATCAACTTCTGAACACACACTCTTGACTTTTTGGGAAACAATCCAGCACCTGTGCCGGGCAGGGAATTGAATCTGATATCCAAAGGAGCACTAATGCGATCTCGCATGTGTTTGTGCATGCGTGTTCAGATGTAAATAGAAGGTCTTGTATTGCAGGAGGCCGGACACACACACACACACACACACACACAATAACATCCAGACTTATGTGACATTCAGAGACAAACACTATTATGATATATATGACTTATTTTCAAAAGATGCCATGTGTGAGAAAATTAGATAAATGTTTTCCGGGGAAATGAGACCTCAATGAATGCGACAGAGGCAACAGTGATGGATTGTGACTAACTGGTAAAATGAATCAATCAAAAGCTGGTTTTAGTTTGCCACACTGAATACTACTCATGCAGTGCAGCCTACAGCAACATGGAGGCGTTGCTTCAGAGAAGCTGCTGTTGATTCTCTTCAAACAGAGCTGATGGTAACTTAAATATTTGTTGTTTCACACTAGAGATGAATAATGTTTCTTCATATTTCAGTTTGAGTCCAACCTTGACAGGAAGCTGAAAGTCAAGGTGTGTCAGCATGTCCATAACAAGCTGAATTTGAGTCTTTTTGTATGCGCCAACCCTGCAAAATGATGTTTGCATATCAATTAAAACAATCACGAAATGAAGTGTCGAGTCATAAAAGGTCAAAGAAAACTAATGAAGTTACCATTAACCGGAGACATAACGTTCTCCAACAATCCCTCGCTTTGTGATTCAGTCCATAACATGTGCATGTAATAAGCTATGAATCCCAGACGGGGGTTTCCTGTTGTTTCTAAGAACCTCGATGTGATCGGATCAGTCCCGCTGTAGTTTCCCTGCACAGTCTTTATAAAGGATGACCTTGCATTTCTACATATTCATACTTACAACTTGCACCTTGATTTCATAGAAGACTTGTATTTAACCGCTGGTTCAGCCGGTTCTCATTCCCGGGCGTCAAATACCGACCTTAAGTCACGCCCCTCTGCGCCTGATACCAACGCACATGGCACCCCTGGGTGTCCGTATGAGACGCAGCGGGCTTTCACATCAGGACGAACCCATCAAGTCCCGATGAGACGCTCAGAGAAAATGTAGCTCAGGGAGTGTGATGATGTCGTAAAAGGACCAGCAGATAGGTGTGGAGTTATTTGGATGTCATGTTTGTGTGTTTTCCAAACTTATGTTACATATGGTACCTATTTATTTAACCCTCCTGTTACCTTTCAGGTCAATTTGACCCCATTCAATGTTTAATGTCGGTGTTCCTTGGGGTCAATTTGACCCCAGGCTGTTTTTCACTGTGTCAAACACATAAGAAATATCAACTTTTTTATATATTTAAAGGGCTATTTAGGTAGTCAACAAACAAACATAAAGTACCTCACACTTAAACTTGGAAAACAATATTAATTCAAATAATTTTCTGGAGGTTTTAATTGCTGGGGTCAAATTGACCCCGAGGGTAAAATATGTTAGTAAATGTAAAGGTAACAGGAGGGTTAAAAGGCAAAACATTCGGTTTTTCCTAAACCAAACTTAGGGGTTTTGTTTGAATAAGCAATGTTAACCATGTGTTAACTGCGACATGCGGTTTGGAAGTGGGTTCTGACAAAGGGTCAGTATGTGTTGGAAAGAGAACGTGTTGTCTGAGGTAGACAGTTCACCCCAAAATAAAAATAAAATATAGGAGCTGTGAGCTGTATTGTTTTGGTGTGAGTTTTCCTAGTTTTGGAGAAATATAAAGGGAATATATTAGAGTCCTGTATTTGTGCTCAATTGCCCCAAGAAATACATTTACTCAACAGCAATGTCTTTTTCCAGAAATCGTGACCCGGTTGCTCAAGATAATCCCCCGGCCTTGTTGTGAGCTCTGGTTGAAAGAACACCATCTCGATACATACAGTAAGAGAGTGACCTGTCCCTTTAAGATAGCCTCATGTCAGTGTCCTGTGACAATCAACTGAAGTCACACATGCTCACTAAAGCGTCGCTCTACATTACCACAATAGGCGTGCGGCGTAGTTGTGGAATCAACCTTCAAAAATCCCTGACCCTGAGTTTTTTAGTTCATGAGCTCGTCATACAAAAGAGGCAGCAGCCACTTGGAGATCAGTTATAGCGAAGTCTGAAGAGCTGTCATGGAAAGAAAGGGTGTTGCCACTCAGAGGGTGTACCATAACCTTTGTGTATATACCCCTGTCAACTGCCCTCTTTCTCTCGCTCAAGTGCTCATCCATCAGTTTAACCCAACACTCCCTCACTGTCTGCTTTATAATCGGCACGGCGACGAGTGATCCGAGCCCCGAGGCGACCGACAGCCGAGAGTGTCATCGCCCTCCTCTTCCTACTTCAGGCATGAAGCCTTTAAGACGCTGTGCTATGGATCATATATGCACTGTCTCACACACACACACGACAGCTACATGCTCTCAGGTCACTGAGGTGACGTTCGGAGTGTCGGGGCTGTGTCCATCACCGTGGATATAGTCTGTCACCGCCATAATGGCGTGGGATTTCAACATGCAGGGAGGGAGGTGCGACGCAGCCGGCTAGTTTCAGAGTTCACATTTTCTGCACGGCACTTTTGATGGAGACAAATGATCCTCTTTCAGCCCGCACAGAAACAGCAATTGAGTTGGACAATGGGGCCGATCAGACCAGTACGAGGATATAAATACAGGGTAAACTAAGAGCATAATTCATTGTCAGGGCACACATATTGTTCTGGGTTATATTAGGCGGCGGTTTATTCCAGGGAGTAAGCGCAGGCCAAGAGAGGATCACGCTGCAAGAAAGGTCTTTGAAAGGAAAACATTCTTTTAAAAACCCATTTGATCACCCATTTTTATCACTTGCTTGAAGGGAAACACTATGTTTAGACTAAGTCCTACATACACTCACTTATTTGGCTCTTCTTGATGTCCTAAAAAAAAAAAACTGGGGCAGGAAGCTTTAAAATCAAATCAATGATTTTAGAATAACAGTGGCTATGTGCAATGTGAAGTGAGTTGCGTATAGGGATAAATCTGCAGTGTCTTTTAGCTCATTGGTTACTTTCCCCCGCCAACACTGCACTGATACTCATGTCTTAAAAGTTGCTGAGCTGCACATAAAAAAGAGACTCTTCAAGTTCAAGCCGATGTGAACGTCTATTCATGACTTCCCTTCAGGGCAGTTAAACTCTGGTGAACATTACAATAATGCTTCAGAGTAAAATGAGACTGGTTCCAGTCTGTCATTATGGTTGTACCACAGAACAATGCCAGACAGATGTCACTGGGGATGAGACAAGCTATGATGAGAAGATGGAAGCCGTGTCATGAATGACATAGTTTAAGAGACATGAGTCACTCTGCAGACTGTTTTGCTCACGGTTGTTTCTCAGACTCGGCCATCCGACGGGCTCCTTTGCCCCAACAACATAGTTCTGGGCTGGTAGGGTATAAAAAAACGCTGAAGTAGCGAGTGTGTGTGTGTGTTTGTGTGTGGGTGTGTGTGTGAAACAAAGACAGCGAAAGAGAAAAGAGGTGACTGTGTCTGAACTGAATGTTTGTTCTATCTTCCTGATGAGTATCGATTGCACCATACTGTGAAGAGAAAAATAGAACAAAGGTTGGAATTTAAATACAAATTAGCAAAAAAAACTTTTGGAACGAATGAATGAAAAAAGTTCATCATCAAAAGAATTTTGATGATTAAACTTAAATCATCCCCGCTGTGGGAAACCCTGCAGGTTATTTCTTGGTTGTCCATAATAAAATGAAAAGCAAGTGCACTGTGTCATAAAGCCAAATTGGAAACACAAGAAAGTCTGACACTTAGATTTATGTGAACGTTTGTGCTTGGGAGGATTTACACCATCTTGCCTGAGCAAAAGCCGCAGCTGAAATAACCCCGAGCGGTCCAAACCCTCAACCCTCAAGCCGTCAGCGCCACTTTATGGAGTGCAAGAAAGTAGCAAGAATTATACGGAACATTCACTTTTAATGTGCTGTAAGAAGACGAAAAAGACACACGCGGTGTCATCTTTGCAGGAAATGACGAGAATACAGCGATATGTCATTGAGACACGAGCAGAAGAGGGTTTGTATTTTGTGTTTTACCATGTGATGCTTGATTCTACTGATCTTTGTCAGAGCCCGCGGTCTGTCCACCAGCTGTGTCCAAACAACCCACAGCCAACCCACTCCTTGTGTCTGGGAGCAATGACTCGAGCTGGAGGTGGTGGGAGGGAGGCGAGGGTGTGGGTCATCTCAGCGTGGACCAAAAAGCTCCCCCTCTCCACGCTACAGTAACTTCTGCTTTTGACATGTGGAGGCCCCGAACTCATCCATCCTCCCCGGCTATTCATACAGACGGGAAGGTAAAACGATTTTGAGTAAGCCCGCTGCTTCAGAGTCATAATCTGTGACATTCTTTGTATTTATAGAAATCTATTTCTTGGCACAGCAAGCTCCTGGAACAGTCTTGATTCCCAAACCCAGCAGTGACACTGGGTTTGTAAAATACAGCACGAGTCAAACGTCAACGTAACACAATGGCATCAAAGTACGAGCCATAATAAGTGTTATGTACAAATACTGGAGCAATAACAACTATTCAGCAAAAGCGACACAGTGGAAACACAGTATTTGTAGAACAAACTCCTGAAACTCTCGGTTCAGTCACTCTTTGACTGTCTTTGCAAAGTTAAATAGGCTATGCACGTTGAGTGATATCATAAAAACAATCCTCAGTGTGCAAGCTGGCTCAATAAAAGTGTGTTCAACATCACACAGATCCTCAGTCAGGAGCCGGTGGAGCGACTGAAGGAGAAATCTGGAAGAGAGAAGAGAGATGTTACAGTGCAGATGGCGTGTCTTCATAGATAAGGGACCGAGTGTCCTTTGAGGAGGCAGAACAGGCAATCCCCGCTCAGGGGGCTGCGCAGCATCTGCAGCCAGACGCTAATAGACGACTCCGAGAACTACATTGACAAATTGAATGCCACCGATGAGTAATGGCAACGAGGCTTGGAAGAGAGAGATCGTGACAGGAAACGACGGACTCATTTGCTCCAAATTCAATGGTGCATTACAGGGGGAGGGGAGTGGAGGGGGGGGGGGCTACCTAAAATACTGAATGCCAAATTTCAGCTTTGCAATTTACTTATTTCAAAAGGAAAGGTTACAATTTTGGTGCAGCAGAAAAAATATTTGTATCCAATAATTAGCAACGACGGTTTCTGACTATTTTTGGAGAACACTATTGTGTATGATGTAGTGTATTTTAGAAAATCTTTTAAAAAATGAATGAATAAATCAAATGCTCTGACAAATACCAACTTGACGACCCTAACTTTTCCCAGACAACTGGAACGGGACCATGCCTTCAGACTATATAGTGGCCACGGATATTCAGATTTTGCACAGGCCCGTGTCGTACAGACACCCTCTGGTCATGCGTTCGCTAAACATGCATGGTGGCTTTGTCCCTCTATGGTGTTTGACAGTAATCTTTCAACGTCTTTGTAAACTATGTAAACACAGAAAGTTGTGGCTGTGATTGGGCAAAACCTCGTCCGAGTCTAATCTCCCGTCACACTGGGATCTGGCGGTACTGTATTAGTAACTGAAAAAAAGCAAAAGGACCGAGCTCAGACCATAATAACCTTACAGTCGGCTGCGTAATGAGAAAAGTTCCGTTTCCCCCCCCAACACCTTTCCCCAGACTGTCGATGTTGCAGCTAAAAACATAGCGAGACATTGGGTCATATGGTTTCACTTTCAGTAATATACTTTCCAACATGCTCTCTGAAAAGCTCCCGTTTCCATTTTTAGTAGGTGTGGTCTTCTATTTAGGTCACAACAGAACTCAGAGGAGAGGAATTCCCTGTGTATTCATGTGAGGGAGGGTTTTAATGAACTGCACGCTGATTGATATGGAGCGAGTCAGCGCACTTTTACACGGGAGGCACGACTGTGACTGCTTCATTTCGGGAACAAAAGATACTTGACTTAGTACATTATACTTAAAATAAATTAGGCGAAATGCTCCAACATGTCCGATCAAGAATTTGATGATATTCATGTTGAGAAATTAAAGGAAATTGGTGTTTCAAAGGCGAGTTTATTCAGTTCTAGGAACGAATCTGAACCAAACATGCTCAACTCTTCATCAGGTTATCATGAGCTACATACCAAATAGTTTTTCATCCGTGGAAAAAAAAAAAAAATGCACGTGCGGAGGACGACGGCAGAGGATCCATGAGTTAAGGCCAGCCAGTATATTGGCAGTCCAGCCAGAGCTCCCACTCAAACCCCGTGGACAGCTCTCTCCGCTGAATAAAAAAAGATGCTTTATGGCCTCCGGTCCTGCCGGGTTGGCAGTCATGCACTGCGGCACTGTAGCTTATTCCAAAACTGCAGAGAGCAAGTCTCATTAAATATGGTTTGTGAGCGAGTTTGTTACATTAAACCACAGTCTGTGGAATTTAGAAAGAACCCTGCATGTGTTCTTGTCTGGTCCTCAGGGGGGGACACGTGGGATTTTTACCAGCTGCGACAACGAGTGGCTGGTATCGTTTCCCCCTTGTGAGTCAGTGTGTGTGTGTGTGTGTGTGTCATAATGGCGACACGCGGTCCTGGAGATACCTACTGTCGCGGGAACTAACGGGTTTGAGTCGTTCTGGGGACAAAAGCATCACAACTGTAAACTTTACAAGTGAGTACGTGAGATTAGCAAGGACGCAAGAAGTGGGGAAGGGGCCATTGCCCCCTCCAAACACTGTACTACTCGCTTGGTTTGGCGTTGTGGTTGGTGCAAGATGGTCTCTAGTCTCACCTTTATTTTACATGGAAAGAGAGTGATTTCACTACTTTGTGACTATTCCAGTTCCTGGTGTGTCATCCTCTGAACATCACCTTGCTGGAATGCTCTCCAAACCACAAAACTACCAGCAGATGTTAAGCAACCCATTTTTCTCGGTTCTCACGAAGCAAAACGCAACATAAACGTTAACCTCAATCCTTAAAATACTATTGGATACAGTATTGCGATCTTTTCTCAAGGATAAATTAAAGTAAAAGACCTGCATTCAATATCTTACTAAAACTATTCATTTTGCAAACTGGCCTAATCCAGATTGTTATGAGTGTTGGTTACCTTTATCTCTATCATTTCTAAAAATGAACTTATTTTTCGGAAAAATAAGTCTGAACTGGAGCTGTAAACGGATTATAGTCGAGTGAACCGTACAATATCTTCCTGCAAATAGTACTGGGGTTGACATATATGTAGTATCACTCAATTTAAATACTTTAAGTAGATATACCTCCATACAGTATTTGAGTACAGTCCCGTTTGGGAATTATTTAATTAGCATAAAAAAGGTTTGTCCCATTTTGACCTGCATACTATTGGACTGTTTAGAGCAGTTTTCTGGGATGTTTGTGCATGACTGGGCACTTTTCTGCGTGTATGCCTGTGCTTGTGCTCGTCCGAGCCGGCTGAGTGGATTAGGTCTGGTCTCTGGCTCTCGTCAGCACATGCCGGACACGGCGCTCTGAGGCCCTGCATTCATTCCATGTTGTTTTCATTCCCCCACCTTCGCTAGGTGCACAAAAATTGTTTTCTCAAGACTTTGCATTCCACCCTCCCCCCCAGAAAAAGTGCGAGAGCATTTACTTCTACACACACACACATCTGGATCGTAGCCTTTCATTTGATCCCCAACGTTTTTCAATTATGCAGCACAGCCGAACAATTATGAACCGTTTCTTCTTTTGTGCTAAGCTGTGTTGGCACAGACAAACTGTAGGTGAACCGTGATTAACCGCATATTGCCTTATCCTTCATTTATCAGAGAAATCTACATTCATCTTGGCCATTAGTGTTGCTGAAAATAACCGTATGAATCTGATGCTTTTCCCTCACGAGAGGGGCCCTATCACTCCGTTAGCGCTGTAAACTGGAGCAGGAAATATCAAGGCCTGTAATTACAGTCAGATACAGAAGGTAAGGAAGTGAACAAACATTCCTGATCAGAGGGCAGCCTGGATAGTCGACACACGAGACTTCCTCCAGAACACATTCATTTATTAGCTTTTCATTAGTGAATTCACCCTCGGTTTTGATCCTTCCCCAAATAAAGCTACACAGATTTTCCAAGAAGCAGTTTACGGTTTTCTTCTCCTTTTGTAGGCAACCTCAGGGTCAGGATCTGAACCGTCGGCTTTCAGCGTAAAGCTAACGAGAACACTCGCCACAACACACCATGACCAACCACTCTGTAAACACACACATCGTGGTTTCATCAAGCGCGGCATAACATTGGTATTCCATGTTGATGCTAATGACCCTTCGACGGCCTCTTGCTTTGATCCTTTGACATTCTGGGACTGGGCAGCCGACAGGCAGCAGTTGGCATGCTCTGGCACATCCCGAGTCTGGCACCGCAGATGGTTTGAGCTGAACGTGTTGTGTCATCTCACAGCCCTTTTTACCGGAATGAGACATGGCTGAACACCTCCTGCCCTCAGAAAACCGTACCATCATTCATTCACCGTCGACAATTACAGTGTCGTTCTGGTTTTTTGGGGCGAAGCCCGTATTGCTTTTGGGAAATGTATGTTATGCATCTGTCTGTTTAATTTCTGTTACTTTTAATCACACATGTACCTTTCTTTGTATAGAAATACAGTGTGGCCTCAAGAATTCTGAGTCATATATATATTTAACTTTTCTGCGGGTTTCAATATTCAACTATATGTGAGCAACATTGTTGGTTTAGTTTGAGTTTGATCAGTTTATATTATCAGTAATGTGCCATCAGCCTCTATAATCCAGCCTCAGTTAATGTTTACCCTCACACTTACTTCCATTGTGAGTTTAAGCACCACAAATATGCAAATATTTATAATATAACTTTTTCCGTATCCTTTAAAAAAAAAGTCCACAGTTGTTAATGTATCTGGCACAATATTTTTGAACAGACCTGCATGGCTCCCAAACGACGAACCTGAAGATATTTGGTGATCCCCTGACTTTTCCTCTCGCGGCACCATGAGCACGACATTTGTGGTTTTAAATTTAAAAAGTCTCGATTGCTATCAGATGGATTGCCATGAAATTTGGATATGCACGTTCCCCTCAGGATGCATTATGAAAACTTTGGTGGCCTCTGACTCTCGGGACAAAAACTATGTCTGTAAAACATCATGCTGGCGTCTTCATTGGAAGCAAGTTAGCACGTTTATGTTCAAAGCTTGTATACTGCTTGTATACTGCCTTTGTGCTGAAGCACAGCCTCACAGAACTGCTAGGGTTGTAGATTATTAGTCTTCTTATGTTATACGCTCCTGGAAGCATATGTATAATTTCTCTCATGTTGGCATATCATCTCTGGAAGGTGGTGGGTTATTTCCTATTATACATTAGCAGCATCAATATATGATTTTAGCTCTTCTCCACTAGATAACTTGAGTTACTTCCTAAGCATTTGTCGACCATTCTGATTATTAATCTACTTCAATCGAGTTTACTGGATAGAAATACAAAGGTCGCCTCCAAGTAAAGCATTTAAATCCTTATACTTCTCACCACAAACGCATGAAAAGACTACTCGATGTGTAATTGTGTTGTCATATGTTTGTGTTACTGAAGCATATTTACTGAATGATTTTTTCACGATTGCTGGTGCGATAAAGAAGTAAACCCTTTTCATATCACATTTCCAAAAGCATGGATGGCTGTCTCATAGATGGGTATTTGCCCCTATGGCACCCTGGATCACACAGACGACCTCATACCAGAGAGATGCGCTGTACTGGCGTGGAGCTGAGATTCTAGCACCAAACAAACAGCCCCCGAACAAGCTTTCAAAACAACGCTGCCAGACTTTAACGTTACGCAGCATATTCAATTCAATTCAGTTTATTTTGTGTAGCCCATTATCACAAATTACAAATTTGCCTCAGAGGGCTTTACAATCTGTACACATACGACATCCCTGTCCCAGGACCTCACATATAGGTCGTCTTCCACTGGTCTTGTCTCCACTTTTCCATCTTATTCCCAAAGCCTGAGCCTGGCCAGTTTTCCACAGACCATTGAATAGTCCAGCTCTGGGAGCTAAAATACATTCCCTTCTTGCAAGATCTTGATATGATTCACAGCTCAGTTTCCAGCGGATATGTGCGAGCACGGTTTTTGCTGGAGTACTGGCCTTTAAGCAGGAGGCCCCACAGTGCTTTGTTGTGGTGGGAGGCAGCGCTGCTATCCCAATAGAAATCTCTGTCACATGGATTTCGGATGGCAGGAAAGCCAACAAGAGGGGCTTTCATATGAAATCCCCTGAACGGGGTTGCTACTGTACCACCGTGCTTCCCCCCCCTATACCTTACCCGGCGGAAACAGATCCTATCTTCCCTTATCGTTGGGGTAACTCAACCCATATTTATTTAATTCCACCAGTTGACGGTTTGCAGAGGCAATAGTGACTCACATCATTACATCATATGGAGCAGATGGAGAGAGATAAATAATGTTACTCAGAAAAGATGAAACCTTCCCACACACCAAGATAGTACACCACATCACATCCGAAAGACTTTGTTAAAGTTTGGGCTCGACTAAAAAAAAGGGAAAATACCAAATCGTGAGCAGAGAAAGAAAAGCATTTCAAACACTCACTTGACTCCAGGAGTTGGACAAAGTGTTGAAAGCCAGCTGAAGGCTAAAGCGGCGGCTCGGAATGAAGGGGAAATGATTACGACCGCAAGGACGTTGGCTTGGACGTGACTGGTTGTTTACTGCCAAGAACAGCAACTCAGCCGAGGAAACGAGAACCAACGAGCCCCCTGCTCTCACGGAGCAAGCTACTTACTGACCAAATGGAATTGAGAATAAATTGAAGTTTTACTGGATCGTAACGTGGATGAACGCAGTGCAATACTCGCAGAACATAAGTCACTGGAAGGGAGGCCTTGCCACATGATATTCTCCCATAAATATGAACCCTCTGCTTCGGACAGGATAACATCTGAAGCACAGGCATGAGTTTGACGGGTTTGCGTGAGGGCTCAGATAAGCATCGTGATGCCTTTCAGTCAGCAACACTCCCTGTGCAGAGGCGAGAGAAACGTTTGACCTCCTGTCGAGATATCGCCGCGTCTCCGCAGTAACGTGTGAAAGGTTGGAGCCTGTTGCTAACCTGATGTTTATGTAGTCCCGACTCCTATGGACACAGAAGCTGATGTCTCCCCCGAGCCCTTGAGGCGTCTGCCTGGTTCCCAACCAGTTGTGGAGGTTCTGCCCTCTGAGTCACAAGGTTCACCGCTCAGTGAACTCGGTGTCTAGGGGTCAAGGGTCAAGAGCCCAGGGACAGGCCACAGCCTCAGCAGCTGACAGTTTCGCTTCAAGATCATACTCGGCAAGCTGATTTGTGAGGTTAACGTAGAATATGGGCCGGAGTGTCAAACAAAAGCCGTTTATTACCCAAGTGTTTACCTGTGCCCCGCCCCTAGAACATCATTTATAGTCGATTTTTAATACGACAACACACAGGATATTTAACGTCGATGACAGGAAGTTTCGGTTAACCGACTTACAGAAAGGTGACGCAATATTCCAATTTGCATAACAGCCTTTTCAATACACAAGTATCTCCAGGTCATGAATGATGGAAATATCAGGAAAGGTTTTAAACTTTTTAAAACTAGCTATGTTGAAAAGCTAATTATCTCTTAAAGAGGGACAACTAAGTGTTTCATTGCAAATCTTGTCAAGGCTTTTTGAAGAGCTCTCATAATGCCTGTTGACCCCGGGATAGAGTAAACATTCCATTTGGCCTTCATGACTTGCCAGTAATTACCCACAGTGCCCCAGGGCTTTGCTCGCTGCCTGGCTGGCTAACTGGCTGGCCGGCCGGAGTTTACTAGCAAGCAGACATACAAAGAAACATTTGCTAACTGGTTTACTCTATATTAATGAATCGAGGTGCATTCATAAGGTGCTTGTAAACCCACCTTTATAAAAAAAAAAACAGACTCAAAGCAGGAAAGCAGCTGGTATGTGTTTTAATGTACGTGTGCAGATTTTTCCAATCTTGTGCAACTATTTTTTTGCATGAGAAATGTCACCAACCCAGATGTGTCAACTCAGTGAATTACAGGAGCTTCTGCGCTTCCTTGCATACATTCATGAAGGTGTGTTGACCGCTGAAGGCTGCCGTCGGTTGCAGTCTGCCAGCCTTGATGCTGGACTGACGCACCGATTTTGACCCATGTGCTCACACACTTTCTTGCACACACACACACACTCACACTCACACAGGTCTGATTGTCCTCTGTCCGGCACCGCTCCCTCATTATCTGTATAACTGCATGTCTGAGACGTTTAGCAAAGTCTCCACAATGAGGACAAACATCCCAGCCATGATAATTCACCTTTGGGGCATGTGTGTTTTTCTGACCTCACTAGTTTTTCTCATGTTAATTAAATTTAAGAGTCTCATAATACGTCTATTTGAATGTTGCTTTATCGTCATGACTGCAATTAAGTAAAGTTAGCATGTTGTGCAAGGCTCAAGATTTGTATGAGTCCCAAGATCCTGACTCCCTTTAAGCAGGTGATTCACAGTGGGTGAGGGGAGGGGGGGGGGGGTTGGAACATCGAGTGAATAATCCTGGAAAGATGATACCAAGTCTGGGTGGCCCAATTAAAATGCAATGAGGATTTACATTTTTGACGAGGCAGGGCTGTACAGAAAACCAATTATTATGAATGTGCCTTATCTGCAAATCTAGTGTCAGAAAATTTATGCATTTATTAAGACAAAAATGTAAACCCGAAGAACTTCTTCAAATTCACCCCATTTCAGCTCATCAGAGTGACCCGGTGCTCCAGCCTAAACGGTAAATGAACGCGTTGTTAGCTTAATGCATGTGCGTTTCCTGAGAGCCAGCACTCGTCGGAACTTAAAACCATACATCATTTTTAATTGGCTGTGGTCGACTGGAACTTGGATGGTGACAATTAAAACACCCGCAAATTATCTGCTACTCCGGCAAAGCCCCACAATCCCGCTACCTTAAGTCTATTCGTGTTTTACCAATGCGCTAAGCCTTTAAGCGTGTTAACTATCTGGAGAGGAGCTGGAAAAAACGTCCGTCTAAAAAAGAAAAGAGAAGAAGAAGAAGAAAATAGTTTAATTCCTTGTCAGATTTGTTTAATTCTAAAACATTTAAATAAGATTAACAACTCTTCAGAATAGATCTATGAAGAAGCTATGTTACCACGTGCTGTAGCAAGTGGTTTAAAAAGGACTCGGGGTAACTGCCGAGCTGAATGTAGGTACTGTTCACGCAAGGCCCTCTCTGAATACATGTTTACTCAACCGGTCACATGGTCAAATATAGGCAGGAAAAAAAAGCCATATTACTGTTTCCAGACAGATTAACCCTAAAATTCAGGTTAACAAGCCCTCAAGCGTAGGAAATTCCTGCTTCACATGCTCTGAGGGACTTGTCGTTGCAGCGTTTGCCACAATGTGAATTCTGACCCGTGCTGTAACGACCTCGGTGAAGGTAAAATTTAATGTACATGAAATCAAATCAGTCGTTAAAGTCTCACAGACCGGAGAGTTCCTATGCTGTTTGGCAACATGTCAGACGTTTGCCATCTCATATACGGTTGAAATACTGATCCCCACACATGCATTCACGACCCTTTTTAATGGAACGGCAATGAAACTGCCCGTTTAAAAAATAAAAATGTAACTTTGTGTAAATCGTATCGCCTGGTACAAAATTGAGAGGAAAGGATCAGAAGATTGGCTGTGCCACATTCGCGGTGTTCAACAGTAAACATATTCCTGGAACTGGTGAAGAATCTGATCGGGTGGATTTTCCATGCTCGTGTGCACCCAGAGTCTGCGTAAATAAAAGGGAAAGGGCTGGTAGGATCTCTAAGGCCGTGCTCTCTCTGCTCAGACCTTATAAGGAGGCTCGCTGATCAACAGAGCAGTCGCTGGGACATTTGAGCTCCAGAGACAAATGGAGAGCACTTGCACTGGAAACGGTGGGCAGACTGTCTGGGGGAGGGGGAGCTATCATGGTTAACCATCCTGAAGGTGTCGCTGACATTACTTCAGGCGTTTTCCAGTAACTTTAGTCTGAATGTGTGGAGGGGTGGCTGCATCTGGAAGATGCAATTTGTATTCAATATAGTCATCAATGGAGATATTGATCATTTCGTCATTGTTGTGAAAAGAAAGCTCAATGAAGAAACACATGAACATCTTGCTCAGCTGACAACATGCAGGATCAGCTTGCTTTGCCCCCGAGGGCAACAGTTGCTGATTCACTGAAGCTGCCGGGATGAGAAGGTGCTGCCAATCTCACGCAGACGAAAGGGGATGAAAGGGGGTGAACATGTTTATTCCCCGGAGCTGTTGACAGCAGAACTGACTCCCAGGTTAGGCTCATCCACGGGGTCCAGACCTTTGCGGTAACCGCCTAGGAGAACAGCTGGTCTCTGGGCTCTCCTTCCACCCATCCTCTGTCACTTATCCCATCGAGTAAGTGCCGAGTCAACTCCATGAAGTGGACACTCCCCTCACCGCCGACCACAATCCCAGACGGTTTATTGTTATCTCAAGCTGACACCATCAATGGGAGCTTTGACAGTCTTGGATGATTGTAGGGTGACTGAGAGCCTACGTGAGAGAATTCTCAGGACATCTGTTTGGGAGAAATCCTCCTGTCGGGGGCATTTTCTTGGCCGTGTGTTGAACCAGAGAGAGCGACGGTGAGAGGCCGGATCATGCAGGCGCATGCGGGGTCTCAGGTGGCCCGATAGATAGTGAAGTAGTCTGAAAAATCATAAAAAGGTGTAAGAAGTAAGGGAAGTGAGGTCCACCAATAACACCGCAGTGAGGCGAAACATTACACATGAGCTCTACATCGAAGTGACCCGGCACCCTATTCAGCGTGTGTTTTGATCATCGATCACTCAGTGGGTCCCCCGCGGGTTCCACATCATATGAGCCCAAGGGGGTGCATACCTGTGATGCAGAAACACTCCGAGGACATGGTGTTAAGTGAGCGACCGCGCCGGGCTGCAGCTGCGTGGCTGACGAGTCCAGAAGGCAGGTGTGAAGAGCGGACCACCTAGTTGGAGCCGAGAGGACGCGACGTTGAACATTCCCTTCCCAGTGCCCCGTAAACAGTGCAGGTGTACCGAGACTCAGCTCCAAGTCGTGTGAACTCCTCCCATCTCGCTTTCCGTCTTCACATCTCCATGTAACACCCAATTATTAAACTGGTTTTGTACAAGCATGTGGGTAAAGAGCAGTGTTTCCAAACCATCATGTGACCCCTCATCCTGCAGGGCATTCTCGTCATTATCATTTAGACCATAATTATAGGAGCGGGTGAGAGTTGGAGATATTGGGGATTTTAAACGGCGACAATATTTCCCACTTGATAGGTAGAACTGAGAAAGGGTCAACAGATAGTAAATAAGTGGCTGCAAAGCCTTCATCTCTGGCAGTGACATTGACTTATAATCCAATATTTAAAAGAGACGAAACATGGTTTGTATCTGGTTTAACTTCTTAACGAAGAAATTATAAACAAAAGCTACTTGCAACCCCTCGTCGTTTACTGGATGTGACCAGTTCAACCAGTTCAATAGGTTTTCCTGTTTTCTTTGAATACATTTCAGAGTGAACACGACCCAGTTCCTTCTGTATATTTTGGGGGAGTGGTTTGGAAGGAGGCCTGAAATGATCCCCTGTCTATGTTTCTGACTTCCTTTCTAGATTTAGGGACTTTTGGAGCAAGTGCTGCTGGGTAATTTTATTGAAAAGAGTTAAAAGTGGGTTGCGTTTTTCAGTAATATCATTTTTATAAACTAGCTTACTCTTAGTTTTTTAAGATGAGCAACCCTAGCTTTAACAGGCGTTACAATCAATACTGATCTACGGAGTGAAGTGCTGTTAGAAACTAGTTGTGCGTTGAACTTTGCATGTGGTCGGAAAGAAAAGCACTTCCATTATGCAGAGTGAAATATTCTGATTTTGGTTTTATGTTTATAAAGTAAAACACAGTGACTCATGTTCCACATCCATCTGGACTTTTTCAATATTTAAAGTTTCTAACTTTAACCAAGTGCTTTCAGTGTTTAAACATAACCATAAGAAACGTTAATCATGCTTTAGTTGCAATGAGGGGATATTGTAATGTATATATATATTTTTTTCATTTTCTTTTATGAAAAACATTGTTACTGAATGTAACCATAAAACACCATTAAAAAAAATCATACACAAATAATAATTCAGGTGGGATTATCATTCTCCGAAAACACGTTGGTTGTTATTATTGCAGGCGTAAATTCTCGGAGGCAGCGTAAAAGGTTGATTGTTAAAGGTCATGGGGATCAATAAACAATGAATTATTCTTCCTTGGATCAATAAACAATGAATTATTCTGCATTTGAGTCTCGTTTTAAAGATAAGAAAACGATTTCATGTGGTTGTTTTTTCTTGCGTAAAAACCCTTCTCTGCCCCGACGTTGTGATTTACACAGCGAGAGGCCCCTCGGTAAACAGAGGGAGCAGACGCGCTGCTCAAGGGCTCCTCATTCATCTCGTCAACCCCAGGACACTGACAGCTGGCCTTCGTGATGGGACAATGAGACCGAGAGGAGCTCCAGCAGAGAGACGCTGGCTGAGGGCCCTTTCTCCCTCTCTCTCTGGAGGGGTTAGGGTCTTAATCCTCCTTTATTCTCTATGGCATAAGGATTAGCCAGACAAAGTTAATATGCATGCACACCTTCAAGGTTAGGGACGAGAGGAAGATCCCTGCTCTGTGGCCTCGAAGCCTGTCTGCTGTTTGCGAACAACATGCGGCCTTCACTGACCTCATTGGCTGTGGACATTTTGACCAGAGGGGTGACCACCCCTATTTCAAAGCCCTTTATGGAGAATGAACAGATTGTTTGACTCGTCCCTTTGCACTTTACGTATGCATTTCGTCACCACTTAACCCCGTGAGCTAGGTCACGATCGAAATAGAATTTGCATTCGTTCACCATGAAAATGTTGTAAGAGTTGTGTCAACAGGCGCATAAATAGCACAATTTCACAGCTCGCACTGCTGACCCTCAAAAGGGGGTTTGTGTGCCGCTGCTCAGCAGTATATAAATATTCAATTCCCTGTTAGCCGCGGCTGCTGCTAATCCTCGGCAGAAGTCGCTGCCAAACTGGAACATATTTGAGGGCAGCTGTATAATAAATCATAAGGACTGGAACACAGAAATATACCAAAGAGTTGGCTGTTTACGCCTTTTGTTCTGGAGCGATGATGGTTGTGACAGCGTGCTCGTGAGACAGGACCAAATCCACCAAGAACATCAGGCTCTATATGGAGCAAGCGAGATGAAAGAAGAGCGCCACCCATTGCACAACAATGCATTTATTGTGGAATGGAGAGTGTGTAATGATCTTAAATTCATTCCTATCTGCGGTTGTAGATGATGCTCACAGGATGGTGTCTGTGTTTACTTTTGTTCATCGGAGTGAATCACCTTTTAAAACTCGTGCTCCAAAAAAGAATGACATGGGAACCATTTTGCAGATTATTCACTTTTGCACAGTTTAAAATGGCTTTAAAAAAAAAATGGTTTAATACTCAACACCAGGGATCCCCAAATTTTTCCTGAGGGCCACATAACTTTTCCCTTCTCTGATGGGGGCTGGGGTCAGTTTGTAACAGAAAAAGTGTGACGATCGCAGGGGTGCCTAAATGTAAACATTTATTGTTTTCCAGAAAGCCACACATAACCAAATATTAATAACCCTTTCCGGGATCTTACCTCAACTTTTCGCCATTATTCCATTCTATTTGACAGGGTCTAGTCTAGGATTTGCGTGGCCAGACTAAAAAAAAATCATAATGCGTCTCTGGTATTGTTCAAATGTGGACCTTAGTTTGGGGACCACTGCTTAACACCATGATTGACTGGTGCATGCATCGGTGCTGCATTGTCTATGCAAAGTAGCAGCAGTCATTTCTCCATTCCGTGTCCTTCATGTCCACACCACGATGGTCATAAAATGGCTTTCTGTGTTAAGATTTTTCACAAACAAAATCAGAGAGGTGGAAAACGATTACCATTCACATTCTGACTGCTCCAACTTTTACGGTACAATAATTCACTTAATCTGTTTATTGGCTGAAGCAAGTGGATACTGGTATGTTGTGCAAGTGAAAACAGGTGTCCAGAGCTGTGGCTGGAATGGAGACATACATTGTCTACATTATGTCTGTATCTATGCACGCAGAGTGTTTAGAAGATTCTTTCTACGTCTACTGCAATTCAATCTCGTGAACTACGATAGCTTACACATTGCTTTGCTTTCTAAAAGTTTGGGAAATTGTTTGATGATATATAATCTTGACCAGCGTTACTGTTGGTATCATACGAGACATAAACAAGTATGTATTTACAAGAGATGACTTTTGTTTCTGCGACAGTGAAAGACACCATATTCCACAGGGAAACATTGTGACGACCCTCAGGGTATTGCGGCATTTTTGTGTGATATTCTGAGTTGTAAATTGGCGCTTGTGCCCATACCACAACTGTCAATCATATCAGATAGCCAGCATGCGTGTCTTTTTCAATAACATGTTTACACTGTGGAAAGGAACAACTATATGGCTACGAGAGAAAACTGGCTTGTTTCACTGAAAGATTTGTGATTATTGAGCATTTTTGGAGAGCCAGATAATTAAATGCAGAAAAGACATAGTTTCAAACTTTGAATAACAAATATTTGGTTGAATGTGAATGTGGTCAGCACTTCTTTTTCCCTTATTCATAGAGTTTCAAACATTTTCATTTTTGAGTTGCCCGTTACAACCCAGTCCTCCTCCAATAAAGAGCTCTGCTAAAGCAGTTAAAGGTCATGTCACTTTTTCAAGGCCACCTAACATTATGGAGAAGGGACAGTTGCACCGTTTCAACACACTGGAACTCACATCATAATGAAACATGTATAACTTCACAAATCATAAAACACCACATTGTAAGCGAAGTAAGTAGAAAAAAGTGTCCGGTGGGTATGGTTACTTGCATACAGCAGTTATTTACTAGAACACAACACATCCTATAGAATATGGCAGGCATGATCATTATCAATGTTCTCAAATGATCCCATCATATAGTGGAAGGAACTTTAGCATATTAATCAGAATGTCAAAATACGGTACTTATGTCTCATTAAACATCTTTAATCAAAACAATCGAATCCAAAAAGCATTGATGCCCGTTTCAGAAAAATCAGAGTTGCGTCTCAAATCCACCGAAGACCTTTTCACTGTGAAAACCTCTCCATCTCCATCCCTTTGCTTTACAGAACCATACCTCCCCAGGTATCAGTGGAATCTATGGAATGGCTAAACGGTGTGTTGAAGTTCCGATGAGATTGCCTTGATCCATCTGTAATCCCACTCAGAGAACATGTGTCCAACCATCTCAGGTGATATAAAGAATAGCCCCATTCATCTCGTCAGTGAGAGGGATACGGTCTAAAGCCGCGGAGTCCCTCTGCTGACCACAGCATCTGTCATTCGTCATTAAGATAGGAGTCGCAAACCAACATGGCTCAGATCCAGGTAGGACTTGATTTCTGATCGGGCCGAGGAAATTCCAGTGTTCTATCGGGCTAAAGGCAATGCGCGGGGTATCAATAAAGTAACCGGAGCTATGGACGGCTGCTTTAATCCACGGTGAAACCAGAGCGGCCTTGTTTTTTTTATCACTGAGGGGCTTAAGGTATTGCTAGGTTAAGAGCAACTCTGATCATGACTGCTGGCTCCTGGAACGCACAAAGTCTCGAGCATAAGCCAAGGCAACAATTACCAGCCGACAGAGGGTCATTAGACATAGGGCTGCTGCCCACGTTCCAGACAACTCAAACCCCCCTCCCACCGGACCCCAACCGACCAGGACCTTTGATAACATCAAACCCACTTCCACTTCTTCAAGCTTTGCCACAATCACACCATGCAAGGCTGCCTAAGTACAACTCTCCTAGACTCCACTGAGATCCAGCATTCCCCCCACAACTAAAGGGGAGAGGAGTGGCCCAACAGGAAGTGACCAGGGTGGGCCAAAGTGGGAGACTGTTGGCCTGTGGGTGGGTAGGTCTTAGGAGAGCTGCTCAGATCGGGTTCAAATGCAACGATATCTCAGTGCGGTGCTTTGCTCTTATTGTTTTTCCCGGGGGACAGACAATTCCCCCCAAATAGCTGCAGGTTGAGTCGTCTTGTTGTAGATGCATCACAGATTTACTGTAAATGTGATATGTTATCCCCAAAGGATTATCTAATTGAATTCTAAGTGCGCTGCCTTATTCCTGTAAATAGAAGATTTCCTCTCAAGGGCTGTAAATGTATTGTTTTTATTTATTTTTTATTTTAGGAGGATATACGCTTTGTTTGATTACAAAATGAGTTGAATTAATTTTAACAATACACAAATGATATGACATCATGGAACTTTAAATGTTAAAAAACAAAATGATAAAATATGGTCACGGTTGTAATTCCATAATTTTCTGGCTGAACAACACATCTAAAGCTGGATTTATACCTGACACATTTGTACATGTGTATTGTAAATTCTCCTTCATAGATCAATGTCAGGTTTAATCTATTGATAGCACTGTAACACTACACACATGTGGGACCCTGTAACAGCATCTTTTTCATTTCAATTCATTTGCTTAGAGATAAACTACAGTTTTACACATGGTGGGTCACAGGCCATTCTGAGCCGCGGTAAAGAAAAAGAATCGTAGACAAGTTTGCTTAAAATAAATTTATAGTTGTCTCTAATCATAATACGTGTGTGACAGTCTAAATTACAGCATGAAATCAACATGTTGACCTTTGACCCATCTTCCTTTCCGCACTCTTGACCTCATGTAAACTAAGGCTACTCACCAAATGTCTGCAAGGTCAGAGCAGGGTCAACGTACCTGTAAACATGGAAGTGGGAAGGATCGCATGGCCGAGCTTAAGAGCCAGATACCATTTGACTTTTATTAGAGTGGTGAGGGTCAGGCCACTGATTCACCGGCTCGCAGGCTTAATTCACCGGGTCAGGACACTGAAAATTGAGGGGAAACCCTGCGATCCATTTTGATGTTATGCTTCAAGATTAGTTTGTGCAAAGCAGGACTGGGTCTTAAACTGCCACCAGCTGTGTTGAGTTCAATACATCCTGCCAAGTTTGCTTGCTAATCAACCAGCTTGTGGAGCATGTTTCTTCTGTTAAATATGCTTGTGTAAGATATGTTGTCTCCTATAAATCTCTGAGTCGCCCCTCAAAATCCCGACTCGGCAGGGTTTGTCGGTGAATACGCAGCATCGGCATAATCAACAACACTCCCGTCGGGTCTGATTATGCCACAAAATGATTCAGTCCCAAGAATGTTTTCCACTTGGAGTGAGTGCTTTCAGCTGGCCGAGCAGCATTGATCCTCAGAAGAAAATGCTTATGTTGTTCATATCAACAGAAATCAAATCAGCAACAAGCAGACCAACAGCGTTTTGGATAAACTCACAAAGATGACTGGCGGGAAATATGTAAATAATAGCTCTATATTTACCCGGCGCGCCCACAGAAGCCACAAAAAGCTGACAGTTTGGCAAAATTGGGATGTAAATATAGAAAGTGTTTGTTGACAGCGGTTTATCAGCGACTGCATGAGTAAACATCTTGCAATAGTTGTCATGCTGGGGGGAAGAAATAGGGGATTTTATTCAAAGTGCTTATTGGATCAGTCTGAAAATCTATCCTGCCATACCTTTTCAGTGAATGATTGGTGGGGTTCAACGCATCCTGCCCTTTTTTTAAGAATGTCAGACATTTCACTCCATCTCCAAGAATGACCATTTGGAAAAAAGTTACTTCCATCCTAGCTAGAGACAGAACATAATACAATGACAAATGTTTTTAAAAAACCATGTTTCCTAGTATGCAAGCATTATAATGGAATGTGAATCAAATTTCATGTGGGTGCAAAAGTAAAATTCTGGGTTGATGACCAAAACAAGCATTTGGCTTCATATTCCATTCGTCCAAAACATTCTCATCCCAACTCATAGAATACAGACGTTTGGTCCGGATCCCCAGGCATCAACCCACTCGTTGGCCCTATGTATCAAACTATGACCTTCCACTATTGTCGCAGTGAACACATGGTTAATGTTTTGACGTCTCACAAAAGTACTTGGATACATTTAGGCAATAAAACTACTTGAATCGTCTATTGAAATAAGTCGACGCCGAGTTTTGTTTCCACACCGAACAGAAATCGTCCGAGTGAAGGTCCTCTGGTTATGCGTTTGTCCTGCTCGCTCGCAGCGGACTAATCACTCTTGGTTCCACGTCACCAGACCTCCTCAGCACTTGCTCTGAGTGTCTAATCTTGTCTGTTTAAACCCTGATACGTCACATACAGATGCTAAAGGACGCCTTGTCAGAAAAAGGTATCTGGCCCTCTGGTAATAAGACTCGGGTGGTTATTCAGCAGATGTGCTGAACCCTATCTACTGCTCTCCAGTATATTCGTCCTTCATTTGGCCAATCAGATTTGATTGCTTATCATCCACTTCCTAGTACCACATCTCACAAGTTCCACGAGCTGTCCTCGACACCTCCACATGGAAAGACCTGGAATCATAGCAAGTGTGGAGCTAATGCCTCCGCACTTGCAGTGTAGTATCGGCCAACATTTTGCAAAGCCTTTATAAACGAGACAAATTTGATTGTATTTTGAGTATCCTGAGATCTTTGACACTGCGTAAAAGAAAACACCAATTTACTTTAAATCGCTGTAGGCCGATTTTGTAACTATAGGTGGTATTTTGTCAAGGCTTTTGTGAATGTTATCACAAACAAAGCACACTCAGAGTTTATAAAACCTCTGCTATCCCCAGATTATCCTTGAACTCTATGTTACCTGGGGTTGGTAAGCTATACTTAGCGGCCATGCCTGACACTGAGGTAGGTTATATGACACACATGTTACAGTATCATTCCAGATTAGAGAGGGATTTCATTCCTTCTATGTCACTCATTAGTTTTGACGATAAATGGCAGGTGATTACCTGAATACAAATGTACTTGTTAAATGTCTGCAACTACAGTAAAACATCTGCTGTAAACATACATTTTACGTGAGGCAGAAATATTCTGTGTTGCTGCAGTGACCTTTCTAAATGATGCTTTTCGAAACAAACTTTCCCTCTCTTTCTAGCACTCACTTTTGTCAAATGAGCATTATAAAAGTGTACTGTATCATTAGATTAGCAATAGCTCCAAGGCCTCTTCCCCCATGGCATGTGCCGGCTTTACAGTGAGACTCTTATCGTTCCGCTGGACAGTATTGTCACATTTTTCAACACTCCAGTGACAAGATTTACTATTGCGCCCGCTATCTCTGTGATTTGTTGTTACAACCCACTTTGGAATTCTCCCATACCTACCATTACTGTACCTCTGGTCCTTCTGGCACAACACAAGGCAGAAATATGTTTAGGAATTTGCTTGGTGTGGACTTTTGCACGCCCCCCTGTCAATCAAAAGGTATCATTGTCTAAAATCTGTAGCTTTTAGATCTCTATCTCCTTTTTGCTTCATGAGAGTCTTTACCGGGACAAATGGTTAACAAGATGTCCATATCAATTTAGATATACATCTTCAAGAAGCATGTATGTATGGATCAGGGCAAACTCTTCAAATTGATGGTTCAAAATGATTTCGCTAGAGCAGGCAACAACATCTCCCAATTCTAGTTTGTTCCATGTCCTTCTACTGTTCCCTTTTTCTGTTGGGCCAAGGACCAACAAACTATCCTCTTTCAAGCCATCCATGCAGCCAACTGGCTCTTCCTCCGTCTTTTAACTTTATCCACCAACGAAACACAGAAGCTGCAGTATTCAAGGAATGTTTGGCGAGGTTGATGCTGCGGCGCGATTACAACCCATGAGTTAAAGAGCAGGAGGATTACAAGGAACTGACAGAACGGCCTTCTTCCTGCATTTAATTAAATCCCCCTTTTCTATCTTTCTTTGTATCCACAGACAGCCAAGTCTGTGCTGCCAGGGGCTGGGCACCACACCATGGTGCGGTAAGCTGTTTAACCTAGATGAAAGTGTCACGGCTGAATAGAAAGGATGAACCCATCTCTCTGGTCACCATATCCTTCTCAAAAATCATTTGACATTAAGCTTTGTGCTATATGAATCTCTGGTCTGCTCAGATAAGATGTACTCCACAGGAGACGTTTCGACGGCTTTGTGGGTTTGATGATAAAAATTGTGTCGGGTACCTCAAAATGCAGATTAGCTTTTTTGAGAATATAAACCATCAAAGACAAAATACATTTGTGTGAAGTTTAAGTAAATATTTTGGTTAGAGCACATTTTCCTTTTTTCCCCCGGCTGTTAGACAATTCCTCTGAATCTTGATTCACCTTAGTCACGAAAGTTAATTTGGATTTCCCTGAACTTTTGAAATACCTCATTGTGGAAACCAATGAGAAAATAAGATTTGATTTAAAAAACAAAAACGGGAGAGCCTGGATGTCTGCCAGCAGTAAGATTGAGAGGGTTAGACGATGTTGAACCCGATACAAACTAATCTCTGGAAAGGCTCCGTCCTTGTTGTCCTCACATTACAGACATAAGAAGACATCGGCCAGACACTTCAAAGCATTGGGAGGAGAACAATCACTTTCAGAATTAGTGGTTTCCTTTTGGCTTATCCCCTCTGCTGAGAATGTCTTGAATGTAAATAGCTGTTTTCGCGGATTTGATCAGTTTTGACCACACCCCTCCATTGCACAAGCCAAACTGTCTCGTCTCACTGAAATCCTTGCAACATTATCACCAAACCAAGAACATAGTCTTTCCATTAATCTGTCAGATTCAACTGAAAGACATGACCGACAGCTTTATCTTCTGGATGCGAGTAGGTTTTTTGATCTCTTGATCTTTTCTCACATCTGAAACCCACATCAAAGGCTTTAAGCTATTCAAAGAAGGTGGAGAATATGGCATCCTGTCGTCATGTGACCTAATCCAAGCCAGGCGGAGGCAGAAGAAAGGAATCAAGCCTGATAAATGGTCTGACATACAGACATAGCTCCTGGCATTGCCAGACCCGTCATGCATTGTAGACCATTTAAAAATTCCTGTCACTGTGCTATATTTCAGCCACTTTTATGTGTGTCTTGTGTATGAATGTGTCGATTTTTGCACATCTAAATCCTCAGGAAATAGCTTCACTTTTTATCTTCAATATCTTTGTGTTCACATAAATTCAAATGTAGTCATCACAATTCCACTGTTATAAAAGCAACGATAAATGTTTTTTCTAAAAGCACTATAGATAAATAGCGATGAAGTGTCAAGTGTTGAGAAATATTGTAGCATACGTACATTTGTCAACAAAATGTAATTAACTGAAAGACACCACCAAGGTATCAGGCTAAAGGGAGCTTTGCGTTGGTTTAATACCAAGTCCCTCTGCAACAGTGAGTCAAACTATCAGCGGCTCTAATCCATCATGTATCTCTATACCAAATACTTATAAACTATTGAGGCTAGAAATCTTTCTTCCCTTTAACAATTCCTTCTGTTTCAAAAGTAAGACAGTCTGTCTCAGGCCTCCCAAAAAAAACATTGAACTACTCACCTTTATAAACGCCACTCCCAATTAGTGGGCAGGTGTTTAAAAAGCACCTGAAAGCCACCAGGCTCTTGTTGGCATTATACGTTAGCTCAGTAAAAAAAAAAAGAGGGAATGATGTAATAAATACATAAAGAAAAACTCAAGATCAACGAGAATGAAGACGAACTGGATTATTTTAATTACCTTTCCAATGTAAAGAGCACTCCACTGTTTATTGAAACAACAAATGGTGATGGTAGGAACTGTACAAATTACAGAAGGACCATTTTGAAAGAATTTCTGATTTTCTCAGCTCGCTTGCCGGCAAAGCAGTAGTCCCAGACATTTGAGTTTAATAGATCTTACAATTGTAGGTTGTCAACATGATGAAACTGTCCATTTGTCATTGCGCTTAGTCAGGCTGCTATTCCAGCTGTGCAGTGAGTTACAGCCCTGTGCTGTGTCTATTTGGACTAGTCTGACCCCCTCTGCATAGCAGCATGTTCATTTTAACAGATATACAAGCATGTAATCACAGGTAATCCTGATTTATTCCATCACACCCTTTATCACTATCACCCATGGTGCAGTTGCGTGTGTCTTTTCTTCATTTTTTTAAAGAAAAGTTCCACAGCATTAATCTGCAGGTACATAATTACATACATTACAGATCTGATGGATATTGCTCAGTAAACACGTGTTGTGTAATATAAAATGATAAACAAAGCCATTCAATTAAAAACAGAATGCGTTTTACACAGAAGAAGTGCAGAGCCAGGGGAATAAAAGGAGAGATAAAAGGAACAAAAGCCCAAATCACTTGGCAGAAGAATGTCCTTTTATTATAACATCCAGTTTTAGCAGCATTGTTAGCACACAGAAAACAAAAGGAAAAGCCCTGGAACAGTTAGATGCTTCATCTGTGGTGGATTAACAGTTCATTGGTCATAAAATCAAAGTGCCGAACACAGGATAACCTTCAGGCGAATACCAATGATGTAATCTTTGAAAACAAGTGTTTGTTCATTCGCCGCAGCTGTTTAACAACCCTTGTTTTAACACAATTTCTCGTGTTTGCATTAGACGAGCTACACATGTTGCGTTAAATGTTTTTACGGGCTTGTCTTTTGTGTAAACTTAGAAGAGGAAGGAATGTAACTTTTCTGGTTGAACTACATTAACATAATGGCGAGTCATTCATGTTCGGAGCTTATGGTCAGCCACTAAACGTCTCGCCTAAATATCCTACTCAGTTTTCATTGTCTAGTAAGACACCAGAGAACAGATGCCCTGCAGCCATACAAAAGAGGAAAAGGGGAAACAAAAACAATCTTCCTCGGTTGTTTGAACTTGAACTCTACCAGTCTGTTGGGAGGTGGGTTTTGGGGTCATCGGTGCCAGAGTGATTCCCCTCTTATGCATACATCAAAGATTCTCAGCATGAGCAGATAACTGGTCAACCCAGTGAGCAAAAACAGCTGGGCCAGAGCAAAACAAATGATATAAGCGGCTTCCTCCTCGGTGGCATCAACGATGATAAGCCCCAGCCTCTGTTGTGTTTAAAGCGCAGTATCCACCAGCACCACCGAAACCAGACGATTCAGAGACCCGTGTAATGCAAGAGGAAATATAAATGGTGATCTCTTGAACTCTGTCAAAAAAAAAAAGGTCTGGCTTTTGTCTCTACAACCATTTTGGGGAAGTAGTGGGAGAGACTTTAAGTTGCAGCGACTGTGATCTGTTAAAGCATTCAAACATGCAGAAAGGGAGAATAGGGGAAATGAAATGGAGCTTTGCCAGATGAGATTGGACATAAATATGATGTACATCTGAAAAGATTCTGCTCTTGAGCTAAAAGCCTGACAAATTGTGTCCTTGTACTTCTGTAGCATGTGTCAAAGATAGGGAGAGCTCATTTTACATGACAAACTGCAGCAGTGTCAAAGACACAAACAACATTTCGGTTTCTCAAATAACTCACACTGAGAAAAACGGTACAGGCTGTGGTGAATGCAGACCTTACATATGGAAAGGACCTTTTTTTTTCCTGGACGGTACCCAAGGCGGAGGTAAACATTTTAATGGGATGTACAATTTCCCTTTGGATTAAGCCGACTTTGCTCAAGGCCTGGCCAAGGACCAAACTTCAAAAGGTTCCCAAGCCAAGAACAAAAGTTCTTATTTTTGAAGTCTTGGTAGCACACATGATTTATTTACTTTTTCTAAAGAGGAATAATCAGTTATTTTGGTCCCCTAAGTGAACAGGATACAAGTTTAGTCCATTATCACTCGGGTTTCAAACGAATGACACGATGGAATGGAAGCATGCAAATGAAAGGGCTAAAATTGTTAGCATGTGCATTATTGTTATCCGATGAGATTACTTTTAGTATTGGATGGTGAATAATTTTCTTATACGTTATATTAAGAATGATCTTTGGTCATGAATTTCCATGTTGCAAATTGCTGGCCTGAGGGTGTGACTTCTTCCGTAATTTCAAGTAAGGAAAACAAAGGATGCAGTTTTTTTTTATTCTGTGAAATATATATGCACCTCATCGTGAAATAGCTCGGGGATACATTTACTACGTTGGAAACCTAACCGGTAACAAGTTAGCTAGCCAGCAGCATGCCCGCCGCATTTCTTCGAGAAATATATTTATCATACAAAATTACTGTCTTGCGACTGACTATAAACCTCCCCCCTCTGTGACGTAGTTTATACTTTTGGAGAGCAGGTTATCCTAAATTAGATGAACAATGAACACAATATGTTCGCTTCCACTGTCCTCAAATGTCAAAAGGGTATGCGAAGCTTATCATCTGCTTCGTTCACAAGAAGTTTAGCGCTGGTTTTCCATTACCAGACCTGGACCAAATCCCTTAGATCAGAGGCAAATCCACATCTTTGCTGAAACGGTATGTGTGAATGACCCGATGAGGCATTCGAGAGGTTTGCCAGTGCATTGCAGACAAATTCCAAATATCTAGCATGCCTAATAATTTGAATTGTTGGGGAGCTTGTCAGGGAGCTACAGCCAATGAAATATCTTGTAGCGTGCCAGCACCACTTCAAAACTCCAGACTGACATTAAGTACAAGCGATACAAGCGATCTGGTTCTGGTGACTTGTCATGGAGTGTGACCTTGGCCTTTGCCTGCATTGCAATCTATCAAGTTGGATTAACTCTACATGTTGGTGTGACCATGGCCCATAGAAAGCATCTGTTCACCCACTTCAAAGTACTTTTAAAGCTCGGAGCGATATTACTGTCCCCAGAGATATTGACTTTGAAGAGCAGGAGGGGCGAGCCGGACCCCCTTTGTCCCCCCCCCCCCGGGGTCCATACAGAGCCACGGCCACGTCTGGTGAAAGTGTGAGTCAGGGATCTCACAGCCAGGCTGCTACGCCTCCATCTGAGACTCTGAATTAAACATCAGCTCGGCAGACAGTCTCCCTGCCAGAAGGCTTCAGGGACCCGGAACTGGGGCCAATTAACCCATGCCCGGTCTATTCAGACCTTACTTTGTAGCCAATTAAGAGGGCATATTACAGAAGGGGATCAGAACGGATGATAAAACGGTTGGGTTTGAGTTGACATCAGGCACAAAGTGGACTTTTTGCATGAAATTATATCGACTGAAGGGGAGCCCTTGGCAATGATTGCAGTCATCATAAGCGACACCATTTCATAATGCCCTGGATAATTACTTATACCAACTAGGCCTATCCAATCTATTGTTTCCCTAAAGCCTCCAAGAGCTCCAACAATAGCTGCTGTTGCACACTGAACATGGAAACTCTTGCCTCGACATCTGGCTCTGTGTCACATGATGTCACGATGGCATCAGACACAAGTTTATCTTTACTACAGCTTGGTTCCTCTTTTTATGAGATACTTCTGCATATTAGAAGAGAGGAAACACAAAATGCAGGAGCAGAGGTGAACAGAATCAGGACACAGTTGGAACAGATAATCACAGATGTGGCCCAATCCAAAGCTTCCAGTCCAATAGCCTGGTGTGTTGCTATATTTCACTATAAAATGCACTATTGTGCAAATAATGTCACTAAAGAAGCCTCATCATTGATAAGCTTTTTTCTAGAGGACCTTTGAGGTGGAAACACCAGTTTCCATGGATTGTGAATGGGAAACACATTTGGAGTTTAACATGATGGAGACTGTGGTTGATTTAGATTTTTCTAGAATTTATCTTTGTACTGGGCAGACTGTAAGTATTAGGACAGTGATATACATTTCATTGTTGTGGCTCTCTTCCAGCACATTGCATTTGAAATGAAACACTTGCTATGAGGTTGTGTGTCCACTCGACATTGGAGGAACATTTCTTGGCATTTTACCTTTGGGGAAAATAGAGAAGGTTATTTCTTTATAAATGGTTTATTACCTTCGCATTGAAAATGCGGAAGGTAAAGTTTTTATCGCCGTGTATTTATTATTTATTTATTTGTATGCGTGTTATTCGCATAAGTAAAAAAGTATTAAACCGAATCGCATGAAATTTGGTGGGATGATTGGTTATTATCCGGGGACCATTTGATTTGATTTTGGGATCGATCGGGTCAAAGGTCATGGTCAAGGTCATGAAAAGGTCAACATCTTTTTTTTACCATAGCGCGGTCAATTTATATCCAATTGGCGTGCAACTAATGCCAACATGTTCATAATTCAATGCCCAATCTTGTGATATGCGAAGGTATGCGCTCTACCGAGTGCCCATTCTAGTTAGATATGGAAATAAATAAGTTAAAGATGAAAGTTGGCTTGCACATACAATGTTATACAATGCACATTTTATTGGATGTTCAGTTCCTGAAGCCACTCAAATTCAGAAGGTTGGTTTTCTGCAGAGCAATCTTCTTTACAGCAGTGATTTATAAGTGAAAAGTGTTCAATAAGATAAATAAGAACCATTAAGAACAGTTTATGGGAAGATGGACCATTATTTAATGGCCGATTTACAAAACTGCAGGGGTTGCTGAGACGTAAACGCTAGATTTTTAAACTCTTCCAGCTCATGTCTGTTCTGCTTTTTTCTTGCATATACTTTCTGCTTTCAGCTCAGCACACATGCAGATTAAACACATGTTCTTATTTGTGAGCTGGCGAGGAGATTTCTTGGAGATCTTTACAACATTTATAACTATGATTCCCCTGCATTCCGCTCTCAGCACGCCCCCCTCCATCAATCCATTCCCTCAGGGTAGGAACAAGTGTAATGTCTGTGCTATGGCTATCTTAGAAAGTGCTGAGAGTTACAGAGAGTTTGTGAATCACTGCTAATTGCATGAAATTATAGTTGTGGGGTTTAAAATGAACTCATTCTAGTATTGAATTATAGAAGCCATGAATTATCAAATGACAAGGGTATTTCTAGATGGAAACTGAACAATGACTCTGCTTTACTGGAAGGACATTTATAGAGAGCGTACTTAATTATGATGATTGAGGTACATTTCAAGAGCAAATTGTTTGATTTAATAGCGTGAAAAAATGCCAACAGTTTCAGATCCAGCAAATTAAAAACCGAGAGAGAATGTGCCACTTGGGGACTTTTTGGATTAAAACCACCGAGCCAAATGAGGTCTACTAGGTCTGGCAGCAGCATTGTTTATCGTTTGTTAAAAAGTAAAATACTGTTGGGAGGCTTTCTGTAGAACAGCTCTTTTCTCATGAGGAGATTTATTGAAATTACTTAATTACATTTTTTAATTGACTGCCTCGCCCCATATCTAATAACGTACTCTATAGTTGAGTAGCTCCACTGAAGGCACCAGAACAAAAGCATTTGCAACAGATATTTAAAAGAAGTGGTGGCGTCTCATTTTTCAATTTCTTTATCAGAAAATGCAGCCCTGTCTCAACCAATTTAGAGGTGACAAATAAAAACCATTTGTTTTAATTTGAAAACAATAACCAGGATGAATAATGCAAAAGTCAGCAGGGAAATAACTGACTGATGATAAATCTTGGAACTCCTTTCATATCTTTTCATTTTGGTAACTTAATATAGTCTGTATCTTAACTTGATATATATTAAACTGGGCCTGTGTTCTGTTAGCAGAACACATTCATTATGAGTTATTGAAAAGAACAGACTATATATATATATATATATATATTCTGCTGTCTTTAGCCTAAACCCCTTTTCCAAACCTCTTCACTCTTTACTATTCTTCTTGTTATTTTTTCCTCATTTATACATGCGTGTCAGCCTCAACAACTCTCAAATTAACAAACCAGAAACAGGATGTAGACAAGCATTTCACAATACAGCAAAACGTACTTAACTCGGGTTTATTTAGCAGTGTTTTAACCACGATTGTGTTGCCATCAGGTCGTGCTTGTTGCAGCAAATTCTAAATACATATTCCTAAGATTTCCTCACGTGGGCTGAACACGTCAGTGACGATGCTTTTCGTCATCTTCAGAGAACCGAAAGCAGACTCTTGACTAACAAAGTTTCCTTCCCACTCAAGATTCACTTCTCTTGAAGGACTCAAAGTCTGTCGTTTTTGGGGCAGTTATACATTGTAACGACTCTTCTTGACGGGACTGCTTCTCGACGACCAAAGGATAAACCAAAGAGGCGGTCAAGCGGTTGTGATACGGACACCTTTGTCCACTCCTGTGTACCATGGCTCGTTTTGCTGCCACACTCTGTGTCGTCATCCTGTCGGGATTCATCGACCTCACAGCAGCAAACAAAGACACTTGTGATCTTCATGCCGTAGTTGGACAGAGTCTGACTCTGCCATTTGTCTACGAGGAACTGGTAAACTCACATGTGCTGAGATGGACTCATAACCGCACGATCATTTTATACAGACAAGGCAAAGTGTCCATTGGAAAGTTGGAGGACTTATCTGCAACCGGATCTCTTTTGCTGAAGAACCTACAATACTCAAGTGCAGGGGTATACCAAGCGCAGTTGTTGAATCCCAACGGTACACTGGCTAAGGCATGGAGTGGTCGTCTCTGTGTGATGGACAAGGTAATAAAACCTCAACTCGTCTACACGTGTGACCCCAAGTCTGGTGCCGTTAATCTCAATTGTCACGTAGCTAAACCTCAGAATTGGATGTTTTCATGGACACTCAATGAAAAGACCTTAACCAGCGAGACGAGGCCAACGCTGAGCATATCGCTGACTCGGCTGAAAGGCGAGATGAGCTTTACATGTAGTGTGGAAAACAAAGTCAGCAAGGAAAAGAGTGACACTGTCCGCCCGACTTGTAAAAGTCCACCACCAGCACCAACAATCTGTTTTAAATCCAAAACTCTTGTCGCAGTGCTGGCGGGAGGAGCGGGTCTGATTCTGTTTATGCTCATCATAATCATCGTGTTATGCATCTGCCACATACGCATCAAAACCCAAATGCGACGCAGGCATGGAGGGGAGATGGCGATGCTTTCTCTAAACAAGCGAGTGCCTGACTCAGAGTATGAGACTATACTCCCAACTGAGGACTCTCCACCCCTGAGACACAATTCTTCCCCCGTAGCCTGTTACGAGAAGGTTTCCCAGCCTGAAGCGCAGACTGAAAACAGGCCCGCACAGCCGTCCACAGATGCTGCAGCAGAACCGTCACCTGTGCCGAAGCCGAGGACGAAGAGCCCCCACATGCCAAACATCTGAGTCTACCTCCCTCTCTTACTGTCCTTGGAACTTTTTTATTTTTTTTGTCCGTGCTTTTTTTAACAAACCAAAATTAAATAAATTGCTTCATAAAATGTTCTGTTTCTGTTCCCAATTTGAAATTATATTATATCATGACACACTGTGGGCCTGCGAGGCAGAATTGTAAATAGTAGCATCTTTATTTACCCAGAAACGTTAAATGTGATTTCATGGCTGATCTTTGTTAAGGTTTTATTGTTAATGTTTTCAATTTTGCCTTTATAGTGGTGGGGGTAAATGGTTGGATGGGAGTATAAAGGGGACCTATCAGCTTTATTATGACTTGTCTGCAGATTCAATGTACGTCTGTCTTATAAATAAAGCAATAAAAGCATGAAATGACCAAACCAACAGATTTAGTGTGTCTTTCAACACTTTCCAAAAGCGTTAAGCCTGTGTGTTGCACTCAGCCAAAAATTGATTGTTACGAACTGAAGAGATGAATATTTAAAAAAAGATATGAATGTAAAAAAAGATATGTTTTAAGTATTGTGTGAGAACTATTGGATCTTAACAATGACGTAATGGACACAAATACAACCGAGACCTGACTTTTCACATCTGACCTCATTGAAGCATTGTATTGAATGACGATTATTCTCTCCACTTTCCTCTCTCTAGATTATCAATTTAGTTTCTGCAATATTTTCTGTAGTTTAAACATATGGCGGTTGAAAGAAATGTGGTTGTTGTAATGATCTTATATTTTTCCGGGTCCAAAAACTGCCTTTTGTTCCAGCTTCTTACTCGTCAGCATTCTTGCACTTCTCAAAATGTGCTTGCTTGCAAGAAGTTATTAAAAGGGGGTGGGGGGGAATCAATAGAGGAATGGATTAGCTAAGGCAAATATCTATTATCTCCAATGGCTAAATGGTAATCCACACTTGAAAGTGTTAGCTGTCCCGCCTAATGCTGTGTGACAGCAACATAATGGAATCCCCATAAGCGTCATCGCCAACTGGTCATCGCCTAAAACTTACAAGCCAATGTCATCTTTTGTCGGGCCGTGCTCCTCTCCTGCTCTCTTTACACGGCAGACATTTCAGTCCAGCCGGCAAGGATTTGGCAGTAAAGCTGGTATCTGGTCCTGGAACAATGCCACATGTCTTTCTTGAGAAACACACAGACTTGGCTGGCAACAGGCCGCATGACTTCCCCTCACCAGCCAAAAAAGTGCACCACAAAGACAGACCAACCCATACATGTGTATATAATGTATTATTGCTTACCGTAGGCACACACAGGACTATATTTCAAGATACAACTAAATGACACACATCTCATAGGCCTTTGCCAGATCTGCCCTGGAAATGAAAGGGAAATACCTCTGAAATGTGTTCAATCAGTGGCTCTTTGAGTCCAGAGGATGTAGCCTTTTGATCTACAGGAAAAGGGTCAATTACCCATGGAAAGTATGTGTACTCATGTCAGATCATTCTTATTCCAGTTCTCTTATTATCATGGGTTGCCGAGTCCGGGGAAAGCAGTCTACAAACCAAATCAGAGAATCAGGAGGTCAGCCAGCGCAGTGGCCTTTTTATCAGATTTGTCTGAAAATACAGAGATGATTATGACCTATTAACATTCTTGAACCAAGTTAGCACTCCTTGACCTCAGTCCTCTTTCTGAAACTTAAAGCATACAAAGCAGTGAGTGAGTTAAGGCCCAATCAGTCACAAGTTTATTGACAAAGCCATGTTGCCAATTAGTCTTGAGAACCAAACAGATATGATGACTTTGACTGTGTTTTAAAGTAATAGCTTTTAAAATGCATTACATGGAAGATGTGTAGAGTGATTGTGTTGTGGTCTTGCGCAACACATTAGCACTGTATTAAAAAGTGCTACATTATTTTTCAAATGTCCCATTAAGAATCGATTTCACACCATCTGTTGCCAGTGTTATTTATTCGATCTTCCTCATCAGTTCATCTCACGTTTTCTTTTTCACTTTAGATGCGACTTGTCTGTGGCCGTCTGCAACACACCAAATCACTTTCATAAATTTGTAGAGGAATCAGGCTGCCTCAGACTTTTAATGGAGGCAGAATACTTTCCAGACGTCAGCAATGTTTAGCACCTCCCAGACACTGGATGGCTGAGGCCAACACAGTGCTTTGTGGGAAGGAGTTTCTAACATCTGACTCTAATCTCACTGTACATAGAGTGTGTCTTTGAAGGGACATTTTACTTCCACCTCTGAATTGGGCTTGCTTTAAAAAAATATATTTACACAGTTTGTATGTGAAGTTGGTCCATGGTTTTTAATAACTGCTAGTTAGTTAAAAAAAAAAAAATAGCAAGAAGGACCAGTCAAAAATAAATTTAAAAAGAAAGTAAATCCTATCATGTTGTTTTTGGAAGTAATCTTGTGATGCTGCAAATTAACTTTAGCCGAGTTCATTGGTTCAGTTAGCTACGTAGCAGTTGCACCAAAACAATCAATCTTTGTTTAGGAACTGGTTCATGTGCTACAACCACAGATGTATTAAACAAGCTTTTAATATGATGCAGAGTAACTCAGCCTGGGTGCAAATGTGCTCCAGTGGGCACTCGTAATATTGCATTGAAGAAAAATTATTATTAAGTCCTGATATTAAAACCGTCAGGACACCTTGAACAGCAAACATATGGATATTAATGCTTTTGGATTATTCGTTTGTAATCCATAAAAATTAATTTATATCTGTAAAATGTTCCCAGAGCAATTTTTTTATTTGCGTGACATCCCAAATTAAAGTCCATAGGCGGAGTAGGAACGCGTGGGCGTGGCTAGTTGGGGAAATATGTATGTTCAACGGGCTGCACAACACAGAAGCTAGACCTTTTATGCGCCAATTCTCATTCAAGTGAATTGGTGCCATCTTTGAGTCCTATGATACATCCACCATGGGTGCAACCTGTTCTTAACCCAGTAAACAGTAATAATTCTTTATTGATGTGGAGAAATTTACAAACATCATGAAACATATTTAGAGATGACATTTTCTTGGTCTCTGCATTTGAACTCATCCTTAGTAATTAACCGGGTCTTGCTCAAGGACACTTTGAAATGTGAAATATGTGGAGACCACGGATTGAACCGTCGGTTTCAGGACGACCGCTCTCCCCATGAGCCACAGCCGCCTGTGGTGAAGCCTGACCGGAGTGGCTCTGGAAAGTGGTAGGAAGCAGTCATGAGATATTTTGTCGAAAAACCAAAGATGTTTATTTACAAAACAAATATGCTACACGTGAACCAAACAATACAAACAAAAAGTTTAACTGAACTGAATAAAGGTAACCTGGATTATACATAACCTCACATGCACACAGCTACACAGTAATGTTTCCTTTTCCCCCGTAATAGCCAAGGGCATCAGGTTATATACAGCCTCCAATACGCAGATGTAATTTACTTTAAACCATTCCCTCCCTTAAATATGCTAAGACACAAAAGCTATCCCCTCAAAACCTAACTTCAGGTAGAACACTTTTAAATAGTCTTGCATCGTATTTACATTGCACACAAGCCTAACACATCAGATTCAACCTAAATCAATACCTTCCGATAATCTACCCAAAGTTATTTCTAATGATCGCACTTCTAAAATAGGTCATTCAAATTGAGTTCATGGAGGACAAATATAAACACGCAAAACAGGCCACTTCTCCGTGTACTGCTTCTCCTCTTGAGGGGCAAATGCACCATCTCGGATGGCCAGGAAATTAAACGTGGGGCGATGTACAGAAAGAATAGATGGACATAATCAATGTTCAGGCCACACTGATGATGTCAGAAAGGGGAAATGATTTTCCCAAAATGTCAGTTTAATGCCTATCGCCAACTGCTCCGAGCCAAAAGGAGGCTGGCGTGAGAAAAGCGAAATGGCTGCGAAAAGACACAGACGGGGAGCACTGCTGCCATTTGTAGCCAATGAAGGAATGCGACAGCACCAAGGTCGACAGACACCGAGCATCACCAGCAGACACTTCTGAAAACATGAAGATACGGTATGCGTCCTCTGGGAACACGGAGTAACACTTTAGAGCTGCGGAAATACCAGTGCTGTCTTCTGTTCAGCTACCAGTAAGATGCTTCATGAGGACAATGGGCCTCATTCAATACGTGAACAATTGTGCAGCACTAGAAAATGGGAGGAGAGCCGATCATTGCGGGCTAAAGAAAACCTAAACTGTCGATAAGGACATGTTCGGATTCATTGTCAGCCAGGACTGGGTCAGTCAGTTATATAGTATTGTATGGGTAATGATGTGGATGAAAGGGCGTCAATTTCAAAGTTATTCAATACAGATGGCCAATTCATTAGTAAATAATGGTTTTGATCTTGTCGTCTAAAGTATTTTTTAATGAACGCAATTTTAATATGCAATGCATGAAGGTTTGTATGGTCCGAGGCAGTTCTAATTTTGAACGCAGAGTACTGACCTATTTAGTTAAGAAAATATTGATTAAGCCCAGATTTATTTGTGTATGAGTAAAGTCCTGTTCTGTGTTTACTCTGTTTACTCGGTGTCTACTGTGTCTCCTTGATTGGTTTCATTCCCTGCACCTGCCCTCAGCCACTCTCGTCTCTTTGCCATCTCATGTCGTACACCTGTTCCCCCCCCCCCTATATATTATGCCACTTTAAACTTTGTTTTTGTGTTTTGTTTTTTTGGATTAACAAAAAAACACTTTACTGAGCCAAAAGGTTGTTTTTTTGAAAAAGTCAAAAAAGGGGCAGGCAGAGAATCAGGGTTCAGGGCAGGCAGACAGGGTTGAAACAGGCAGAATCAGGAATATGCACGAAAGATAAGATGATGGAAACAAGACAACAATCCAGCAACACACAAGGGAAAGCGTGGCACAATATATAGGGGGGGAAACAGGTGTATGACATGAGACAGTAACGAGACGAGAGTGGCAGAACAGGACCTTACAGTGAGGCCCGTTGTAACTACAGGAGGTTCCCGCTATCTCCCCCATCATTCCTAAAATGGATTATGTCATCAGAAGAAATAGGAGTGAAAGTTTCACATTCACAGCTGTTTTAGCTTCCCTCTCTTTTAATAAGTTTCCCCAGCCAGTCTTTATTTAGCATTCATTTTAGTTTTATTGTACTCTATTGCTTCACTTGGTTTGACTGTGGCTAGAGGTCTCTGCAGTGGTGCAAAGGATACATTGATAAAGGTGGTTCACGGTGTCCATTTGTTAGATGAATAACACTTACAATTCATGACTAAAACATATATATATATATATACATATGCACACACACACACACACATTATTTGCTTCCAAACTATTCTGTTTATGGACCTTAATAATTGTGGAACCATAGGTGCCACAGTTAGCCCTACATGGATGTAGAACCTCTACATCTGGCTCCAGGTATATCTGACAGCTTGTCTCCATCTTGGGAGCTGCTGAGGTGAAGCTCTCGTTTAGGGGATGAGTCTAAACAAACATTCCAGTAGAATCAGCTGTAGACAAAAGAGAGGGGTAAACTCCAGTCCGCAAATGCTGTAAAGCAGGCCTATCATTTCCACTACAACCTGAGCTCTGTAATAAAAATGCTTCTATCAGCCAAATTACCCATCATGGGTTTGCATCTGATATGAATCAGATGGAAGAAAGATTACACCTCCTGCTTTAATAAGCATCTTGTGTGCACAGACTCAACATTCATAAAGAGATCAAACCTTTCTGTAACATTCTTAGACATATGAGGCGTGTGTGCGCCTACACAAAATTGCAACCTGCAAAAAGACTAAAAATGTTTGTGTTTTTCTTACAGCGTAATGTATGTGTATTTTGTACAATAAGACTTTTTTGCTTTGACATGTGCAGCAAAAGCATTTAAGATGGTTCTCCCAGATAACTATAATACCTTTTGAGGAACACCCAGAAGAGATGATATGGATAGTTTGAAGCCTTTGTCCTGGTCTACGGGCCTATCTCCTCCCAGAAAAAAAGGATCCCTTAAGCCTCATTGTGCGTGTGGATTCACGCGGCGATAACAGCATGTCGGTGACGGGCCGAGCAACAATAGTTGAAGACGAGAGAAGCGTGAGGGTGCGACAGAGGGCTTCCATCACAGGGTTTTGCTGTGGCTATGCCACGGAGCAGAGCATCAACGCGACACTCCAATGGCCGCTCTGTGTGGCCTTGGTTTACTCAAAAGGGAACAACAACAAGGTTTCTTGCAGTGGCCTCGCACGTGAAAGTACAGTTGAAAAGTAATTTACCATCCAAATAGATAAGAGCTTTGGAAAAATGTGTGTTTGCAGGTTATTTACTGTTGCCATGGAGACAAAACAGTTGAGTGAATTACTAAGGAAAACAAAGAAATAATTATACCAATTAAAGTTGACAAAGACAAGAAAATATAAGAAAATAGACATAAAAATATCAAATATGAGTAGAAAAGAATTACGTTTATATTGTTTGAGCAGCCCGACCAAATGACTAATCCACTCGCTTGAAATATTAACGTATTTCCTGATTTTTGCTCGTCATTTTTGATCATGTACACAATGTAAAAGAGTAAGTTGCATCGTATTAAAACGTGACCAAGAAGACCCATGGCACACTAACTGGGACTACAGATGAAAAATAGCCTCTTGGCTAACTCTGGCACATTTACTGCAATGTTTTATCAATGTGCACTGTCCCTTATTTAATAAACCCAGTTAAAAAAACTTCAACCAGGAGGCTAGTGTTCAAGATCAATGTCTGTGTCCCGGTGTTGGAGTTATTATGACGGTACGCGTGTAATGTTTGTGACGTGTTTGTTGTACTTAGTTAACATACTTATTTCAAGCCCTACCATAAATGTAATTCGAAATGTTGTCTTGCCTAAACTCAAATGTGCCCATTTCGCCACAGTTGGGTGAAAAAAGTCACGATAAGCAGAATGTCCTGAAAATATTCTGCTATGCATACGCCTTTTCCATGAGATTATGTTGGTATGCGACACGTCTTTTCAGTCTTTGCATTTAGTCCTCAACGCAGCATTACCTACTCGCCACTTTAAAGTGTTTATTTAGCCGTCTGCGGTCAGGAGTAGTCAGAGAGGACAAATAAATAGAAAATATAACAATAAAACGTCTCTATATTGCATTCATACATAGTATGCACTACAACATGATTAGAGCGACTTACAAAGAAAGCATGGAAGGGTTGATCCAAGCTGTTTAATTACAATCCATCTAATCATGTGTCTAACAAGTCTTTTGGGCCAATTGACTCGAGTCTTATCGCGTCCTTATGGCGACTGACAGGCAGTCTGGTCTAAGTGGCCACCGACGCTGCACTGTGAGCCAATAAATGTGTCGCAAGCAGCTGGGTGGTGTGGCCTACGCTGTTGAGCTGTGGTACCATATGGAGTGCTAAAACTCAATCAGAGATCCTGCTGCCATCATGGCACGTGAGAAGCTCATGGATCTTTCTTCCAGGACACATTTACTTTTTGGGATGTCCGAGTGCAAAACGGGGACATTGGAAGTGGACTTTTCAGAGCAGCCACCACTTGGAGTCGGCCTAATCCTTGTTTATAAGAACATACCGTCACAGCAGTCGGATTATGAGATCCAAAAACGTATTTTGTTTCTGTTCATCTATGCAGATGACTGGATATTAGCTTTTTTTTTTTAAAGCAACAATGTTAATCCCCTTGAAAGATGCAGTCCTCACACGCCAGATATTCCCACTCAAGTATCACGTGCATGTGCCGTTTACAAACGCGTGGTCATTTTTTAGAGCTCAGAGGTAAAATCCGGTTCCTCATGGACAACCACCCGTTGTGTCAGCTGAATGACAAGTGCTGCAGGGATGGCCTGTTTGTGTAGGCCGACCATTGAACTTAGTAGATTCATACTCTGTTAGGTGTTTATCGTAGCGGGAGCGAGAGAGAGACCCAAATGCCGACAACTTCTGCCAAACCAATATTTAATTCTGAATTTACAGGTAACACAGAAGGTCAAACACAAACCAAACGGTACAAAGCCACAGCGTGAAAGAGATGAACAGGGTTTAAATACACAGACAGGCGGAGGTGATTGGACAACGGGGAACGAGACACAGGTGGACACAATGAGGGCGGGACCAGCAATCACACAGAAGGAAACAATCAGGACCAGGGCAGACAATCACAGGGAGACAGGCGACACAAGGACTTCAAAATAAGACACAAAACGAGACAGAAACTCCGAGTCATGACACGGTCACTCTACTAAAAGCCAATGGGATTTTTCCATTGGATTTTGATGGTCAATGATGATAAGCTCCGTGCCAAATAGACATTTATGATAGTTACACAGTTGTTCAGCAGGATAATCTTCAATGACGAATACTACTTTGATGATGTTTTAAGTATTAATGCAATCAGCAGAGCACAAGTATACACACTGAGGCTGTGAAGGCAACCTTGGCAGCACAATGATGTTTTGTAGGCCAATTTCTCAAAAGTAAATGCTGCAAAATTAATGAGAAAAGGTATTGCAGAAAAAAATGTTACATATGTTAAGCTTGTTTTAACTATAGACCTCATTTCAGGCATCTAACCAAAAAACCAATGACTTCCAGAGAAGGGAAACAAATACAAGTTTGGTTGATTTATGCTTTATTTATCTTATTTCTAAATAGGCCTATTATTATAGGAAGTTTTGAGGATGAGGGCCGACAGAGTTTGGGGAACATTATGACTGTCGGGAAATTAGTTTAGCTTGAGTAAATGGATTTGTCTTCCACAAATCCTCTAAAGAGCCGCACATAGCTACTCACCTTACATCCAGAACTTGCTTTCACACAATGAATATGACGGACCCGAAATATGTCGAATTCGCTTCCAAGCCCAACGGTTTTCCTGGAGGCTTGAGTAAGCCACTACTATGCGACTGTAATGCCAGCCACCAATGCAGATGCATACAGAGTTTGATGCATTCCTTAAATTGTCCGCTTCATCATGTCAAGATTTATTTCAGCATTTTCACAAATAAATCAAAAGCTGCTTCAAAAGCAGAGATGTTTTGAATAAAGATGTGTTGTCTATGGACCGTTAAAGAGCCTCTCTGCTCATCCTTAACTGAAGTTCATAAAATACGATAATACTAATCTATTGCTCCCAGAAATCCTCATCTCTCTGCTCATTATTACAGGCACTGTGGATGGCCAAAACAGTCCTTGAACATAATATAACTGCACACTCGGTGATGAAATTAAAACATCTTCAGATTCTAAATGGAGAGCTTTGTAAGGGACTGTAGTGGGATAAAAGCTTCTCATTGTGCTGGTCTGTAGAAGTGGTTGTGTCTGTCTTTGAGTAGCACCACCATGAGACGGACTGGATGGAGTGCCCCTTTGCCACACTAATAGACGCGCATATTTGAGTGTGTAACATAATGACACATATAGACGTATACAAAAGAGATAACTGGACACACTCACTGTCTCTAGCCCAGACAGGAAGTGCTGCTAGACAAGACAGCAGCACTTAGACTGGCTCTTATTGATTAAAGCAAGAAGACAGAGAGGTGGAGATGTGTTAGGGGGGAAGGACATTGTTGGGGTTTTGAAGGTCTGAAGTATGAAGGATGAAGTATGGCTTGACAATAGCGGGCCTTTCTTGTGGGTTAAATAAGATCACACCCTCATGTGAAAAAGACTGATAATCTTAACAGAGGGTTTTTCATTGAGTGTTTAGGTGTCTAGGAATTTCCCATTTTTCTTGTCCAGAGATCGTATCTGCCCTTGACAGATGAGGGGTAGTCTGCATAACTCTCGGGTACGAGAAACCAGAACCTAGTATTTAGTCAAGCGCAAGCGAGAAAGAGTGGCTTGTGAGAGCAGAGGACCGTCAGAGAAGTGATTGATGGGAGTTGACCCCGCAACGTTTAGGTTTATGGATCAGTGCAACATGGGACGTAAATCCCTTCCCAATGGTCTTACTTTCCAGTGTTTGATCCGACTGATCACTCTTTGCTCTCTTTACTGCCTCTAAGCCTGGAATATGTGTTTAGCAATCTACCATTTAAAAAGGTGTATACAAGCAGTTAAAATGGTAGAGAGAGGTTGATTATATACACACTTGCTAATGAAAACAGTGCACTCCTTTTAGCTTCGAAGTGAGGGCACCATTTCCAGTTTGTTTCTTAGGATTTCAAATTTCAAAAAATCAAAACACAATGTTCGGTGTTATTTCGGGCCTGTGTCTGTGACCTCGAGCAGAACACGAGGGTTAACGCATCATTCACTTTAGTTGCATTGTGGATGCTGAAGACTTTTCTTTTTTCATTTATTCATTGTTTTAAGTTTAATTCATCTAGTTTAAACATATCTCTGGTCTTCGGCAGAAGGAAAACAACTGGGTACGGGAAAAAATGTAATCTACTCCGAGCTATCTCGACAAGAACTCCTTCATGACCGCTAATGTCTCCTCTACAAGCTCTGCAAACTTTTCCACTGAATAGCTTGTCACTTCTTCTTTTTCACACAGTGTCAAGCCTCCACAAGAAAGAAAATTGTATTTATTTGTATGGGGGAGGATTTATTTTGCTTGTATGCCGTTTTGTCTATGTCAGCTAACGACAGGGCGTGTATGTGTGTGTGTGTGTGTGTGTGCGAGGAACTAAATTGTACTGTATGCCTCACGGGCCTCTTCGCTTAGTGTGAACAGCAGGCGAACAAAGGCAGCATTCTGTCATGAGGTTCATTATAACCTGGTGACGTGAGCCACAACAGAGAATAAAAATCTCCAGAAAGCTCATTCGATTGGAGTGTTAAGCTGTTAAAAATAATTACCCCCCCTCCCAACTTGTTATCCAGTGTCTTTCTTCGACGACCACTTCTCACGGCTATAGCCGCGTCTCGCCTTCGCCTCATTCGCGCTGACATCGGGCAACATTTCCCAGGTTGCGAAAGCGGCATAAAGTTTTACAATGGGGGAAAGTATGTTCTGCAAGGGAAACTCTGCCACTGGTCGTAACGTGTGCATTTCCAAAATGACCGTCACTCGGCTTTTACGCCTATTTTGATTTGTTCACTGTGAGAACCACCGCGTTGCTTGTGAAACAAAGAGCATTTAAACTGAATAATAGCTTCAACATGCCAGATATCGTCCGTCGTCACAAAGACCCCTGAGCAGATATTAACATCCTGAGAGTCTGTTCACCGCGATGCTTAAGTGTGATTCACGCCGCATTGTCACACTCATGGATTAAACAATACGAGTCCATTTTTTCACCACACCACATGTGCATATGGGATCTTGGCACATTCATGGGGACCCCTGGGGTCCAACACCAACCCCCCACCCCCTTCATACCTCCTCCGGTCTCTTGACGGACACGAAACTGCTCGACCATGTGCGGTAAAGAAGGCGGTCAGCTTTGGACCAGGGCTGCAGTCGGCCACACATCGCATGCAGCTGTTACAAAATGGACACTCTACACATGTAACACAATACCTACAAATGACCTCATTCAATCGGAGCCAGTTAAAGTCAAAGCTGACACTATTTCCTTCAAAAAGCGCTGGCAGCCAGGCTGACGGGACAGTTTGTACAGCCCGTGGGGCAAAGTGCCAACGGCTTCGGCAGGGGAGATAACCGGGTACTTTTCATGGATTTTAAAGCAGACATTATGCATGAAAAGATGAAAATGATACGGCTCAAGGCCAACTGTTCCACGATAAGATGGATGTGTTAGTAAGAGAGTGAGGGATGGCAGGGAGTGGGAGATGTGTGTACGTGTGAGGTACACAAGGAGTTAAGCTTGCCTAAACAACCTTCTCGTACTGCTGAGACTTCCCACGGGGAACATTTGTTTTTGAGAACAGTTAAACTAGAAAGTTGATGGTTCTGCTCACTGCTGTTTATACAGGCCTCGATACAGTAGAGCTCCGAAGGGAAGCTTTAAAAAAAGGCTGGAATATAGAAAAACAAACAAATTGGAAGGCATTATCCACCAGTAACCAATCTTTCAATCCCTTATGATATGCACACTCATAAATCATGTTTATGCAGAACACTGTACTCTGACAATATGACCTCACAAATATCATATCAGTGAAATGACACATGGTTAACAGTATGAAAGACATTTATAAGAATAACTACTAAAAGACAAAAGACTGAAGCATGATCATTACCTTGTGTGTGTCTTTGGTCTCATGGGCAGCTACAGAACAATGGAGGACGTCCAGCCAGTGGTCGGGTGGTGCTTTGTTGCCATCTCCTGGTCGGCAACAGAGATGCACTCACCATATTACTACTATGTCCAGTTCAATTGAAAGCAAATGCTACTGTGTTGAACTTTAATGAGAAGTTAACCCTTGTGTTGCCTTAGGGTCATTTTGACCCTAATCAATATTACACCCGCCCCCCGCCTTAGGATTAATTTGACCCCATTCAATGTTTAATGTCGGTGTTCTTTCGGTAGTCAACAAACAAACATAAAGTGCCTCACACTTAAACTTGGAAAACAATATTAATTCTAATAATTTTCTGTAGGTTTTAATTGCTGGCGTCAAATTGAACCCAAAGGGTAAAATATGTTAGTAAATATAAAGGTAACAGGAGGGTGAAACATTGAATCGGGTCAAAATGACCCAAAGGCGGGGGGAGGGTGTAATATTGATTCGGGTCAAAATGACCCTAAGGCAACACAAGGGTTAAGAGAAATTGCAATTTCCTTTTAAAGTAAATTCATAAAGACTGTGATTAAGACCATGCTATTTTCAAATATATGAACTCAAACATAATTAATCTTCTTGCAAATCCCTGTAATGTCTTTTTACAGATGGCATGTTAACATTTCAGAAGTTAGAGAAGCACAAAACAATAACGTAAGCGATGGCTGACCTGCGTTGGTGACAGGGTGCTGGATCACTGCACACTGTCACGGCTCATTGATGCAAATATAACGGAGCCGTGGTTAATGTTATTAATAAAGCTTGTGCTTTTCCTACAGTCATAAGTCTTTATGTCTGCTGTGGTAAAGCTCTACATTGTATAATGAAACACACAGAAACTCATTGTTCTCAATAGAGCTCGTAAGGATAAAATACAGCAAATCACATATTGAAAGAGGAAAATAATGTTTTTTTCTTTCAGTCTTTTTAATGGATACTCAGTAGGTCCATCAGGCAGCACCAGGACTGGCCGTAGTCGACTGTAGGTGGAGAATCTGAGGATGTCTGGTACTGTCCTTGTGCTAAACCTTAACCTGCTTATTGAATCAGCAGGAGCCCCATCGTAAACCTTTAATGCTCTTTATTGTGAGATAATGCCGCTAACAAACCACTTCAGCCTGTATTTTATCACCAGCTCTATGCTCTTTTGGTCCGACATTCAGAAAACATTTACTCCTCACATGCATCCAAGAACTACCAGCAACAATCATTACAATGGTTAAATATGCATATCTCAATCAATAGTCAAGCAGACCTTTTGACTGGATAGCACAGGTGTTTCCAATCACATTAACGATGGCTCCTTTCTATTCAAGTGTCCCAGTAAAAGGGACAGTGTAGAAATATTGAGCTATAGTTTCAAAGGGATATTTTAACTTTACGATGTACTAACGGCAGCATAACAAATAAAATATAACTATAAGAATCAACCTGAGATTAGTCTACACACTCGAACAAAAATGAACATCATGAGAACAATACATTCCTTAAAACCTCAGACGTTCACCTAAGAGAAGCAGAGAGAGATAACGAGAGAGAGAGAGAGTGTCAAACACATAATACGCTAATATACAAGCACAATGTCATTCTACGACATTGGGGTCGTAACTCGTCCAAAGGCTCCAGGGTCAATTAGCAGTGATGGATTTAATGCAACTGCACGTTACAAGACCTGCTACACAGCTGACAAACTATTTAAATGTCGCCCCACTCCACCATGTGGCAGGTAATGCTGTACCGGTAAACCTTATAAAAGATGTGGAAAACAAGTAAGATTATATTAAGAAAGATAAATTAAACTGGAGCAAAAAGCAACTATAACAACAGAAAAAACACAATAAAAGTTTCTACGCAAACTGCCACCTTCCCCCTTATCTCTCCTGTCATTTGATCAATATAATACCATGTAATTTACTGCAGAAATATCTGATCTATATCCTCCTACATCAAAGCTCAGCTCTTCACCGCTAAGAAGACAACTTGATGCTAACCTGTTTGCAGTATCCCTGATTGAGCAGCTGGTCTACACAGAACATCAATAACACCTTCAACAGATCATAATCCTATGAAACAACAATAAAAGAAACTCATGATGTATTTAGCATAGCATATAACCCACTTATCAAACAGGCACAGGGAATGTACTATCTCGTTTACCACAATAGGGGTCACTGTTTTCTCAGTTAAAATAAATACATGTTTCATTGGTTAGATATCTTGCAGAACATAAATCACCAGAAATATTACGATAATGTCATCCTGCGGCTATTAGATGGACTGAATGTGAACCAGTTAGCCGCACACCTGTATTTTAAGTGGTTGTCATTTTGCTGTAGTAGTTGTATAACATCTGTAGATTCTACTGTACACATTTTAACGGCAGGTATGATATTGCAATTTAACCTGTCAACAACACAGAAAACCTCTGGCATGTAGGTCAGTTTAATACAAAGTAAATAAACAAACATAATGTGCCTGAGCGATTAAGTGTGTTGCCGCAGTACGTCGGTGCGAACCAGGTGAACGGTGTTTTTGTGGATTCACTCTGTCGTGCAGGTTGCAGCTGCAGATTGCAGTGGAATGTCTGCCCCGTTACCTCAAAGCACTTCATGGTAAACATCAATCATTAGAGTCTTTTATGAGGATTCTCTGAGCAGGTTTGTGTTTTTCAGCAAAGTCATTAAAGGTGTCTGGTTTATGCTCACAGCAAACAGGCCAGCTTTTTATCAAACTTGTCTATAACCTGGAGAATCTGGAAGGGCCTAAGCACAGCTTGGTTCCACCGGAAAACTTCTTTTGAGGGGAGTTGTTGTCGTTTTTCAGGACATTTTCTAAATCCTTAGATTAGATTTGAGGAACCAAGGCACGTTTCTGGCAAGAAATCAAAGCAGTTCTTGAGGGATCCGAAGTATCTGCTTTCATTTAATGTACAAAGTTATCTCAGTGCAATGAGCCCCGAAAGAGTTACTAACAGTCTGCCTTTTAACAGCCTGAAGTACCTGCACCTTTATCTCTCACTCAATTTGGTGACATCATTCCTTGGTGGAATGGTACTTTCCACCTCTTGGTGACGTTTTCAAAACGTACCTCACACGTTCATTTGACATATCAATTCGGTGAGCCATCGGGCAGTTGACTGCTTGAGCCGTTTCCAGAACTCAAGAATATGTACTATGGTGAGAAGTGGATTTAAAGGTATTTGCTCTGTTTATATGTCTCCTAAATAGAGCTGAGCTTGTGTTGTGGAAATGCAACCTGCACCACTAAGTGAATCCACATGGAGCCACAATGTGGTGAGCACAAGCACCCAGCCAGTGTGACCTGCTGCCCGTCTTTATTAATCAAATGGCCTCCCTGTGGTTTGAAGAAACTTTGCTGTGGTGATAACAAAGAAAAAAGGGTTTACTCACAACAATTTTTCAGTGTAATGTGGCCCCCTCCGTTGAAAACCATTTTCCTTTTGTGACATCACTTGGATGTTTGACCTTCACTGCCCAGAATGATGTGTGCAGGGTCTTTTTGGTCTGTGGTAAACGGGGATTTTCTCTTTGGTTACCTGAGAATGTGCTTATAGTTTAAGATCTGATCTGGAGCAGAGTGCAGGGTGACATCACAACTACTTGAGGTCCATTATGCAACTTACTTACACAAGTGTGATGTGCAACCTTAAATGGGCTTTTCAGGAAAGTAGGAGACAAGTTGTATGTCGGTAAAACTTTTGAAATAAACAGTATTTGTATATTCAAAGATTCTATGTTGTTAATGACGGCAAAGTAGTATATTTTAAATCGTTTTAAGTGAAATGTGTGAATAAAAAATATGTCGGACACTAATTATTATTCAAACACATCATTTTTATGTTTCTTAACCCTCCTGTTACCTTCACATTTACTAACATATTTTACCCTCGGGGTCAATTTGACCCCAGCAATTAAAACCTCCAGAAAATTATTAGAATTCATATTGTTTCCCAAGTTTAAGTGTGAGGTACTTTATGTTTGTTTGTTGACTACCTAAATAGCCCTTTAAATATATAAAAAAGTTGATATTTCTTATATGTTTGACAGTGAAAAACAGCATGGGGTCAAATTGACCCCAAAGAACACCGACATTTAACATTGCATGGGGTCAAATTGACCCTAAAGGTAACAGGAGGGTTAAAGCATGTAGTAATCTTATGTTAAGACTAAAGATTAAAGCCATGCTAGCGGTTGCTAGCTAAATGCTAACAACAGCCGGCTAACGTGCTAATGTTTAGCAAGAACAGTGTTTGCTGTGTTTTGACTTCATGCTGAGTTTCACCAGTGATATTAATGTGGGGAACATTGGTATTTGTAGCGGGTTTTAATCCAGCAAGTCGTTCCACACAATACTAAAATGTCACCCTCATGATGGCGTAAGAGGAAAAGTCAAGGGAACACAAAAAGCAATAGGATTCCTCCTCTGGGGACCAGGATAATGTCTTTACAAGCAATTGTGGAAATCCATGTTAAGATATTTCACATAAAAAATGAACTTGTGAGTCAGCTGAAAAGCATTTTTTTATTATTACTTATTTTTAACAGCGTTAGTATTGTAGCAAGACATACAGTATAGGAACGATTAGAAAGCATAGCACCAGAATCAATCATTCATTTCTTTTACACATGCTACATACATACTGTAGGTACATATGAATCTTAAAAACATCTTTGGATAAAGCATGGCAAACAAGCACACCGTTTCTCTATCAGTACTAATGCCCATTCAATATACCACACTGTTTACAATTCAAGTAGGAATATTAAAAATACACATATATCATAAGTTACAAATCTTAACGGTTATTACAAAAAAGGATTACATTTCTACAACATGTATGGCACATAGTGCATCAAGTATTCTTTAAATTTCTGATACAGACCTCATAGAACAATTGCCCATCATAAAAACAAATGATGGCCAAAGGTTTTCTAGCTGCTCATTGACTTATTTATTTTTTAGCCATCCTTTAAATCAAAAAGAAGCTGCATTGTCTGAGAAGAGAAACATCTGCATCTACGTTCTAACTTTGGTTAAAGCTTCACGTCAGTGTACCAGCATGTTAGGTTGGTAGCTGGAGCGGTCATGTTGAAAGTCACTTGTGATGAGTTGGGTACGACTGAAGGGCAGATTTCCTCATGCAGGGGTATATCTGACATATCTGGCAACCTTACAGCTAGATTACAGCTACATTAATGAGAGGACCGTTACATGCATTAGAGGCAGATCCTACATCTGCCAAAAAAAACAAAAGCCAGTGTTTTTCTTCTGAAGATCAAAAGTAATTCCAGTAGTTCTAAAGCACCATTTAAAAGATCCTCATTTCAGGTTAGTGGTTAAACACGACATATAGTAGTAGGCTAATACTTTTTTAGCAAAGCAGACAAAGAACAAAAAAACGACAATGTCTTCTCTGCTGGTAGTAGTCATTGTACCTTAAAACATAGAACATATCTACAGTCATTACAGAATAAATATGGTCAACATAAATATATTACCACGCATATCTCAGTAGAGTATGGATATTTGTAAGAGGTAGGAGTTGCAGGTACCTACAGTAGGCCCAACGGAGGGTGTTAGATGAGACTTCACACCTGATACTGTGTCACGGTGTAACAGATAACGTGTTTATGTGGCGTCACTAGAAAGAAAAAACAATCCTCAGAGTTTAAAAAAGCCACAAAAGACTTTTAGAATGTACTTAAACGACAGGAAATATTGAAATATTTCAGCTATTTCCTCCTCACAGCGCTGGTGTTTATTCTGTCTCTATGTGACAGTTATACGTCAGTCAGTGTATTCGCAGTATTAGTTTTGTGAAATACCTGGCAACAGATGACAGCAGACACTTTAGAAATACATAACATTGAAAACTAAAATGATCTGCAGTTGTTCTAAAGGCTCCTCGTGCTCTCCTAAAGTTTGACCTCGGACAGAAGGCAGGTCATATCAGTAGTTAGTTGCTAGCTTACTCTTTCTTTAAGTTTTGCGCCCCCAAATGAAAAGTTCAACATTTTAGAAAACACAGATTCACTTACTTGCGGAAGATGATCATATTAATGCCACACTCGTGTCTGCATGCTAAATGTGAAGCTACAGCCAGTAGCCAGTTAGTTTAGCAAAAAGACTTGGAACAGTGGTAATCTTAGTTGGTCCCGCACATAATATTTTAATAGCAGCCCAATAAAACTAAATGGTTTTGGTTCAGATTAAACATATGACATACAACATGCTAATTAATGACATTTAGAGCTGCTGGTACACAGCTTTTGTAACTTGAAACGGAGCCAGGCTATCTGTATCCAGTCGATGAAGCTAAGCTGAGCGGCTGCTGGTGGTCACTTTACATTTACCGTAAACAGAGTGATATCTCCAGACAAAGAAGTAGAGATAAAATAGCAACGTGTCAAACCTTTCCTTTAAGCCTTTTAAAGGCCAAGAATATCTGAAGTTTTTAGTCTTAAAAAATACAATGTTTTTGTATTACTTCCTTTTTGATAAATTAACCAAATGACCTTTACACTGTAAAATACAACAACCATCCCGCACTTCTTTGACCAGAGGATTGCATCGGTTAATACAAACATACAGTACATCAATTGTTACATTGTCTTATTGATTGAAAGTTAATTCTGTAAAAATGTGTTTTACCAGACATATTTTCTTTCATAGATTATGCTTCACTTCACAGGATAGCTGTAGGCCTTTTTTTATTTTTTTCCAAATATGAGGAACTTAAAGTACTACGTGTTTCTCCTGTAGTTGCTTTCCCAGTGTTTTGAAATGTTTTATCCCTTTGTATTATGCACAAAAGTGTCCAAAAAAAAATAACGTTGTAGGTTCCAAAGCACAGACGTTTTTGATAGCGATTGCAACACTGGTGTCATGCAGATATAGCTCTTCTTCAAAGTTAGCCGTTTGGATGAAGGACCAGGCAGTGGCCTTGTAGCACTGCACAGGACTGGACATAGGGTCTTGTATGCGTTAGCTGCCATTTGGGAAGTGGGTATGTCTCAGTAGGATGATCGCTGTTAAATGCTCCGCCACCACCACACTTACAGATGACGACGAGGTCCAACGAATCACTGTTATTGCATGTTTCTGGGCTGGTCTTCAGAATAGTTCAGGAGTTTGGTCCCTGCATGGCCCTCAGTGGACTTGAAGGAGTAGGCCGTTGTGAACCTGGGGAATGCACTTCCCACAGAAACCACCACAGCGGCCGTAGATTCTTGCTCCGTCCTACGGACAAATGAGAAAGGAAAGAGTGGGCAAAGGGCAGCTTTTTACACGGAGAATGGACACTTCATAAATGTCATTGGGGATTCCCCTTTAGTGAATCAGACAGAAATACAACACGGAAATTCCGATGACATTTCAACCATCTCCCGACATGAAGCCCAATTCCAACACTATTTATTACATAATCCATTCCTTAAGAGTCAAATAGCCTCGGGCATAGAGAAGACATCCGTTATATAATTCTCCCGTGAGCCTCTTACCTCAGATCTGTGAACTTTGATGGAAACATAGTTTCCCTGCGTCGTCCACTTGGTTTCTTCAGCCACTTTGAGACCAGTGCCGATCAGATTAATGCTGAACTGGCCCTGAAAACACACATCGGATTTGAGTTTTTGCTCTTATACTGCTGAAGGAAGGGCCAACATGCATACTACTATGTGGTGAGCAGCTTGAATAGAGTCATTATTAGAGTAATAATGATGTTATTGCCCAGGACATGGTGTTACAGGGGCTTATAGGAGAAAACATGTGTAGAGGTCTCTTCTTTGACTTTCAGGTCACTAACACACATATGGAACAAAATGGGACGCATGAAACATTTCTATGAGCTTATAATATGAAGTATTTCACCAACCTGGGGACACTTGGCTGCACTATAACAATCTCCCGCCGTAGCAAAGGGCACAGGTCGACCAAGAAGAGTCTGGGAAAACTGGAGGTCCGTGACTGATAAACAGCAAAGATACAAATCTAGAGTCACGATGTGCAACAGCAGAAGTAAACATAGACGGTTAGACAGCTGCTCGAAGGTAAACAACCACACAGAGCATCTGCAGTTGCAGTTTATGCAAGTCCGTTTTTATAGCAGGGTTGATGTTACTTCTGTCACATCGCCAGATGTTTCTCTCTTTCTAAGACATCAGTCTACAACACAACACTTCTTCCTTTGAGCTTTTGAATATTTGAATAGTGTAAACCTCAAAATCACCGTGCAAATTCCTTTACAAAGTTCGAAATATTGTGAAATTCCACATTTAAATATCACAGAATGAATGACCTTCAAAGTCATATTTGCGATCTGGTGTATCAATTATATATTGACCAACTAAATGTTTCGTCCAAAATGCATAATAAAACATTCGATAAAAGACGCGTTTCCTTTGAGTTTATGATTTACTGAACACGGAAACAGATCCATGATGAGCTACAGCAGATGTGTGAGGATCTGGTTATGTGTCAATCAAATCTCGGTTTTACATTTTAAAAACCTGCGATTCAACCTAGACCTTGTTTCCGCGACTCTCTTGTTCATTATCATTTACCCGGCATTGTCACACATGAAAAACATGACCGGTAACCCCCCCCCCCCCCCCCCCCACGTGGGCCTGTATAAAATGATTATGAAGTTCACGAGAGGCTTCCCTTCATCTTGAACTCATTATCCCCCCCCCCCCTCAGTTCTCTTCTGCCTGAAAGCCAAATGAGTATCATGCAGAGGGGGGTGGGAACATGTGCTGTCAGGACCCAGACCAGACGAGGAGGATGGGAGGATGAGTGTGTAGGTTCTGATCCAACTTCCCCTCAGCACACACACACACACACACACACACACACACACACACACACACACACACACACACACACACACACACACACACACACACACACACACACACACACACACACACACACACACACACACACACACACACACACACACACACACACTCAAATCAAAGGCATACTCAGACGCAACAGGGAAGGTGGAGCAGACGCCAATAACGAGCAAAGACGTCTGGCCTGAAGATGTGAGTATATTTGCGTGTCTGTGAACGTGTGATCGCTCGTCTGAGTAAGTGTTTAACCGTGATGCAACTGCATGCACGGGTGTGTGTGTGTGTGCGCGCGTTCGCCAAAGAAAGAAATGTGCGAGGCCGCACATGATCTGTCCGTGCTTTCAGAGCAGGCACGCATGTCTGCACGTTGCACGCATTCCTTTATTCTGGCGCTCACGTGGATCTGCCCGAGAGGCCCGGTTTCTAGTCCTCGCCCGGCGGCGTGTACGCCGAGCGCTGAAAGGTCATCGGTTTGACCTCCGCAGAGAGAGAGCAGCGCATGCAGCGTTGGGACGAGGGGGTGCGAAGCACTAAGACGACGGCGGCGTCCGAGGGTTAAAACGCCACCGATGTCTCGTTACAGTCGCCCGAGGAAGGCAATCGCACAGGAGTTACTCACTCATTATCCTCAGGGAGCTCAGGTCCAGACGGACTTTGTGGAAGAGCGTGTACCCGGCGGCCGAGTAGTCGTTCCTGCAGTCGCAGTCCCGCCTCCGGCTGCCGTTAAACGGACACTCGAAGGGGTTCAGCAACCTTCGTTTGAAAAACAAGAAGCATCAGGAGACCGAACGCTCCGGCAGACACCGTATTCACGTGCAGCGCAGTCGTTCTGATCGACAGGTCACATGACCGGCGTCGCTGCATGGTACGCACCTGTGCCCGTACACCTCGGAGTAGTTGTCCGTCTGACCGCTGCGCAAGGTCACGTACTCCTTGGGGAAATCGGTGTGCATCTCGGCACAGTAAATCTGAAGCCAAGCACATTGAGACAATGAACGAGAGGCTGCGGGGAAGCCAAGGGAGGAGCACATTTCTGACAGGACAGGCATACCTGTAGTATCCGGGACTTCACTTTGAGATGGTATTCCCCGTCCATCTTCACGCCCAGCCTCATCTGGATCTCTCGGCACGAAGCGAATAACTGGCCTGGGTGAAGACATAGGAAGGCAGGAAGGAAGGAGAGGTTTCAGTTCAACTGCAAGGAAACGAGAAACTTTGAGAGAAACTCAAGGTCAGCAGCTCTGGCGTCAACAAATGTAATGCGACGGATTGTACGATGCATGAAACACATCTACACGAGCAGCAACTGCATCCTGGCTCTCGTCTTCTTAACCCTCCTGTTACCTTTAGGGTCAATTTGAACCCATTCAATGTTTAATGTCGGTGTTCTTTCGGGTCAATTTGACCCCAGGCTGTTTTTCACTGTGTCAAACATATAAGAAATATCAACTTTTTTTATATATTTAAAGGGCTATTTAGGTAGTCAACAAACAAACATAAAGTACCTCACACTTAAACTTGGGAAACAATATTAATTCTAATAATTTTCTGGAGGTTTTAATTGCTGGGGTCAAATTGACCCCGAGGGTAAAATATGTCAGTAAATATAAAGGTAACAGGAGGGTTAAATGAGAGCTACCGTAAACACCTCATTGTGTCGCCTCCTCTGTTTCCCAGAGTGCTGTGGAGCTCATCTCGAGCTGATTAGCATTCATACTTGACCGCAGAACTGGCTGTCACCCGAGCATATCGTTTTAATTTCGCCAGTGCCTGATTTGGCCGAAGCCAAGTCGGCAATGAACAACCCAATGCGCAAGTACGCCAAAACACATCTGAAACGTGGGGGGACCGAGCCGACGACCTTTGGCCTGCTGCCGGGGTTCTGCCGAGCTCGCAAGTGCACAATGAAGGCTGCCTCGGCCGCCCGGCGCACACACCCCTGGGACCTTTTGACAGACTGGCCATTTCACACGATGTTGCAAACCGCCTATTTATTGTTTCAATAAGAAATCACTCCAAGAGGCTTCAAGTGGAGGGCGCTGTTCCGCTTAATGTGTTCAAACGAAGCAAAAACACAATCAGACACGGTGCTGGTTGCCATATACAGCACAGTCAATTACATAGCATCACTCTACACACTCCTGGTTGCTTGCAGGCACGACTCTCCACTACCCTGGATCAGATGATAGACTTTTAGAGTTATGTACTTAACAGCTTAAAAATACCTCTTACGGGTGAGAGGAGAGGAGAGGGGGGAGGAAGAAGAGGGAGTGGGTTTCCACTCACATTCTCTGGCTTGACATGCAGCTTGAGACTCCGGCCTCTCTGAAGGTCGGCAATGTTTGGATGGTTGACCTTTGGAGGTCACACACTCCACTCTGCGCTCCATCACTCCTGCCCCACAGGTCTGCGAACACTGGCACACACACACACACACACACACACAGAGAAACATTCAATCCCACAGCAGCAAAAACAACGATTTAAATAAGCTGCGGCCGGAGCCAAAGCCGCCTATCATCGGAACGCACAAGTTGTTTTGTGGAAGTAGAGAATTAAGCTCGAGAGGATTTGCTTTTCGGGTTTCACCTTGCTCCACGGGCCAACTTTCCAGTAGGTCGTGTGTGGGCAGTCCCCGAGGAGGCAAGGCCGGGAGCCGGGAGGGTGGGGCTCGGCGCAGAGGGTGCCGGTAGAAGAGGACCGGGCCGCGGCATAGGGCCGCCGAGCCCGAGAGGAGGGCGTCGCGGAGCAGGAGACCAACCGCTGCTGGTAGCCCACCGCGCAGCTGGCGGAGCACTGAGCCACGCGGACACAAGGACATATGAGGACATGTGTGCACAGAGCAGGAAGGTCAAATACAAAAGTGATTTTTTTCTTATCGGCCTCAATGATACTAACGTGCTCCCTGTGGGCTCTGGGGTCATTTTCTCGATTTTACAATATTTTTTAAATTTATCTTTTAAAGGCACTTGCATATGACATATATTCATGTGTTTTGCATAAACAATTGCAGAACAATCTCAACTCTCGATATAATGAGGCACAAGAGTCCTAAGACAAAAGTGTAAAGAGATAATACGGCCGTAAATCTGAAAATTGTAGTTCGATTTTTTTAAACGTACCTTTTCCCATGTGGACAAACTGCTTTTAGTGTTTTAAATTAGTTTACCAAAAGTTGGGGGTTTACAAAAGCATCATAATATATGAATACAATTGTAGCTACATGTAAATAAATGTCTAAAACCATATTTTATTTTCGTTTTTTTAAGTAGAACTTTGGTCTGTCACACCGTTCACCCAAATGATAGAAATGTGACTGAGAAATAATGAAGAATATACTGTCTGACTCAGTGTCCGTGATTTCTTCCGTTTCCTAGGCCGATTTCAGTTGAAATATAAACTGATTGTAATGTATAAATCCTTTATATCCCCAGAATGTCAACTTTTCATGAAACAAGCAAACCGATGAGGTCACATTTGGCTCTGAAAATTTAAATGAGCATTTTCCCACTGTCGTCTTTCTCCGCTGTATTTGTCGTAGAACAACGCTCGGTCTTTATTGCTTCTTCTCTTCCTTACCTGTGACCATTCCCCCGTCATCCACGCGTAGTGGCAGGCGGCGCCTTCGCAGGCCTGGCGTGATGGAGGCCGGGGCGACGGTGTACAGTAATCCTCCCGGACCGGTGTCATCCCCGGGCCCATGCACCCCACCTTCCTGCTCCTCGTGCCTTCTCCACACGTCGCATTACACTACGGGGGAAGAGAAATCAGTCCGAGTGAGGAAGAGTTGGCAGAGGGGGGGCAGTGTTGTACAACATCTTTGACTTCTCCTCAGACTCCCGCTCGCCTCCTAAGCTCTCCAAATAAACACGTCTCATTATTTGGCGGCTGAAACGAGGAGAGCAAATTAAGTGTTTGTGTGGCATTGCCGAGATTAGCGCTCGCAAGAGGCGCAAACCCGAACACGTGTTCAGGTTCAAAATGCTGCCATAAAAAGATAAAAGTTAAGCTGTTCTCCCTTGGGGACCGTAAGGGGTTATAGGATCATTTAGAAGTCACGATATGGACAAGATTCTTAAAGTTTATTCATGAAAAAAAGAAGAAAAAAAAGTCATGGCCGTACTGTGACAAGACAGAAGGCGGGACGGTTCTCTGAGGCAACGCAGACGGGAATCTGAGCACTGCAAACATTCTGCAGCGGGAGGACACGCCGCTATGTCCCTACATGGTGCCCCCTCTTTTTATGCCTCACAGTCGAGGACAAAGCCCGGGACATTAAAGACCGATGAGCAAAGAAAACAGCAATCTGCTCGCGTGACACGGAGCAGCGATATCCAGCAGCACAAAAGGGATGACGGCCACGGGTGCTCAGAGGTTTGATAGGATTTGCCGACTGATGGTTATCACCAAAGCCCTCGCGATTGATGTGAGAGAGAGAGAGAGAGAGAGAAGGGGTACATGCAGGTCGTCCTTTTAACAGTACAGAGAGAGAGCGAGAGAGCTGAGATCTCAGCCAACAAAAACCTTAATGAGATGGTTAGACATCTGTTCGTGGTGAACTTGTAAAGAAGGAGAATGAGTCAGTACTCACTTCTTCCCATTCACCGGCGACCCAAGTGTAATGGGCGAGGAGGCATTCTTCAGACTGGCAAGGCTGGACGAGGGCGAGACGCTGGCGAGCGTCGCACAGATCCGCCCTGACCTGACCGGTGCCTTTGAGTCGGCAGTAAACGTCTCGCTTCTGCACTCCGACCCCACAGGTGACAGAACACTGATGAAGCGAAACACACATCAGAATGAGAAAAGGGCAGTGAATGCATCTTAGCAGGATATATAACAGGTAAGTATCCTTATTCGGACACCAAGCCAACCTCATTTCTCTCCCTCCGCTCACGTCACACCCGAAGTTCAGTTTGCTCGTCGTGTCTCGCAGAGCCAGATATCTCCACGGCGCGACAGAAAGGTTTAAAATAAGCGGCCGCTTCGAAGGCCAGGGTGCATAATCAGGAATGTAGTATCCTGTGTTTTGGCAGTTTAAGTCAGGATGCTGCGGCCTCTGCTGCTTTGACTTTCGTCCGTCTGTATTTGCGGCAATTATTTCCAAGTGGCTAACTACGGTACTGCAACACGAAGAATAATGTGGCCCAAAATAAACAAGTCTGATAGTTCTTTTTTAATTGTTTATCTTTGATGTGCTAAAACACGGTGGCACAAGAAAAAGAGTCATAAAGTCAGCGAAATGACTCAGTAATGTGAAGTATTTTGAGATGAACTACTGCAGGCCAAACTAGGCAACATTAGCAAAATCACTGAGTGTGTTCATTAAGTACCGGAGTGTTTTAATGCTTGTGAACTGAAGTTGTCGTTTTGCAAGAGAAGAATTGTGTTGCCACATGTTTGTGTGGTTTGCAGTGTCGGTTGTACCGCTTTGATGCCCCTGAACAATGTACCTAATAGATCCAAAAGGAAGTTTGTCGCTTCTTTGTGCGACGTATATCTGGGGTCACACGGAGGTCTATCTTAAACATCTCTTTGATGTGCTTTGAGAAGCATACCTGCATACGGAGGAAGCGCTTTGGAAGGCTTGAACTGATCAGCCTGATTTCTCTCCTCAAGACCTCAAAGAACAGTTTTTATTGTCTCAGCCATTTCACAAAGTCAGATAATCTGTGCATTATTCAGCAGATATCAAATTTCACCAAAACGTCCAGATGTATTTACGTTGTTTGTTTCTAGCTGTGGTTGTGTGTTATCATTACGGAGTGTGTGTGGTTGAATATGAAGGGGTAATCACAACAGGAAATCTGACCTTAAAATACCCAAAAATGGCTTTAAGAAAAGAAAAGAAAAATCCTACAAAACATGAACATAAATGTTCACTGTGAAACCGGATTCTGTAATCCTCCAAAAGACGAGCAGTCCTTCTATCAGATGCGATATGATTTCATCGTGGTGGTGACTGAGTCCCACCAGACCATATCAGCCTTTTCCCCCTTGTTTTTCTTTTGCACAGGAAGTAATCTATCCACCTTTGAGACAATGGCTTTTGATGGATTTGTATTCGTGATGCTCACAGGTGACCAAACTGTCCATTTTACATCCGATAATCTACAAAACAAAATGTATTCTACTGAAGAGATACACCCTATTTCGGCGGATTATTCACTGAAACAGGAATATTCTTTTTTTTATCATGCATTTAAAAACACAAACAAAATGCCATTCCCCTCACGAGAGGCAAATATTTTAAGAATCGGATATCTGAGAAACATGTGTGAACAAAGCCACAACTCTATCTGCATTGCGACATAGCTCGGGACACAAATTAGAAATTAATTTAAAGTAAATCGGATGAGAAAACTCTGTGACAGCAATCTAAAATATGTCACTGAATATATGAGTGCACATCAAATGATGGATAATATTATTGTGTCCTTGGCTCAATAGGCAGTGCTCTAACATGTTGTATATTACACCCCCACTTAGAGGTGAATGAGCGGCTCGGGTCGCTGTGGAATAACTAACAGTGGGTGTTGAGGTTTCAAAGTTGTCACATGCATGGATATTAAGACATAAAACATGTATTTATGCCCGAGTTGAAAATGTTATGGTTGCTGGTGGTATGCAGAGGAAGATGATTGCTTCCAGATGAGAGAGAGACTTGTGGAAGGAGGAGGAGGGCGTGGGTCTTGACTTTTTGGGATTCAACTGCTACTTGGCAAGCAGGAGCTATATGGTAGATCTTAAGAATATCCATCCATCCATTATCAATACCACTTCATCCTCATTAGGGTCGCGGGGGCGCTGGAGCCGATCCCAGCTGACAGGGCGAAGGCAGGGGACACCCTGGACAGGCCGCCAGTCCATCTCAGGGCACACAGAGAGACGCACAACCATTCACTCTCACATTCACACCTATGGGCAATTTAGACATCAATTAACCTGACTGCATGTGTTTGGTCTGTGGGAGGAAGCCGGAGAACCCGGAGGGAACCCACGCTGCCACGGGGAGAACATGCAAACTCCACACAGAAGGACCGCCCCGACGGGGAATTGAACCCACGGCCCTCTTGCTGTGAGGCGACAGTGCTAGCCACTACCCCACCGTGCTGCCCTTAAGAATATCTTATGTATAATTATCAAATTTTTCAGGAAATATTGCTCAACCTAGTCGCAAATTCAACTTGACCGGGATGAATAGTCAACTATGTGCCATGTGACTCCTCCCGTGAGGATGAAGATAGACACTGTGACGATGTGCGTCTTTAACAATGGTTCACATGACTTGTTTGTGATTGTGGTCACTAACAATGTCGACCCCACACATAATTAAAGAGCTTTACGGTGTCTTTTAATCATAGTTTTAGTGCCGCAGCTCCCCGACTACACTGGGTTGGCTCATTCTGGCTCCGACTTAGAAATATAAACGTATGAGTCGATAACACGTCAGTTTCTGAGTTCCAGATGTTTCCCGAGCAACAATGGCCAACAACAACAAGCCCTGATTGCAGCTTTGAGAGGCAACCAGGGCAAGCTCTTTGTCTTGAGATGGTGTCCGCTTGCTCTTCAGAGTAATCTGACAGAGCAGGCCAAAGGACAACCCGGCAGTCCTCCTCTCAGTCGGCTCTTCGGCTCCAGATGAATTTGGCTCCGCGCATTTTTCGTCCCCGTGGGATCTCGACGTGACTTTGAGCCAAAGCTGTGTTGCGTGCATCTCTTTCCGCTGACAGCTATCGTGGCTGTGTGGTTGGCTCCGCGTTGACTGTGCCTTCACCCCCCCTAGCGACACCCCTATGCGTGGCCTTTACCCCCCCCCCCCAGTGTGCAGTGGTACAGAAACCGGCTGTGCGTCAGGACATGTGTCGTTCTTCACATCATGCTTTCATTTGTATGGGAGGCCCCGCACCCCGGATCTCCATGCTCCTGTGTTCCATTAGGAGAGCGTATTTTCGAGCAACCCCCCCCCCCCCTAATTATTTCATGCAAAGCATGCGACTTGCAGCGTGCAATTCTTTTACAAACATGCCGGTCAGTGTGTGGTCTGAGGAGAAGCTGTATGTCAGATTCATCTTCACAATCATTCCAACACTTGGTCTGAATCATTTAAGCCTGTATCTATCTTCACGCCGGGTGCACAGCATAAACACTTCTACAAAACTCGCCTGCTGTGTTTAGCTCACACTTGTTGAAAAGACACATCACTCTGGAACCGAGAATACCCCGAGTGGTGATTGCTGTGTGTACACGTCCTGCATCTGCAACCTCTGGGGACCCGTCAGCTGTGTTGGGGGGGTTGTGCGTCAGCTGCTAGCGGGAGTTACTGTGAGAGCGGTCCCCAACGGGGAGCGATAGAGGAGATGGGGAGGAAGAAGAAGAGCAAACATACCTCCGTCCACCTGTTGGCCTTCCAACCGGGACACCCCCGCGCCCGACAGGCCTTCTGCGTCCGCGGCCGAGGAAGATGACCGCAGTGTTCCTCTTCTATTTCGGTTTGGTTCTGGTGAACGCAGGCGACGTCTCGCTGCTTGGTCCCCCGGCCACAACTCACCGAACACTGGAGAGGGATGGGCAGAGAAGGGGGATGGGTAGGAAGGATGTTAGCAAAGCTCTGCTGGGGAACGCAGCGCTCGACCTCTACCGATTGGGGAGCACAGTCATGGTTACAAAGAGGTGTTAGAAAACGGCACAACAGACCCCCCCCCTCCACAGAACGTAGACACCAAAGGGGAATGAGCAGAGCCGTAGCATGCGGAGTATAACTCAATGTTTCTCTCGCAACATGAAGACCCTTTAGACCTCGACACAAGAGCTCTCGGCGCACCCTCGTTGGATTTCATGGCCAAGTGAACGCACCGCAAACAAATGGAACCGAGCGACTGAAATGGATTTCGCCCAAAAGCTTTTGTCAAACACTCGATTTGAACCTGTAAACAGAGGAATTATTTTAAAGAGCTGCCGTGAAGTCGAGGCCGAGGCGGAAGAGAAGGTGGAGAGCGAAACACAGATGCATGCACACGGCAAGACCGTCGTCTGGTACGAATGAACCAGAAATACTTTGGGAAAGCCAGAGAGAGACGGGCGAAGACGGTGCGTGACACCCTGACGGCTCTGAGATTGTCGATGGAAATATTCAGAATTCGGTCCTCGTGAGGCCAGACGGCAATTAGCATGCCCGCTATTTCTTCTTGACGAGTGAGCGCCCCCATTCAGAGCAGCTCTAAAAATGGGGTGCTGGATTTCGAATACACAAGACGAGGAGAGTTGCATTTTGTCTTGGCATATTTTCCAGTCCAGATAATAAACAGAATATTGCATTGTGCTCAAATTATGATGTCAGAATGTTGCATAACGCCAAACACACACAGTATATTTGCTCGTAGCGCTGATCTCTCTACAGCTGATGCAACGCGGAATCCTCAATTTGCAAACGTCTTGAGGATTTGGGCTTTTCTTTCTTCAGTTTCTCGTTGCTGAAAGGCGTTTATTGAACGTTAAAAAAAATAATTCACAGATCGAGTGTCCATTGGAACCCTTCCAACAAAGCCACCTCCGGCCTTTTCTTTTTTAAGTGTGGTGCGGGGGCCACTGGTTTGACACTGCACACACATGTCAATTACGGAGGCATTTTAAACACAGGTTTGCCTCAGCTGACGGAGAAACATCAAAGCCGAGGGCCGGAGCCGAGTGAGTAGTCGTGAGCACGGGAGGATTCACACACCCGCTTTGCACACGCACTCAAAAATGATAACACAACTCCCCCTGCTCTACCTCAGACAAGAGCAGAGACCGGCAACACATGTTGGAGGCGGAGAGCTGGCCCCTCCTTACTGCTGTAAAAGCAGGAGGGTGGTGGGTGGGTTGGGGGGGGGGGGGTGGAAGAGGAAAGAAAAAAAAGAGGGGAAAAAAAGGGAGGAAGAAAGGAAATCGCAGCCACAAACGGGCTGTGCTCCCTCAGCTGAACTGTATCTGCGTTTTTAGCGGTGCGAGAAAAGACGCTGCATGGCAAAGTGCTCCTCCCTCCACCCTGCCAGCCTCATCTGTCAGCCATTAGTTAATCAGGGCTGGTCACACGGAGCACAGAGAGCTGGCACGGCTTGTGGGACCAGAGGACAGCTTCACCTCTTGAGAGCAAGAAGAGGGCAAGGACTCAGGGACCCCTGCTCCTCGGTCCACAGCTGGGCTGCTTCACTCACCAGCACCCACTCAGGTAAGACTCTTCCACTTATCACCTACGCCTATGCTTTATTCTCCTTTAGATATAATAATAATGCGGGAATGCGGAATGTCAAATTTAAAATGGATGTTTGCATGTCCCTTTGAAGGCTGGTGCCGGATGATTAAAAAAGCATATGTTGTAACATGAAAGTATTTTGGTGTATGTACTTCATCTGAACTATATCTACGTGATATTCAGTTATGTTGGTGCTTTGAAGTGTTTTGGGCTTCTCACTTTTACATGAAGGAGAGGAACTTCTTCAGAAAAACACATACATCAATGGGTCACAAGGGAAATGAAATACGCTTGAGACGGACCTGCCCGCCCATGTTGTCGCAGTAATTAATTTCACATGATTAGGCGCGTTAGAGCTCATATAATCCCGTTGAGGTTCCTCGAGCCGTTATGTGGATTACCATAAAATGGGACGGCTCAACCGCTTCTGTGTTAGACAAGTTTGTTCCAAGCAGAGCAGAACTTCTCCAGAGAAAGATATAATTGATACGTAATGAACAGGCAGCTCTAAATGATTCTATACTTAGTGGCTTTCTTGATTTGATAGTTTCTGGAACAAATCACATAATCACATAATTGAGTGATAAACGAGAGGCAGCTAATTCATGCCTTTTCTGAAAGAGCCCGGGGAGTTTTAAACAGACGTCAGACGTTGACTAAATTAACAAAACGTGATGGAACGTGCGTACAGACATGTCTCCGACAGATAACTTCTACCCGCATAATCAGACTGATAGGAGATCATTTTCTGTTGAGCGTTAATGTCTTTGTCTCGGCCAGGGAGGCGTCAACCTGGAGATGACCCCGCCCAGTGCATGTCTGTGAACAGGTAAGCCAATAGGACACATGGAAACTGTTAGGCATCCGAGAGGAACTTGACGAGAGTTTAAATATCTGTCACTCAGCCAACGTGGCTATCGGAGCAGCTAATTCTGAGCAGTACCTCACGCAGAGAAGGTTCCACAAAAGCCAACGCGGATCAAAACGGCCTGGTGTGTAAATGTGCTTGTGTTTGATTAATGATCCCATGGAAACTGTGGTAATGTGCTAACTATAATTACACTTGTGTCCATAATTGAGTGTTTTGAAAACTATGTCGGGGCTCAGAAATCAGAAAGACCATCGTAAACATCATCTATCATCGTATCTTTCATCATCTTGATGATGAAAGATATTGTATTAGGGAACACCATCTGCAAACAGGACTAAAGCCAAGTTACTAATGTGAACATTTAGAATAAATAATGCATTAAGTATAAAGTTCAGACCACAAATTAGTTTTCTTGTTGTTATACGTGTCCTATATTTAGTGGTTCCAAGTGAGACCATATCTTAAAATGTGAGAGCCAAGGTCGAATTCCAATCCAATTGCAGCACGCTCGCAATGCAAGAGGATGGTAATACCAAGCATCTGGTAACTGTAGTTGCACAGACTCTTCAAAGGAGATCTGTGTTGACCCGGAGCAAGAACAAACTTGCAAGTGAAAACTGTGAAGTAGAATCGTACCCTGGGCTACATCTCGTCAAGGTCGTGAGATACAGTACAGATCTACGGTATCCACGGTGAACCATGCTCATTCAATCTTCATTAATCTGCACTCCAATGCCTGGAGTAATAGTTGGGAACCGAATGCCCTTCACGACATTGTCATGTCTTTTGCGATAGCTAATCGTTATCGCAATGTCCTCGGGTGCATGTATTAAACTGTAAATCGGAGAAGGAGACAAGAGGGAACGAGGACATTCAGGCCGCTTTTTTTCTTCTTTTATCCGTTTCAAAGACAGGAGTCAAAACAACACATGTTGTAAACATGGGAACAGCTGGTAAGAGCGGCGTCATGGGGCAGAGGAATGTCAAGAGTCATAGATCTTTTATCCATCAGGCCATAATAGCTATGCAGGCTCGTTTGAAACCACGCACAGGAGCAGTGAAATGATCAGATCCAACTCGCCTCACGCTTACCTTTATTCATTTTACCGCGATTGGAGCTATAAAAAAACATGAAAACAAAAAAAATACATGCCTCGATATCCAGGTTAAAAATCCAGATCTGGTTCTACACTACAGAGGAATTTGAGATATGAGGTGTAGATTGTTCTTTGTTATTCATTTGAGAAAAGGAGATGGCATGCTATAGAAACATGTCACTGTCTCCATCAATGCAGTTCCTGCACTTTGCCATGTTTCAAGAGTTAAATAAACAACCGGTTGAGTAGGCATATACAGTTTCTCCAACACGGTTTCCTTTTTAAGTCAACACCACTCAGGAAAGATACACCAAGAAACCATAAGTCAGAACGAGATGACAAAAAAAAGTTTTCCCGCTTGTCTAAACATTCCACTGAAAGCTTTTTTCCATTACTATGTTATCCTGAAACATCCAGCACCGCTCAAATTTGTACTCTGCTGCAGATGGAAATGAGGAATAGGTGGGTGGGTGGGTTTGGGGAGGCGGGATTTGATGACAAAACTTAAAAAATAGAACTTAAAAATACAGCAACCCAACAGGAAACTTAGAAAGTAGTTAAAAAGAGTCTAAGTCCATCAATAAAATGATGCAAGGAGAGAATTATATAGTTAAAAGAGAGCAATCCACACCTGGTATGCATGTATCTCATAACCACATATGCACAAGCAAAGCATTAGTTACATGATTCCTTTCATAGCATTATAGAGGCGATAGAGGGCTCTGTTGGTATTGAAGTGCAAAGTGCAGTGTTCAGCAAAATCGCTACTGCTTTGTATACCTAACCACCCACATCCCTTTGTCCACTGAGTCTGTTTCTGAAGCTCTGCTAAACCTGTGTCTGATTTCAGCCGAGTCCATTGGGCCTTGACAGTGGACACATGTCTCCATCTGATGAACCCGAAAACCTTTTATCAGTGAGAGAAAAAAACAAAATGATTCCTGCTGTGCACTGCCTGGTCGACACATTTCCAGAACAAGAGCAAAAGGGTTTGAAACGTCAGAAATAAACATCAGGTTTTGGTTTCAGCTCCTTGAACTCAGCATGAAGATTTGTCTCAGTCCACCCGAATGCATAATGCAGCGGTTCGTAATGCAAAATACCGCCAATCCGAGACAGCTTTTGTCACTTTAACAAATGAAAAGAACAACAACAAGTTGAAGTGAGTCCTGAAGGTATGCGTAATAATAACAATACAAATAAAAAAGGCTTGTATTGAGCTGGAAAAACAAGTCAAGAGAAAAATGTATCAGCAATCATTTTGGCAATTGTTAAATTAATCAAATTTTCAAGCAAGAATGGCAAACATTTCATTGTTTCAGATAATAAAATTCCTGAACATCTGTGGACCAGTAGCCCTGCCAACATATAACCATGAGAAACAGACCTGACAGTCAAATAGTACGATACAAGTACCGCTTCATCTCTAGCTCTTTCAGAGTAGCTAAAACAGCCCTATGCTAAAGTTTAAATTAAGGACTATTATCCCCCTGTTACTTAAAGTGGGCTTGAACATCCAATCTATCACTGTCCCTTCAACAAGAGGGGGAAAAGCTCTTTGGCAGAGACGTCGAGTCCCCCCACAAACTCCATTTGACTCCATCAACGTGTTAGCGCCGACGGGCCCAAACAGGTCCGGGCCCCATCAAGTCTGATGTGGTAACCTGTGAGAAGAATATCCATTTAAGTAGAGTCTATGAAGTGGCTCCTAGAGGCCTTCAACCACTTTATAAAACTTGACCAACGAGTTGAGGAAAAGCAGGCCCACTCAACCCGAGTCAGAGTGAGGCCAAGTTCCCTCTGAGCCCCGGGTAGAGCGATCTAAATGCTGCCAGACGTTCAGGGCTTGTCTCTTTTCATTCCATCTCACTGCATCTGCTCCCACCTTGGATCACCCACAAAATAACATCGACCTTTTCTCAATGGGCTCATCTATTAATTTTCTCCAATGCCCTACACAAACTCATTGTGGTTCGGAGTGAACTCGGATTAACTTCCAGATGGTGCTTTTTTTCGACGGGGACAGCACTAATATCATCATTTAACTGCTCGTGATGCTTCAAGACATTTAGAGGATGACTGTGCAAGTTCTGGCCAACACAATCTACATTATAGCAGATAATATGTGAAGCTTATCTTCGTGTATTTCAACTACTTGACCCAAAAGAGGCTTCAATTCCTAATGAGAAAGCCATGCCGGGATCGATATATTCAGAATTTGTAGATAACTCTCAAAAGTGTCTTGAGAAGCGCTATATAAAAAATATATATATTAAAAAAAAGATTATTAAAGTGGTTTTTTTGCCTCCAAAGCGTTAATGGTTTGCCAAAATCTGTCGGCCCTAGTGCGAGACTCTTAACCCAGAGCGTCTTAACCCAGCAACTGAACTATTGTGCTTTCTCTTAAAGGCCGAATTGAGACAATATCTCCCTACGACTCAGATTTAAAATCAAAGCCGTGACAAGAGCCGTGCTCGTGAGGACCACAGGGGACCGTCTGGCCTCCGCTTCGCCGGCTCACACTCCACTGGCACATGTGCAGGATCAGGAAACACGAGGCCGATGATGTCACGGCCAACTGACCCCAGGGTGACAGGTTTGCAGAGTGTTCTTGCCCACTGCCCCGAGGCCAAGGTCAAGTATGTCAATGTTGTGCATGTGGGTTTCATTTGAAGCGGCGTGGTTAGGTCACAGATGCTCAACTGCGATCCCCCCGCATGGGAAAGCCCCTCTCGACAGGAAACGGTTTGTTTTGGTTCGCAACAAACAGGCATAAATCACTCAAATGATGCCTCGGTCGCCCATGTATTATTGTTGCGACTGGCACACACCACGTTGAGATTTATTTTAAGGTGTGTTATTAGTTCATGATATTTGCATTTACTTGTTGTGTCGTATATGTTGCACTGTGTCTGAAACCATAAATATCTGCAATAAATTGTTTTGTGTCTTTTCTTCTTTATACATGACACATGTGTTTTGATTATGAGTGTTTGGGAAATTAATATAGCTTTGGCAATCATTCATTCATTTTGAAGGTGTCTCAAAGAAATGTTTAAAGGTCCAGGGATTAAAATAGCAGCAGAATATTTTTGAGGGATAAACTAAACTATTGATTTAATACCATTTTAAATGGTTCTTATTGATTTCATTGAAACATTTTTTTTTAATGTCCTTCTAATATTGAACGGCAAAAAAAAATATGACTATTGATAATCAAATGTTGTCAGGCAGCAATACACATTTAGAAATATTGTAAAATGGTAGTACATCATCAATGTTAAAGTTATTTCCTTGTTAAACAGTATTTTGGTTTATTTCCAGGAATGTAGCCAACCTCTGAAACATGAGCTGAAGCACAAAGGCGTGGCTGCTTTACAAGTAATGCTATTTGTAGGGTAAATAAATAATAATATGAGATATTTAGGGAGAATGTAGACAATTTGTGAAATGTATTTGAGAATTTGATATATATTTAGATTTAAAGGATTTAATTAATTAGCTACTACTGCAAACGGGTGTGATTTATATTACTGCTGTAAAAGTGTGTTTTTTTGGCTTAGAAACATATTTTGAGGGTCCTAACCGAAGAGGCCATTACATAAGGTAAGATGCAATTTGAAGCCATGAGAAATATTTTGACAAAGTTATTTAATGCAAGAATCTTGGATCATCAGCTCCTAAACATTGGCATTACAATACATTGTTTAAATGGCACAGAGGCCTCCTGCAAAATGTGATAGAGGACATATTTGTGAAAGTACTTATATAATCATTGCTATCCTCTGATTTAACCATTTTATGTTAATCAATGTAGTGTTTCACTGTTGCTTCATACGGTTATACGTAGCTATATTATGATGTGGTCTACTTCGAGTTGCTCGAAGAGCGTGTTAAAGTCACTGGAATCGCTTCATTATTCGAATATTCCGCCTAATATTACTTCTCACATGTGCTTTAATTCAAAGATTGACCTCAGGAGAATATCAAATGATTAAATCAGCAGTGTTCTGTAAATACTGGCTTTCCAGGGCTTGCATTTGGATCTCCTCAACTAAACAAACCTTGCCAGCACGCATTAATACCAATTATTGTTGTAGTAAAAGTAATACTCTGCAGGTCTCCTGCCAAATGCATTACAGAGTGCTCCAATAATGCAAGCGTAAACAGATGTGCCACCCAGCGGCAAAGTTGGATTAGGACTGCGCACCGTCTGTTTTCTCCAGGGACGTTAGAACATGAAATGTTAAATTGCGTAAAAGGAAAAGGCCTGCAGCGCTTTTACATGACATTATGCAGAGGTATGTGAAGTATTACAGATCTTTTAAATATGCCCCCAAAGACTAAATTATTATAGAAGGGTTATAAAAAAAGGGGGGGGGGGGCTAAATAGAATGAAGTCAATTGAGGGTCAAATACCAAAATACCACATAATGACCGACAAGTCAAGTCTTTTCTATGAGTTTGTAGTAATTCACCAGCACGCTATAATAGTGCAAAGACCTGTATATATTGCATGCCCATGGTTTACCACAGCATATTAGTGGACTATGAAACTACTGTATACTGCTGTATCAACAACTGAAAGCAATAAACTATATTTCCAAGTGTTATTCTTATGCAGTGAACTGTTTCTTATTTTGTTTTCCCATCGAGTTCCCTAGAGAGACGTCCGTAGGTTTTACATGTGCTCATAACCTTGAGCTCTTCCTCCCGAGCAGAGAGTGAGAACAGAGGTTGTTAAAGGCACAGACCTGTGTTTTGTTTGCCAGCAAAATATTGCATTTAGAAACAACACAAATTCCACAGTTATGTTTCTTTAATAATCTTTACAATGGGGAAAAAAGCTAATTCAACATGTTTACGTATTTTTTTTTGCATGTGAATGAAATAAATAGCAATAAGAACAACAACCAACCAAAAATATGAAAAATAAAATTGAATTGCGCCTTCGAGTTGGGCATTTTTTGCACCACAGGGGTTTAAAAAAAATAAAAAAAAGGAGGGGGGAGTGAAACTGCCATGGCTGAGGAGTCTTGGTTGCAGTGAAAGTCTGGGTTGAGAATGACACACGAGAGAAGCAAAAGAAAAAAGAAAAAAAAGGAGAGCGCACACATCCGGACTGAGAGGACGTGGCCGTAAATCTAGAGCCAGCTGCAACACTTCACCTGGAATATGTGTCATGATAATGTCACGTTGCTTTAAGCGGAATATAATTCAAGGTGCTCACATGTTATATTTAGAAGAGCCTGAATCTGCAAATCCGCACAGTGCCTGACCTAGAGTTCAACACATACTCAAGACTTTATATGGCAAAAGTACGGCAGCTCCTGCATCGAGCTTTACAGTTGCACAGATCGAGTTCGACGTTTTCACAGCGCTTTTAAACCCTGAACTATCCTTAAAATGTAACTTAATACCCGGCTGAATAGTGATATCTACACTGCCTCGTTACATCGATAACCACGCCCATCGGTGATGTCATTGTGTACCGACACACCTCGGAGGACGCCTCTACATCGCCGCGGCAACGTGAAACCTTATGACCGTGCCAAGGGGATTTAGATGTTTATGATGTTGTGATCCTGTAAACTTCCAAGAACAAAAGTTTTCAATCTGCCAGAATTCCCGGGAGTATAATGTGTTAAGTATGGATTAGAAACTAAGCTGGCCTCATACCCTGAACATGTATGGGACTCAATATGTAAGTTATATCATGGAAATGGCCAGCAGGCATTCTTTAAGATTACTATATAAAAAGGCCCCAACCAGTAGTGTTCAGGTTACGTGTGTGTGTGTGTGTGTGCGCTCGTGTGTAATGACAAATAATTCAAGTAAAGTGTTACATCGATCGAAACTGGAACAAAACATTAAAGTTGCAACAGTTAATAATCTTTTGTAAACAAATAAATAAGTTTAATTTGAGAAAAGAAAAAAAAATCCTTCAGAAATACAAAAACTGGCCAAAGGAATAAAGAGACACAGCAACAAATGACTCTGACTTTAAAAAGGAGGAGGTATCTGTGTGCTTTAAGAACCGCTCAATGATAACCCCGACATACTGCACCGTGTTGTATTATATTTAATAGGCTGCACTGATGCTGCCTACCTTAATAGAATAAACTCATTCATTCTTAGTCTGGAAATATGATGACACTCTATCTTCACGATACTGATAATGCACCATTATAAAATGTTATAGAAAGTTTAATAGCACCTTATCATAATGAATAACAATATGATTATGAATTGCATTTTAATGTGGCTGTTTGCAGAACAACTGACTTCCTTTCACAGATATGACGTTAGGATTATATCCAAAACTCCCACCGTTTTAATCAACACATTGGATGATACATTTTGACAAACCATTGTTGTTGTGACATATGACAAAAGGTATTTTAATAGTTTATAAGCATTTATGCCTGTTTTCCTATGTGACGAAGACTACATCATATATTATCCAATATACTTTATTAATACTTAAAATAATTAATATCTATAAGAAAAATGTTTTCCTATAATGCTTATTTTGTTCAACCCCGTTGCATTTTAAGGCATTTTAAGTAACATGTTGGGATATTGTTTGTATGTTTTGTTTATTGGTTTATTTGCTTTTGTGATAATGTAGATTATTTCAAATAGTTTAACCTGACAGAGATGAAGCCATTTTAAATTGCATTTCAACTTTAGTAAAAAAACACATGATCAAAAACACAAATGGAACATGTTTTGAAAATATTTTCCTCTGTACAAACTGTATTTACTCATAGAGAGATACGAGAGGTCTGACCAAGAGCACCAGCAAAAATATTAAATAAAATATTCAGTAACCAAAACTAGCTACTTGAAAAATAAAATCATACTGTACAAAGAAACACATACAAAATACACCGACAGTCATTTGTTGCTGTTCCATAAAAGGTCATAATATTAACTCTTATACACAAATATACACTTGTGTACTTCGGATACAGGGGGGAAAAAAGAAAGCAACAACAAAAAAGAACATTTACTTCACGCCTCATATATGAAATAAATATTTTCTAGAGTTCTGCCTCTTTAATGATATATGGCATTGTTGGACAACACTGTTCTGACTTATAGGTCTTAATCTGGAGCCTTGGCTCAAAAATGGGATTCATGTGTTTTTAATGATCCCCTCAGTGGAGCAGCATTGTGTTTTTGTGTATTTCTTTTCCTGATTCTAATCAGCACTGTGCCCCTGCAGGGCCGACCTGGGTGGGCTGGCGCTGGCTAAACAACAGTGGCCCTCGATACCCGCCGCTCACTTCAGGATCTCCCACAGTTTTTTAGGCTAAAAAAAACCCCTTCGGGACACATGTCTGAAGTCATTTTAGCCCACGCCACATCTACTCACAGTGCGGCGCCCTCAGTGAGGAAGGTAAGTGTTGGAGGAAAACGAGTTAGTACTATCGTACCGGCTTCCATGGTTGGCGGTGCCAGGAGGCAGAGCCCGGGCAGGGCTGCAGGTTGCATTGCTCCATGTCGGGCGGCTTGTCCAGGATGTCGCAGTTGTAGTCGTTTAGCCTCTGGCCGTTGGGCCGCTGACATACCACCAGGCGGGTCGTCCTTCCACCGCCACACGTCTGTGTGCACTGAGGGGAGCAAACAAAATAACAATGTATTTATTACATAATACAGAAACTATATAGTAATGTGTCTTATATTGAGCTTTAATGGGGGGGGGGGTGGTTCTGAACACATCCCATTGTTTTGTACAAGAAGGAGATGAGGAGGACCACCAGACAATAAGGAAGAACATACAAAACGTGTGGGAGATTCAAAGAAGCTCACAAGTAGTGAAATCAACTTCGATAAAATAAAATAAAATGCAGTTTATTTTATACAGCCCAATATCACAAATTTGCCTCAGAGAGCTTTACAATCTGTACACACACGACATCCCCGTCCCAGGACCTCATATCGGATCAGAAAAAAACCCTGCATTTCGAACTGTCACTGTAAGCTCACCTCTCCCCAGACGCCGAAGTTCCACAGAGGACAGGGCCCGGAGTCGCATCCCTTGGACTCGGCCGGTTTGACCCTCTCATCGCAGTAGGTGCTGCTGCGCCCGTCGGCGTCCTGGCACACCACCACTCGCCTCTGGAAACCTCCCGCACAGGTGCTGGAACACTGCCGAGCACACGGAGCGCCGATGAGGATGATGCATACGCACGCACGGAGATACAACACCTACTTTATGCATAAAAGGCCTATTATGAATAACAAAACACAGATGGATTTTTGGACTTCATGCTTATGTTTTTGGCGAACACAGATGTGAAACAACAAAAATAAAAATTCCTTGAAACAACAATCTATCCGTAATATATGACCTCTTGATTTTGTATCACTGAAGTGTTCTTCTAAGTCACAATGTGTGACACTTGAGCGAGTTCTATTTGCCGAGTGGGGCCACGGGATGTGGTTGCAAGCTCAGAAACACTCGTCTTTCAACTAACATGTTATAGTGTGGTCATAATTGTTACAGATTCCACGGATTTAAACTTAAATGCGGTGGTTTAAGTGTTCACGAAGCAGAGAGAAATCTGGCACACACAAACAAAAACAAAAATACACATCACAAGCTTGTTTTGCTAAATGTACCAAAGCAAAGAGACCAATCCCAGGTGCGACGTTCAAAAGGATCTTCTGAAGATGGAAAATATCATTCCGTGAAGGTCGTTCTCAAACACTGAACCACGCGGGCGTGCACGGAGCAGTAGGTGCACTCTGCATCCAATTAGACACATCCCCACCGTCACTGCTCTGGACGGTACGTGAGCCTGAACAGCTTCCAGTCAATGTGCGCCATGTGAGACTGAACAGGGCACTGGGATGAATGGCTCTGCTGGTGGGGGTTTGGAAAAAAGAGCAATGTTCTTCTTGTGGCTTTCAGAAAAACTAAATAAATAAAAAACCCAGAAAAACACATGTCATCTGAAAAAAAACTGATCTCCAAAAGAGAATTTCACAGTAAAAAATATTCAGGTTTTGATGAAGAAAGAGACATTTAATAACTGATTTGGCCTATTAGGTGATTAGGTGAAAAATAAAATGTTGTTGCAAAATGTTGTCAATTATCCTGAAGCATGGAGCAGAGTTTCTCTGTGATACAACATGCTTTGTGCTACTATTTTTTTTAAAAACTGGGCGTACCCTCAAGATAAAGCACAAATTCAGGGTGAAAGAGCAAATTCCATATAATGTCTACATAGATTCAATCAACTAAAAGTGATTAACGAGTGATTGTGGATGAGATTAGTGGTAAGAATCAACAAGTAATGAACTCAGGTGCTACCGACCATGTAAATCCCCAAATATCTCTCTGCGATAAGGTCTGGGTCCACAGGCCGGAATAACATCACGCAAACACAACTACACAACCCTAACTGCAGCAATGCACATATTTTAGGATTCCTTGCAGACCTTAAAATACCAAACACAGTTAAACACAAAAAAAAGAAATTAACTGCAGCCTGCTTTTTTGGACAATTTGATCCAAGGCCAAGGACATTAAGATAATTAGAAGCCTGAACTCCCACTAAACTATTTGAGTTTGTTACTGCCAAATTAATTTCAGCCCAAAGAAATCCAGACTCTACAACTCAACTGATTCTACCGCCAGACAAAATGCTCATGCACAACTATGTCCTGCCCCCCCCCCCCCCAAAAAAAAGACGATGTGCTGAACATACTGCGCCCCAGGGTCCGGTCCTCCACTGGTTGTCTGCCGAGGGCACATTCCAGCTGCTGTGTCCGGGATGGCGTCCGGGGTCCTGGGGGTATCCGTAGGGCTGATCGTTGATGCGCTGGCGGTGGGAGATGGAGGGGCACGGGGCAGCGCTGCACTCTTGTTCCGTCGCCAGCTTCTCATCCGGGTCACAGAAGGACTGGTCCACCGGCTGGTGGTAGTTGGAGCAGATCACCTGCCTGGTGGTTCTTCCAACGCCACAAGTCACTGGGCACTGGGGACGGAGAGCCGCGGTGTTACAGAATACAGATGTCGTAACATTACTCTAATTTTGCCAATTCTCGAGTTCTGGATTTCTACCCCTAAACGTAGACGTCTTGCATGAGCGGTAGATTCGACTTTATGGTTTGCATTGTTATGAGATCTGTGCACTAAACTGACGGGATGTTTCGTGACAATGTGACTGGAGCAGATTGCCTGCCATGTATTGCGTCATGATGTGAAGCCTTGAGATATGAAGCCCCCCCCCCACGAGTAACTATGAACACAGCTGGAGTAGAGAACTAAATATGACATGGACTGAATTAACTTCAGACTTTGCCCTCTGAGAAATTAAATTCTGGCTTTGACATTTAAAAAAAGATAAACCCGCCACTGGTCTTTCTCTCGTCATCGCGACACCCACGGTAAAAACTGTCCTCGATTCACTCGACTCGGAGCCCATTTTGTTTCAGGGTGATTTTTTCACATTGTGGTCGAGATCTGAATGTCTCCGCAGTGGAAAACATCTGCATTGATTGGACACAGCGGGTTTTTTGTTGTTGTTGTTGTTACTCACAGGAGACCACTCCCCGGCCCGCCATTGGCCACAGGGGCTGAAGCAGGCCGAGGACTCCGGGGGCCGGGGCAGGTGGGTGCAGTGGGACTCGTCGGCGACTCCTCCCTGGGCATCTCTGCAGCTGACGTAGCGCGCCCGCTTCCCCTTGCCGCAGGACACCGAGCACTGGAGGACACGCACGCACACACACACACACACACACACACACGCAGAGCTGAGGTCAATATTTGTTTGATATGGAATAGCACATTCTTGGTGTTGTGCGGTTGTTAAACTGATAACATCAACTGCCATAGTTGTGCGACTGTTTGTACAATGCACCACAAAGGTGACTGCTTGTGAGATTGTGTACGGTACACATCACGCATCTATGGGTCTATTGTACCTGTAGTACACAGATAATTACCCAGATATCTTATACGATGAAGTGGCATTGTTAAGTTGCAATTATGTTCAGTTTGAAGTTACCAAAGAGCTTTTTGTTTCTTATAAATAACGAATCAATAAATGCATAATCAATATGTCGGCCTCCCGAATGCTTTCGAGTCATAAGGGTTACGTGCAGTGAGAAAACGCTTGGTCACTTTCTGTGGGTTGACAATATTTCCAAGCCAAATGGAAAAAAGCTCAATTCAAGAAAGTTGTAATATCTGGTATTCGGATGATTCGATTGAATGAACACTTGTTTCAAGCGAACAGCCTTGATGACAAATACACCTGGATCCTTCTGGATTACGCAATATTATGCTCCTCCTCTGTACTTCAGGTATACTTCCTGACATCGCAGTAAGTAACTGACTTGTCTCCCTCCGTGACGGATGAGGCGACGTGTTTGTGGATTCTTGACCTCGCGTCACAAACAAAGGCGTTTACGATAACTTCAAATGCTGCTGGTGTCCTGAAGTGACTCTATTGTAGCTGTGCCCCTGCCGTGTCAACGGGACATCCCAGAGAACAGGGGGATGAATACCTAATGCAATCAAAAAGGCTCCAGCTCCAACAGGCATGTTAATACCCCTCTCGTATCAATGACCCTAAAGAGGATGGCAGTTCCGCTGCTCGGGGGGGGGATTGTATGGATGTGTACGTGTGCACGAGGTGTGTGTGTGTATAATCTGTGTGTGCGTGTGTGTGTCTGTAAGACCACACTGGCGCTGGCCTCTTTGACATGTGAGCTCACACCGACTTCCAGATTGACAGACGGGGTTCAATCTGAGAAACCGTAGACTCGTGTTTAGATGAAATCTGGTTTTCATTTGCGACGAGTAACAATGCAAAGTATCAGAGAGACAGAGGGGCCTCTCAGCCCAGACAGTGGAGCCTGTGTGTGTGTGTGTGTGTGTGTGCCCGTGTGTGTGTGTGGATGCAGCAGGGGGTAAAATAGACAATGCCAAAGAGGATCATGATCCTGTACAGTATGTGCCATCTGAAGGACGGTTGGGATATGCAATGAAGTTTAAAATGTCGATCTAATAAATGCAGGAGAGACTTCATTACTGGAGTGTGGTTTTCTTCTATTACACACACAGAAACACGACACATATTTATACAAACTTTTTCATCAGTATTCTTATTGTTCACGCTTTGAGAGGTAAGTCAGAATCCAAAGCCGGGCGGATCAGTTCTCTCAAGCTACACACAGAAAGATGAACGACACAGTACAATAATGTCTTTTCCATTCAACAAATAATGTCACTTTTGAATATTCTTCTGAGTGCATAAGGTGAACCCAGAGACTGTCGACCGAATAAACCCAAATGTGTGTCCTCACCGCAGTCCAGGAGCCGTATCGCCACTGGGTCAGGAGTTGAGCCGAGTTGTTAGGACGAGGTGTGCTTTGCACCGGAGCCCAGGGACACGCCTGCATCTCACAGTCCTAAAAGAAAAGCACGTGAATAAAGTCAAATGAGCCCTTGAGTCATGCATCCCCAACATTGAAGGAGTAAATATCCCCAAAAAATATGCCGCACACGCCCTTGGATTCAAAAGATCCAGGTTGAGGATGTGTAAAAAATAAAATAAAATAAAATGCAATGCCTGAATATTTTTGGTGACTTCCATTCCAACAGCTGAGACAGACATCAGAAGCCTGAAAGTTCACGAGTTTAACTGTCTGTCCATCAGTGTCTCGGAGCCCCTTAAAGCGCTCAGGTGCAGCCCCATGCGCATCCACCGGGACGCAGATGTAGACGTCGAGGTCGAAGCAAGAAGCTGCTGATACGAACAAACTTTTAAAAGTGTGCGTGGAAGGTCACGTGCTTGATGTCGTAGGAGCATCGTCAAAGAGTTAATTTAAAGGACGCGATGCAGGCGAGTGGCTCGCGGCCTTCAACCAATGACGGACAAGCGCTCGACAGTAACTGGATGCATGTGGCTGAATCCCCTTTGCAGTTCTGCTCAGCCGTAAAAAGCCTTTTAGTCTCTCTTTGCTTTTGGTTCCCCGCCTCTTTTTTCCGGCCGCAGCAGGCAGCTGCTCGCCGAGCGGCTCTACGGCACGCTACCTGTCCGGTGAACATCGAGTTCTTTGAAACCAGAAATTTCCCTCATCGGAGTTAGTGGAGACTAAAAACACGAGGTGAAAAGGAAATGTCGGACGGAAATGAAAAATGATGGACTAATCTTGTGTTGGCCGCTTGTTCCACTTCCCCAAGTGGCAAAAAACGTGTTGCCGTTTTAGGATTGATATTACGGTGAACATAACATTGGATGAAGCCTAAACTTTTTGTTCAACACTGATTTAAATCTTGCATTACTCATTCGCAGTTCTTTATAACCGTATTATTGTAAACAGCGACCTCTAATCTTATTGGACGCGTTACATCGAGGTGAAAATAACCTTTGGTCTGAAAAAGAGAACGAGTCGTCGTTTCTTCTCACCTGATTGTCTCTCGGCCTCGCTGCAGCGTTGCACTCTCTGTCGTGGACCGTGTCACCGTAGCCCCCCGACACACACCTCACGGCTCTCATCTGGTAGCCATGGCCGCAGGTCACTGTACACTGGAAGACAAACACGCACACACACACACACACACACGCATGTAAACATAAGAAGAGAGAAGACCGGTCGACCGCGAGCCATCTCAGACTCTATCTAAGTATGTCAAGGTTGATATCGTAGACGGGGCCTGGTTCAAGATTCCTGGGTAAGACTGACACACTGACACACACACACACACACACACACACATTAATGAGCATATGCGTCCACATACACACCCATAGTCTTAACTCGACCCTTTACCCAAATCTGAACTCGCATACGAGGCGCTCGTGCCACATTCAGGTACAACGCGAGAGCAGAGGAAGTGCCACGGCGTAGGTTTATTTGAGCAGCAAATTATATTTACACAGGCATTGAGGAGCTGATATATTCCAGCTCTGTAAATACTACTATCTGACTTCCTAGAAACAGGTGGCGGGGCATTAGACCTACACGTATAAACTAGACCATGAATGGCATTCAATGTGTGCTTCGCCCGAACAGGACTCTATCTATATAGACATATTTGGAAACTTAGAAGATTGAATGCATATGAAGGTGTGTGTGTGTGTGTGTGTGTGTGAGTGTCATATTTAGTGTGACAGGATGTAAGGGGCAAAGTGAAAGCACCATGGAGCAAATGGCAGCTGGACTCAGAGCACACTCCTCCGTAACTTGCCGGTATATCTGGTTACACACTCACGCTTAAATAGACACACTTGAAATACACACCGTCCCTGCCACACACACACGCAACACACACACACACACACACACACACACACACACACACACACACACACACACACACACAGAGTAACAGATACGAGTCAGGATCCTAGACAGCAAGCAACACATGAAGCTCATTTCCGGGGAAACACTGCATCAAGTTGCCTCGCCGCAGTGTGTCGATGTCTGATCAGTGTGTGTGTGTGTGTGTGTGTGTGTGTGTGTGTGTGTGTGTGTGTGTGTGTGTGCAGGACTCACCGCTCCCCAGACGCCAACCTGCCAGGACGCACAGACGGGCAGCTCGCAGCTCCCCACAGCCGGAGGTTTGTTGGACGGGTCGCAGAGGTGCTCGCTCAGCTTTTCCTCCCCGGCTCCCAAGCTGCAGGACACTCGTCTGTGTGTCATCCCCTTACCACAAGTCACCAGGCACTGAGGGGGGGCAAAGAGTGGGGGGTGATGGTCGAAAAGGTAAAGGAAAGATTCCGTAATATTAAGTTTGATGATCCGCGGCCCATTTCCAAGGACTGACGAAGACGCATTCAAACCTTCTTGCTGCTTTGGCTGTGTGTGTGTGTGTGTGTGTGTGTGTTGGATGTGCATGAGAGTTCCCCACCTCACTCCACTCGTTAAAGGTCCACTTGGGACACGGCTGGTCTCCGCAGGTCTCCGTGAGCGCCCTCTGGTACTCGTTGCACTCCCGGTCCACCAGCCGTCGGCCCAGGTTGTTCATGCAGTAGGACTCTCTGCTCCGGCTCCCGCGGCCACACGTCTTGGAGCACTGCAGACAAGGGCACACGGAACACGGTCAGCACACGCAACACGCCTTCATCGACGGCGACCTTTCTCCGATGATGACATGGGAATGAAATTAAGAGTGGAAATGAGAAATATTTGTCCAAATCATTTAGATTTGTTCCTGTTTGGAAAGTACAACATACTTTATTTATGCATTGCAAAAAAATAATAAATACACAGGAATACAAATGCAAAAAAAAATATGCAGCAATAATAGTCCATTATTAGATATATCCAGCATACCGCTCATTTTCTTCCTATATTGACACAACCCCTAAAACATCTGAGATGAAAATATACTTTAACTAGAACGGGCACTCGGTAGAGCGCATACCTTCGCCGCATGAGAGTGTGGGGAGCTTGATGTCATGTGAACATGTTGGCATTAGTTGCACGCCAATTGGATAAAAATTGACCGTGCTATGGCAAAAAGAAGATTTTGACCTTTTCATGACCTTAACCTTGACCTTTGACCCGATCGATCCCAAAATCTAATCAAATGGTCCCCGGATAATAATCAATCATCCCACCAAATTGCATGCGATTCGGTTTAATACTTTTTGAGTTATGCGAATAACACACAAACACATACACACACAAATAAATACACAGCGATCAAAACATAACCTTCCGCAGAATGCGAAGATTATGAAACTGATTCACCAACCCCAAATATGTGTGTTTGATTCACATTGTAAATCCATCTGTCAGCTAATCAGAAGCGAGTAGCCGACACAACCCGATGAAATCAGGCTGAACTCACTCAAAAAGCTGAAAAGTCAAAACCATTTCAAGTTGAATCATACTTCTGGCCAATCAGGACTGCATTCTGCAATTATCTTTCTATAATTACAGATGTTTCCAACCATCACTCCTCAGTTAACTGCCCCCTCGCCGGTGGTCTGTCAGCCTTTTTTTGGCTAAACATGTCGTTTTTACGATGGATTTCCTATGAATTTTAGGGAATCTGTTCACACTGATAGAAGAAACAGATATAAGTGAACAATAACAGGCCAAAATTAATTATTTTAAATTGAATTTGAAGGTTTTGCTCCACAGTGTCTGTTTAAAAAAAAAAAACTATCATTATAAATGTAGTTTCTGGCACCTTGTACACAGTAAATACATTATCAGGCATTAGAAATATATAAATAACACATAAATATTGATTAAATATGCCTGTAACTAGTCTGTACCTGGGACCAGGCGCTGTACTGCCAGCTCTTGAGCAGACAGTCCCCGTGGCAGGCCTCTCGGGTCTGAGGCTTGCCGGCGTCACCACAGGCGCCGGCCTCCATCCGGTCGCTCTGCCTCTTCACCAGGCTGTACTTCATGCACTGGACGTCCAGACTGCGGTAGCCCGCGCCGCACTTAGCGGTGCATTCGCTCTTTCCGGCGACGTGCCACCTTGCGGGATTGGAGGTGTCAACATCTGTTTGTGAAATTTGTTTTGTGGGTGCACGTGTGTGCGTGTCTGTGTGTGTGTGTGTGTGTTTTTGTGCTTTCATGCTCACCTGACTTCACACTCGGCGTTGCAAGGCTCAGCCACGGCAACGGGACGAGGTAAATGTTCACAGCGCTGGTCCGATACCTCGAGGTGATCACTCTTACGCACACATACCACCTTTCGTCTTCGCTCACCTGCGCACGCACACACACACACACACACAATAGACACGTGGGCAAAAGCAGGTTTCACATCAGAAAACATCTGGCAGACATCTCGATGGCTAAATATCACATTTCTTCACCTTTAACAAGTCTGACTAGCTTTCTGACATCCAGTCTTTCAACATGCAGCCTGGGGGGGGGGGGGGGGTCCATGTCAGATTTACACCCCACAAATACATCTCTTTACTGGAACCCACTGTGCCCTCTGACCCGCTGGGGGCCTGACTAGCGTGCTTCTAAAAGAGAAATTTGAGGGGCTAAGTTGGGTTGAGGGCCAGGGGTCACATCGGGGTTGCCGGGGGGGGGGGGTTATGAAAGAAAAGGATACATGTGTGTATTTTTAAATCCAGAGGTGAGTTTAAGTGATGCAAGAGACAAATGTATCCTAATGTGCCCTGACACTTTTTATGTATCCATGTCCATGTAATACTGTGTCGTGTAATAAGAGCTCAAAGACACATCATGGTTCATATAAATGTCCCACTTGTTTTAGAGTGTATGTTAATAACTTGGGGATTCGCAACAGGAGTTCAACAGGGAGTCAAAGTCCTGATGTGACACGGTTTCACTCGTACATCGGTGCAAAGTCCGGATGAGGGTCTCTTTCATTTGCAGAAGAACAACATTCATTGTGTGTGTTCTATACGTTCATTAGCATAATTGTTTCCTCCTGTTTCTTTTTGGACCATCGCTGGTATGTGATTGTTGCCGCCACGTCATGAGTAGCTGTAGAATTGCTTGCGAGTTGGACACCCCCTTTATTCCCAAAGAACACATTTTCCAATTTGTGAAGTAACCTTGGGCCTTAAATCACATGGAATATCTCATTCAGAACTGCACAACATCCTCCAGATATTTGTCTTGCTTTTATAAAGCTTTTTTTGAGATCCACTAAAGCCAAAGAGAAACAATCCCATTCTTCATGTGTGTGTGAATCCGGGAGCCCAGCTGAGGTCTTACCCTGACAGATGCGGTTGCACTCGAGCCAGGAGCCTGAAGGATCCCACACAAACTGCTCCCTGTGTTCCTCGATGGGTATGTTGAAGGAGTACCGGACATCTGGGTTGTGGAGGTTTCCCACACACAAGACCTGTGGAAACAATGGTGGGAAAGCCAAGGTCAAAAGACTTAACAGCCCTTATTTTGTCTACATCCGACCCAGATATCACACTTTATCGACGGATATCTCGCTCGGTGTTGTGGTTTAACAGGATAACAAGAGGAGGGATGGATTCATTCGAGACCTGCAGAACCAGCACGTCATCGATGCGGTCGGTGCAGTTGATGCGCTCCACTTTTGTGTCCGAGCCGCTGTAGTCGATGACGATTCCCTTGAAGGTGATTTCCCTTTTGAACATGGCCACCACAAAGTTCCCGTTCAGGAGGGAGTTGGACTGGTCGTCAGATAACGCTGCAATGAGACATGGACACAAACCATGAACAACAACAACTCCGCACAATAAAGAAATGTTTGATTCTCGCAGATTTGGGGAATGTTTATGAGACATGGCACTTATTATTTCAGTCTATAAGTTAAGTAAATTGTCTTTGAGCTGCCAAACTATTGTTCGGCAAAGCCAGTGTTGCAGTGTGCTGAAACACTGGCGACACCAAATTGCAGTTATTTGGAGTTAGACTCCGTGACTCTTCGTAATGACGGACATTAAAAGGCAAACAAAAGATCTCAGCTGACTGCAAATACAAACAAGTACGTACACATACACACGCAAATAACACACAGGAACACATGGATAAACGCACAAAGTTGGCAAACGAGCAAATAAACTCAAAATGATCTCTCTCTCTCGCTCTCGTTTTCTCTCTTGAACATTAAGGTCCCGAGAAACATGCAGTTCATTATGATCTGAAAGAGCATGCTGAAGCAATGTATGTGATTAAGTTCCAAGAAAAGCCACTGTGTTTACATGTAATACACATGGTTGGATGCCAGCTAGTTATCTTTAGCCCGAGGATGACCGTGGGGCTTTGTAAATACTCTATAAACTATAGTTGTCATCACTGACTTTAAGAAAAGCCTTAAAACATGCGCAGCCACAGAGCTACAAGCACCAAATGAACTCAAACGGACAGATTCATGTTTTTTTTTAAGCCCGGTGCTGAACAAGGAGCAGCTTATTCTGGAGGCTTTTTAAAAAAATGTAAACCTTTTTGAGAAAATGAGTCAATGTGACTTGGAGGCAGATGACAAGATAAACAGGCTGTCCTCAATACCTGTGTGTGTTGATACATGTGGGTGAAAAATAAGAGGGAAAGCAGCGAGGAGAGAAGCAGTGGGTCTTAAAAAGGTTTTGCGCCACAATGCGCTTCTAGAAAAATAGAAAAAGAAAGTACAAAATCTCCAAATGCTCCACGAAATATGGATATGTTTTATACTTTCCCTGAAAAAGGTGAATATGAAAGAGATAAAAAAATGAATAAATAGCATACCATACATAAATCACAGCAAATCATTTGATGAATTATATGAACATGTTGTAGTTTGCATGCCAATTGGACACAAATTGACACGCGGTAAAAAAAAGAAGATGACCTTTTTTTCATTACTTTGACTTTGACCTTCGATCTCCCAAAATCTAATCAAATGGTCCCCAGGTAATAACCAATCATCCCACCAAAATTCATGCGATGGGTTTTTATTTTTTTTTTTTTTATCGGTAACACGCATACAAATAAATGGCGATCAAAACATAACCTTCCGCATTTTCAATGCGAAGGTAACAAACCAATCAGACAGTTGAGCGTTGAGCTGCTTTCTGAAGCCCAACAGGAGAGAGCTTCAAAGTTAAGCCATGAGTGCGGTGATCTCCTCCAAGAAGATGCCTTCAAATACCGGCCATGTGTAAGACGGGCACCGCTCGCTCAATGTGTGGTTGTGGCTCTCAGCAGCTGCGCGAGTCAAGCTTTTCACAGCGGCATGGCAACGAGGCCCCGGCCAGATGTGTTTTCTGACAATCTCACTTTAAACATCTTGAACCTGAATTGAACCATCGGGAAATGGGCGCCCGCCCTGACAACATAGGCAACACTTCTTTTTAGCGTTTTTTCCCCCCTCTCTGTCTGTGTCTCTCTCCCTCTCTCTCTCTCACATGCAAGCACATACGCAGACAGAACACACACACACACACACACACCCCTATATCCACTTTCATGCGGCCTGGGCTCCACATGCCTCTAATTAGCACCTATTGCTGTCTCATTTATCTTTCTCAGGGGCTGACACTCCATTTGCTTTCCCAAGCAACCCTCTCTGTCACGACCAGATGGACCAACGCCCCTCCGAGTTTCCACCATATAAACTCAGTACAAATGACAGTTTCCTTTCCTTTATGAAAACAGTTTGACAACAGTTTGGCCCACGTTTCCCTCACCCTCCTTCACTGAAAGCCTGCCTCTACAGCGCTGGGTCACCAAGCCTGGGTGCTTTATGGTCATGTTAGGGGATAATGGCATTGACCTATGAGATGAGAGCTGAAGGGGGTGTAATGTATACATCTTATTAGGCTGGACTGCTTCCACTTTGGTTTGATTCTCCCAAGAAAACCTGCAATTCGATACAGTGTTGCGTAAAACCACATTGTTACGCTTACACACACACACACACACACAATCGTTACGCTGACACACTCACCGAGGTAGTTGTCGTCCTCTGACTTTCCGGAGTAGCTGACCTGCTTGATATCGATGTTGGTGGCTCCGGCGGGGATCCGCACCACCGTGTTGTAACCTGAAGAAGAAAAGTGGAGGGAAAGAGAGTCACAACTAATTGTATGAAGTCTCAAAAGGGAACAAAGTAGCCACAATAACAGCCGTGAGTGGTCCCACCGTGGTTTCCATAATAGCTTCACTATGCTACACCGAAATCCTAGTCAGGGAAGTCCGGTTCCAACCACTGGGGATTTAAATATCACACTTAAAAAAGAAAGGAAAAAAAAAGGTCTAGTCCTCTCAAATAACCTGCAGGAGGCCTTGTTTTAGTCTCAGAGGCCCGACCGTGAAATGATATGTAATTATTGCCTTGACCTACCTTTGGCCTGTAATTACTACACGACGCCTGTTGTCCCATGATAAACTAACACACAAAACGAGCGAGCATGTGAAAGCCAAGACGTGAAGATGGAGACTGAACAGCGGGCAGGGGATGTAAGATAAACACTTGTTATGAACTTGTGTTAAAAACTGCCATACGACACTGAATGCTGTTGGAGATTCGTACTCTTCTTTACTTACACTTTGATCCTACTGTTGTGTATTTAAATACTCTTCAAGATTTGATGACAGTTTAGACATCATTCAACATTTGATGATTTTAGCTTCTTTTAATTAAATCTTGTTTTAATTTTGCAGGGAAAAAAATATGAATGTGCAAGGGTAAGCTTTTGAAATTAAATGTAACATTTTGGTACAGACAAGAAATTCTCATATCGAGTATCAAAAGACGACCGGTTCTTCTTGTCAGCGTAGTTGCTACAGATTCTCTCCTAATCTCAAGATAAATAACAAATCTATCCTTTTTCTGGTGAAAAAAGGAGACACAACTCAAAGACACAGTTACCTTTTAACCCTCCTGTTACCTTGGGGTCAATTTGACCCCAGGCTGTTTTTCACTGTGTCAAACATATAAGAAATATCAACTTTTTTATATATTTAAAGGGCTGTTTAGGAGTCAACAAACAAACATAAAGTACCTCACACTTAAACTTGGAAAACAATATCAATTCTAATAATTTTCTGGAGGTTTTAATTGCTGGGGTCAAATTGACCCCAAGGGTAAAATATGTCAGGAAATATAAAGGTAACAGGAGGGTTAAACATTGAATGGGGTCAAATTGACCCTAAGGTAACAGGAGGGTTAACTGCTATTCAATCAGATGAATGAGAACATATTCTTTTGTGAATTACAATGTCATCGTATGTTTCAATATGAGATTTCAGCTTGAGAAATTGGCCCTCCAACTACTCACTGCTGCCTTCAAAAGAACAACCTGAAAGGCAAGAGAGGAAAGGTGTGTGTTGGTGTGACGAGACGGTTAGCCTGACACCTTGAGCCACTCGGGGGCAGCACTTGGTTTACATATCTACCTCTCATCAGCCACGTAAATCCACACACACAAGTCATCATAAGCCATGTAAACCGTGCCTGAAAGACGTTTCCATTTGATTTAATACTGAACAGGAAGCTACTCCGACGACTACGATGCACCTTTATTCCTCCACAATCAACCTTTTTCACCACAACCCAAACATTCTGTACACAACTTACTGTTTTGTGTGTCATGTCAAATCCCCTCACTAAATACTGGAGACAGGATAAGCTCATAAAAAAAAAAAATGCTCTGAGAAAACATGCCATCTGAGGCCTCGGAGATCCCCCAGCTTAATACATGATCACACACACAATCCTCTGCCACCACAGGGTGACCCAGGGATGAACAGTAAACACAGCACCCTGGGGGAAAGAAACTGAACTCCGGGAACGCCGGTGTTCACCTCAAACATGCTTCCCTCTACACTCCGCGAGCAAGAAAGAAGATGATGTATTAACAGCCTGCAGGGGAGAATTAGAAGGCGTCACAAGCTCCCCCTGATGCAAGTTGTCAGACAGTCCTGACTAAGCTGATGACAAACATCTGCTTGCTTTGCATTTACTGTGATTAGATTATAATGTTTTCCATTCTGGAACATTTAACCCTAGAGTTAGTTTTTCTTGTTTCCATTGAAAGTTTTCATTGCTTTAATCAAGGAAAGAAACCAGAAAAAATAGAAAATCTGAGCCCACATCTCAGGTCAGCTTTAGGTCAAAACTATCTATCTATAAAGATAGAGAGACCAAGCAAGCAAGTTTATATGTGTTTTAATACTCGGAAAAAATGGCAATAATAGAAATACCATTGACACATTAAAACATACAAGGAATATGTTCAAATGCTGCGTCAAGTCAATGGTCAACGTTCAGAAACGTGCAATTGACTTCTGAAGATGTGAATCGACTTCGACTATCCCCAACCAAACTAAAAAGAAACACTCTGGTTTGATGTGAAGAGAGAGAGAGAGACAAAGGAAGAAAGTAAGAAATAGAGAGACATCAAACAAGAAAAGGACAAAAGGGTGAAAGACAGAAAGACAGGCCAAGACCCAGGAGCAGAGGGGGTATCCTGGCTGGGCTGCACTCCCGCTCGAGTTTCCTGAGGTCAGGCCAAATTACCAGGGCTGAGCTCAGTGCCAGGTCCAGGCTCAATACAATCCTCAAACCCTTTACCCCCCCCCCCCCCCCCCAACAGCTCACCGAGGGCAGAAAGAAAGCAGATGGATAGAGACGCTTCAAACTCAGCGCCAAACTAATACGGAGTAAACATGATGAAGGCCACTCCCAGGGCTTTTATGTAAATGCTTCTGCTGTTTCGCTGCCCAGACCCCCGGAAAAAAAAGAAAAGGATTTGATGCAATCAGCAGTTGGCCCACGCCGAGGCACCGGCATTATGCCGGACAGTTCAAAGGGTGTCGAGTTTGTGCTTCGCTTTCTGAAGACCCGAGAGAGTTATTCCGTTTTCTAAAGCTCTGCGGAAGATTGACGCTCTGCATCTTCTCCCAGATCCGGCCGAAGCACGTATCGTAGCTGAAAATACAGCCCAATACGTTCAAACATAACCAGACATGACATCAGCGCTGCAGCCACGTGGAACTGAGGTCTTCCTCAGCTCTTCTGCGTATCGGAGAGGTGCTGACATGCAGTCCGTTTCATAGCGACGCCTTAATCTGAGCGTCGACTTACCATACTGGGCGTCGTTGAAGGTCCCCGCCATGGTTTTACAAGACGAGTTGTCCCCGCCACACACGCCGCACTTGTCATTTCTGGCCTTGGAGTTGAGAACGTGGTCGCAGCCGGCTTGCTGAAGAAGCGAGGGAAAGGATTTGTTGACTTGATGTACAACCGACTTAAAAAATATTCGCTTGGATTGTAAACTCAAGCTCCATCCTTTCCATTAATCACAAAATTCATTCGTCACAAAATGTGAATGTTGTGTAAGCATGACTTGGCTGACATGATGTTGAAGCGTGTGTGTGTGTGTGTGTGTGTGTGTGTGTGCACGTAGGTTCACTATACCCTGCAGAGGCCTTGAACGCAGATGTCGTAAGTGTCTGGCCCGCATGCCGTGCCGTCGGTGACGCGGTCCTTCAGCTGATAGTACGCCATCGTCCCAGCCACCCGGCAGAAGAGCTTACAGCGGTCCTTCATGAGTACTGCACGGAGAGAAAATCAAATTCAAAAAGGTGAAAAAGCTGCAATATAGCTCATGAGATTAATACAACTGAAATCCTGTGCCAGATGAAACGCCTCAAGATGACTTGCACGTGCTGATGAAGAACACGTATTTCATCCTGTACCTATAGCTCTTGCTATAGAATCGTCAAATTTGTTTAAAACAATCACTTCAGCATCCGACAGCCCGCCGGCTCCGGGGCTCGGCCTGTTTGCTTGTGTAGCATCAATTACAAAAGATGAGTCACTTTCTGGAAGTTAGGCAAGGTGGTCCGTGCCAGATGGTCATCTCGTGGAGCCGAGCGGCCCATCTCGGGGGAAAAGGAATGAGATTTGTCTGGGGGAAGGAGAGCTGCCAGGAGGTCCATATGGAAGGGCTGCGTGTTGCTTTAATGTTGCCGTCGTTTCGCGTAGAAGATTCAACCCGTTCAACTCTTATCGTGGGGTTCACAAGGTCGGACAAAGAAAGTAGCAAGAAGCTCGTCCGTCTTCTCCCCTCGTGCAGTCGACACAGACGTCACCATGTCGCATGCATCGGCAACTTATTTATTTGTCTTTTTCTACTCACTACTTCCTGTACTTAATACTGTTAATCCTGTAAATACTGCATACACTTTACCACATTATGTACAGTGTGTTTTTTGTACAGTGTTTTTTTAAATATACACTACCGTTCAAAAGTTTGGGGTCACTTAGAAATGTCTTTATTTTTCAAAGAAAAGCACTGTTTTTTCAATAAAGATAACATTAATCAAAAATACACACTATACATTGTTAATGTGGTAAATGACTATTCTAGGTGGAAACGTCTGGTTTCTAATGAAATATCTCCATAGGTGTATAGAGGCCCATTTCCATCAACTATCACTCCAGTGTTCTAATGGTACATTGTGTTTGCTAATCGCCTTAGAAGACTAATATCTGATTAGAAAACCCTTGTGCAATTATGTTAGCACAGCTGAAAACAGTTATGCTGGTGATATAAGCTATACAACTGGCCTTCCTTTGAGCTTGAAGAACAAAATTAATACTTCAAATATTAATCATTATTTCTAACCTTGTCAATGTCTTGACTATATTGTCTATTCAATTTTCAATTAATTTGATAAAGACACAAAATTGTCTGGATGACCCCAAACTTTTGAACGGTAGTGTATGTTTCATATTTCTATTATTATTACGGTTACTATTATTATTATTATAGTGTTTTTTTTTTGTACCTCTGTTTACTCGGAGAACCCTGCAAAAATAATTCCGATGTGTCTGGACTGCTGGTCTAGGCACAGATGGCAAATAAAAAACCTTGAACCTTGAATCGGTCTCCACATGCCTCCCACGTGCATCGTGGTTTGGTTGAATGCACCAAACACACTGGCTTCCAACTGCACCGTACACTCGGATGTAAATAGCATCCATCTTTGATGTCGCAGCTCAGGCCGAGCGTTCAGACGGCGCGCTCCGGGAGGACATCGGTGTACTCACTGCCGCTGTACTTGGGGACCCAGCGGACGGCGGGGGGGAGGCCGTTGATGTTGAAGTGCTTGCCGTCGAAGTGGGAGCACTGCTCTTCGCGGAAGTCCTTCTGTCCTCGCGGACACGGATCCGTGTTGCAGGAGCGGAACTTCATCCGGCGACCGACGCAGAACTTCCCGCCGTTTCTGGGCCTGGAGCAAACGCGGGACGGGAAAAACGCAAGAGCACGGCAATTATTTTCAATTCAGAAGAGGGCCGTGTCGGTTCCTCGTTTGACTTTATCACTTCAAACCCCACACTGTGTACGCTTAACTTCACACGTAGGAAACCAAGCCCTCTCCGACTGGCTGAATTACTTTCAAACTCACTTGTTTACAACTCTTATTGAGGCACGAGTCGAACACAAATCAACAGTCTGTGATCAGTTTGATTGTCATGACTGCCGGATGCTTTCTTACTCGGGTTTGTTGCAGTCTCTGCCATTGCTCCGGGTTCCTCCACCACAGGACCTGGAGCAAACACTGTAGGGCCCCCATGGCCCCCACTCCCCGTTGACTGGCTTCAGGTCCAGCTCCTTGTTTACACACATCCCGTGTCTGCAGTACTGCATGTGAACAGACACACACACACACACACAACACATGACTGCGACTGCTACAGACCTGAAGACGAACACAGACTGCAGGATAAAAGTGAGCGGGGTTCATCTGTTGCTTCTTCAACCTCTGTTTAGATCTCAAGCTATATATATATTTTTTTTATAAATCCTAATCGGGCTTTTGTTTACCCTTGAGGAAGGCGTCCAACTCCTCAAGCTGTCCAAAGAGAAATGGGAGATGGAAGGAACGGTAGTGATACAGACACAAATAGAGATAGTGGAAGACAGGAAGTGTCAATGAGGGAAAACCACAACCTGAAATGCACAGTATGTGGGGAGGGATACTTCCTTCATGTCAAACCAAATATATCATTTAATTGGGGGTGTTCTTTTCTTCTAAAAATCAGAGGATGTTATTATTTGCATGAAGGCACACTGTTTTCCACGCGTGCTCTCTGTTTCTCATCAGGGGTAAATAAGCCTGAAGTCATTGACATTGAAACACAAAAATGTCCAAGACACTTCACAAAAATGAAAAACCTTTTGCAATGCCATTTTTTTCGTAGCTGGGTGTGTGAATACAGCATTGCATAATATCTTTCACACAGTAGAGCAGACCCACTTTGACATAGAAAATAAGGCGCCCGGTATCAAGCAGTGTGAACCCACCAAGCACCTTTTTGCCAAGAAGCGCCAACACTGCTTTCATAAGCAAAGCACGGCAAGCCCATTTCCCTTTGTGTGTAACCGAATCCCCTCCTCGGTGGCTAAAGATATCGGAGGGTCCTGTTCACTGAAAGAATGCAGGACAAGACGCCGTCTGTCTGGGTACGTAGCCAGCCGTCCGGGCACACAGGCACGGGGAGCAGTGGCACCGCGATAAGGAAACTCTAGAGTTGTGATAACAAGAAGAACAACGTTTCTGACTGGCTGGAAATCAGGACCTCCCTTCTGCTGTTGGGCTGTCTCCATCTGCTCAGATACAAAGCTTTTAAACCTCTCGCCCGGGGAGGAGGACACCTCATTCCCACAGGTCTGTGAGGTTCATGCACACGTTGTTACTTCAATTACCAGTTCTTTCCAGAGGAGAAATGCAACTCCCTATAATTTCAACTGGCCACAGGCCCGTTCCACGACACGATACTCATTCTCCAGATAAATAAAGACTCTTGCGACCTGAGAACAGAACCGTGTGGGATCCGCTTCAGTGGGTTTTCATCATTGCGCTAATAAACCAGGGAGGGCATCCAGTCATCTGCTGGACAATAGCTAATCTGACCAGTGTCCGCTTCAGCCGTTACCTTTGGTGAACACCTGCAAAAGTCATGCAGACAAACACTTGTAAACAAACGGAAGATGTGGCCGGGCCGCCTCTCCTCTCCCGGCCCAGTTTGCAGTTGGAATGTAGAGTCTGTGGAGACGGGTGTGAGCAGCTGCGGGGTCTTTCCTAAACAAGCCACACACGGTTACATAATGCAGACCTGGTTTCAGTTTCGTTGTTGGAGCGCAAACAATGGATTTGGAAAGAACTATTCAAATAAAAGTGACTGAAAGGAATGCGGTTAAAGGACACAAAAAAAGGCCACGAGGGTTCTTGTTGGTTGAGGAACCGCCTCGAGACAAAAGAGCTAAACAATCAGAGTTTATGGAACCGTCAAAGAAAAACTTTTAAAGATTTGTCATAAAACATTTACTCGGCGGTTTCCTTTGAGCCGACACGGATTTTCCCTCCTCCTTAGCTTAGGGACTGTCAACCGGGACCTGGGCATCCCTTATATACCCCGACCCCCCCCCCCCCCCCGACCACCACAGTGCAGCCAGGCGGCAGGAACCCGAGGAACTGTCAAACACAAGCAGGACTGTCTGTCAGAGAGGACCAACGCCTGTGTAAGCCTCTGAGGCATTCCACTCCCCCCGCTGCCACCCTGTGTTTACAACCGTTTTGTTTGGCTTGAAAAGGTGATGTGGGTGAAAAGAAGAAAGAAGGAAAGGGGGGAGTGGAAGGAGAAGAAAAAAAACATCTGTGTGAGATGATGCATGTGTGTGTGTGTGTGTGTACCTGTGAATGTGCATTAAGCGTGAGAGTGATTGCTTAGAGTCTGGAGGCATCTGGGGGCCACGCTCAATTCCAATTAGCCTCTCTTTCCAAAGTGCATAAACACAGACTTGGAAGACGCAGAGGGTGAAAGGCAAAGCTCAAACCAGCATTAAGGACAGCGGCAGACTCACTCCGGGAAAAGATTGTCAAAACGTGCCCTCAATTGGGAATGCGGTGCGACATTTGAAGGTCTTGTGAGAAAAAGCTGTGCAGCTGCGTTTCAAATCAGGAATTCCACAAAGACGCACGCTGGCTCACCAACTCAACAAGTGCATGTCTGCAAACACATACACAAACTGCAGCCATACTTTTGAGCCACTGCGCTCTCCCAGTCAGCCACACAGAGAGGAGTCCCCAGCACACGAACCCCCAGCAGTGGGAAACCGTCTCTCAGGACGGCAGCATCTGCTCTGAGCTCCTCCGCTGGCTGGTTTGGAAGTTAGTTGCCCTGTAATTGCCAGGAAACGGTTGCAGAGAGCACCTCATTTCTGAACACAAGGCCATACATCACTGCAGGAATGAGAAGGCAGAGGACCGATTCAAAAAGCTCCTCCGCTCTTTCATTTTAACACGGACATTTCCAAAAGGCTTCACCTTTCATGTTGCGGTGTCTATTCTTATGGCTCTGTGGGGGAGGGGGGGGGGGGGATGAGTCAACCTCCACAATGCTTAATTAAGATGGACTGCAAGAAAAACTGAAACATCTGAGGTCACCTGTTGTGCAACATGGACCACCGCTGTTGAATTGCAATAAGTCATGGCGCTCTGTTACTAATCGAATAACTTGACCTGCAGGTAAGAGAATATAGAGAGACCATGAAGCTATTCAGTGGTCCATCATTATGTGTGTGCACTCATAATGAGTCAAATGGCATCTACTATGACAGACTGGATTTATACAGATTTATTTTTTAGCCAAGGCATTCATGTTTCCCCCGTTTCATATTTCCTTTGAGTTGAAAGAGGTGGGAAAAAAGCAGGAAGAGACATGACACGAGGGAGGGGATGGTGAGAAAGAGAGAGCGAGAGAGACGACATGATGCAACCGTGACCCCAACCAACCTCTCTTCTCACTGGAATTTGTTTCCTCTTATTCCAGTCTACCGCCGCCCCTCCACCCATTCCATTCACGTGCACCATCAACAGCTCTGTACAGACACACTTAGCTCTTGTAATCTAGTAGAACTAGCCTTCATCAATATAATTATTTTCAATATAAAACGGACAAAATCCTCACCTATAAGAAGAAAAGTGTATCGTCCAGCTGAGTCGAACTTAGTCGATTTTTTTGCTTTTTAGCTTCGCATTGAAAATGCGGAAGGTTATGTTTTGATCGCCGTGTATTTGTTTATTTATTTATTTGTATGCGTGTTATTCGCAAAACTCAAAAAGTATTGAACCGAATCGCATGAAATTTGGTGGGATGATTGGTTATTATACGGGGACCATTTGATTAGATTTTGGGATCGATCGGGTCAAAGTCAAAGGTCATGAACAGGTCAAAATCTTCTTGAATCGCATGAAATTTGGTGGGAGGATTGGTTATTATCCGGGGACCATTTGATTAGATTTTGGGATCAATCGGGTCAAAGGTCAAGGTCATGGAAAGGTCAACATCTTTTTTTTTACCATAGCATGATACATTTTTGTCCAATTGGCATGCAAGTAATGCCAAAATGTTCATAATTCAATGACCAATCTTGTGATATGCGAAGGCATGTGCTGTACCGAGTGCCCATTCTAGTTTTGTTTTTAAACCTATTTTATTTTTTGGTCCACTTGGGCAAAAGAAAATTGGAAACACTACATTGACATATAGTCAACATATAAAGTAGATATTGCCGATATGCATTGAATCCATAACCTTGCATGCACTATTTTGATTTCAATAACTGCGTATGTTAAACTCATGTTAAAACCACACCTTAATTGTGCAGATACATCTTCCTCCCTCGCCACGGCCAGCAAAGAAAGCTCCACTCACTGGCTACTGGACACAGTAATTCCATGCGAACGTCAACACAACAATCCGCCCCAAATCCACAGAAATATCCAGAGATTAGCAGAGAGCGACACTGATTCCAGTCTCACAATCCCAAACTCCAGCACACACACACACACACACTTGCACACAAACACCCCGTCCCCGCATCATACGACAAGTCTGTCCGGCTGCCAGGGAGTTCCAGCCAACACTCTCCGCCTCCGCCAGCAAACTCCGTTCTGCCCCGGCTCCACTTTTCAAGACTTCACTATCTCACTATCATCTAATTGGCTGAAAACAGAGCAGGTTGTCATTCTTTTCAGAGGAATGCTTTGGAAATCCAAAAACAACTTCCCATTTCGTTAACTTACACCAACAACTCAATTAAGCCCTATATTGAGAGAATCTGTGAAGCTTTGTTTTTTTTTACGTGTAAATTAAAGCTCAGCCAGCACTCGCCTGAAATGGAATGAAATCTAAAACATCACGTTTGTCATTTTTCAACAAATTCCCCCAAAAAGTTGTCAAGGGAGATTTTATTTTAGTCGAGGCCTCGTTCAAACTGACAGTGAAATGGTCACACGTGAGAACAACAAAGACTTTGGCAACAAAACACAAGTTTATTCAAGCTCTGCCGCGGCTTTCCCCCTCCGCCACCCACCGAGCAGCGGCGGTGGGGATGTGGACTCAGGGCTAAGCGCTCCCCGGATTTGGCTCGACAGGCCCTTATTGACCATGCTGACTCGCCCCTAATCTACACACACACACACACACACACACACACACACACAACTGTGCATGTCTTTACGATAAATGTAGATCATTCTGCAAAAATATAGATGCAACACACACAAGTACTACATGCACGTATGCACACACAGTCGAATCCCACAAACACACACACACACACACACACACACAGACACAGGATCCTTTTGAAGAGAGAGAGCGACCGAAGAAAAAAAGGGGGGGCAGTACGGGAGAAAAGAGAAGAGAGGATGGAGGGAAGGGAGGGTGGTGGTGGTATTTATAGACAACAAGTGATGGGATGCCCTGGTTAGTGCACGGCCCACTGAGCCAGATGACAGACGCGCCGCCAAAGGTCATGTGACCGCATTACTCACTGCGGCGCCCTGTGAGAGGGACTGTTGAGCAACAGAGAGGAAGCGGGGAAGAGAGCGAGAGAGAGAGAGATAGGACGAAGTGGAGAATCAGAGGGAGTCAGAAGAGAAGGGAACAGAGGGGGAGAACACGACCCACGAACCCTGCAGGGCCCGTTGCCCGATTTCAGCTGAGCTGGATACAAACAAACTTGTTTGCACTCTTCCTCCAGAGGACGCGCCTCTCTCTCTCTCTCTCCCACTTTTTTGGCACTGACCTCAATTACCCAATGCGGTCCCAACTCTGTTTCATAAACCCAACTGAACAAAAAACTCTGTGCAGACAACGCGGTCCCAACGGGTGACAGCCGGGCCGGTGAGAAAACCCACTTTGGGTTTTTTTTTTTTTTAACAAGAGATGACGTTTCCCCGCGTCATCGCGTGAACGACATGGCGGGCTTTGGTCTAATGACATGCTTCCAAAGAGATCTTCAAAGGAGAGCTGTGGTTACCAAGACAATATCTGCTGCTAGTTTCCCCCATAGATAGATACATAGTTGTAATCCTCCAGATCGGGCACCCCCCCCACACACACACACACACACACTCCCCCTCCGGGCTCTGCAAACACCTCAGAGCCAGGAAGCTCGACCCGAGACCCTGTAAAGCCTCAGACCTGAACCCCATGACTTCTTTGAAGAAGGAGCGAGCAAAGCAGTCGGCAGAAGAGGCGCGATCGTTGCACCGAAGTCGTCTGAGAAGAGACGGAGAAATGCAAGAGAGTCAACCGAGAGATACAAAGAAGGAACAACGCAACGCTGACGCAAGAGAGGGAGGAAGAACGATATGGGTTTTGTAGATTGTCAGACTTTTGAGACACACACACAAACACGCCGTGCCACAACACCACATAAAAGAGCTCTTGTATGGGCAGCTGACTGTCGGTGCAGGGTCTCAATCTCTTTCAACTCGCGCTACTTCAAACAGCCCCCTGCATGACGGGGACACTGGGCCCTCAGCGCCACAAACAGAAGGCGGGGCCTCCGCTCAGACACACACCGAAATAAAGGACAACCGTTTGTGCATTTGGTCATTTACATATTTATTTTTTTACACTACTAAGGATCTCATATTATTGTTGTGGTTTTATAAGGCTGGAGGGACATTTGTTGGTTGGTTCTGATCTCAACCGCAATTAGATGGACCACCAGGAAAGTCTGTGCAGACATGAGGATCGTTTCTCATGGCCTTGAGGATCCCTTTTCCTCTAACGCTACAATGAGACGAGCATTGTTTGATTTTTTGACACATATTGGTTGCATTTGGATACAATTTGTTCAGACCGTGTTCCCCAGAGGAGGATCCCTGAATTTACCTTTCAATTTGATTTGGGGATCGACAGACGTTCAGATGGGAAGGATACTGGCATCGATGTGGTTAAAAAGTAACAAGCAAGTGTTGTTGCAGCCTTTCCTTGACTATAAGTAGGTCTGTATTACAAGTAGTTATATGTAACTTAATAATACTTAGAGCTTTTTTTTGAATGTCCAGCCCTCTTTGAACCGGCAAATGACCTAATCAATGTTTACAGGGCTCCAACATCTATTTCAATCTAGCCAAGTCAGCTGAAATTGGGTTACGGGTTCGCAGCTTATTAAAGCAAAGCACTCGCTGTGATTAAACCATCACCACGACTCCTCAGGTTTCTCCCACATACGGGCTGAGAGCGGTGTGGGGGCTGCGATCCCAGGGCCATTACAGTTTAGCCCGGTTGTTGTAGTTGGATTAAGATGTTAGCTATCCCCCGTTAACCTCTTCTCCCTAGACGGGGCTGATCCCGGACCTAACATGGTGAGGAGGGAGACGGAGCCAGATGAAAGGATATTAAAAAAAGGGATAGAAGACTTGGACTCGGCTGATCGTGGTGGTGTGAGACCGGCGCCAAATTAAGCCCGCTGCAGGTTATTTATTTTTTGGTTTTATTTTGTTGTGAGTGCTGTATTGGTTTATGTAGATACAAATGTGTACGGATGGGTGTAGGTAAACTGTGTAGAGACTGTAGATGTATAAATGAAAGGAAACTGAGAGCCATACAAGGGGAGGGGTGGGACGGGGAAAAAGTTGTGTAATGTTTTTGTTTTGTTTTGCCTTGTTTTTTGGTGTATTTTTTCTCCTTGTTTTCATCTTATGTTAAAAAAAAACAACCATCATCCTTGTGTGGTGATTTCTACAAGGTTATACATTTGTATATTTTCTTTTGTAAAATAATATTTTCAGCAAAACAAACTGTAAATGCTATTTCACTCCAAATATTCTGTAAAACAACATTTTTTGTTAATACAAAATAAATAAAAATAAAATAAAAAAAAAGACTCCCGGAGGGCAGAAGGTTAAAGAGAGTAGAGAACCCTCCTTCTCTTTCTCCTTCCCTCATGCATGTTCCGAATGCTAAACACCATGCCGCTCACCAAATTCTCATCCCCTTCTACGTCCTCCTCCTCCTCCTCCTCCTCCTCCTCCTCCTCCTCCTCCTCCTCCCTCCTCCTCCTCCTTCTCTCCCACCTCCTGCACTGCAGAATCACTGATGTGAGGTCTTTTGTGAGAGCGCTGGCCGGCCTCCGCCACGGCTCTGTTACGGCCTGACCACTGACCCACTCACCCGCCTTTCTAAGAGGTTTTAGGGTCATGGGTTCACAACAAGGTGACTCAACTGTGAACGGCGGGTGGCATCCTCTTTCAAAGGGCCCACGTCTTCACCTTTCCCTCTCAAGACTCTCTCTCTCTCTCTCCTTTCTTGCTCTCCTTCTCTTTCCGCCCCCCTGCCCTGCAGCCCTTCTTTCCGTGTATCCTCAGTGACTGACCCGCCGTCTCGGCTCTAATTAGCATAGCATCCCAGAGCGAGGAGAACATGAGGGCTAATGGGGGTTGGGGCCCCGTAACAACACAGAGGGTAAAGCTTCAAGTTTCTAACTGGGGCCATCACCTGACCACATTTACATGGGTTTCTGCAACCAGAATGTAATGCATGATAAATTATTCCTTTTTCTTGGTAGAGGAGGTGAACTGGAGGGTGAAGGCATCAGAATTCCAAGCAGCCCCACATGGGAGGCTTGACTTGTGTCTGCAATGCATTTAGTCTCAACTGGATCGAGGCAGAGGGACACAGGAAGATGAAATACATTCAGTGTTGCAATGTGCGGATCCAAACCGAAATTTTAATCCGATCCATAATTTGTGTTCGAAGCAAAAAATAAAATCTGTTTTCACGGTAGCTGCAAACAATTAATCATGTGTTGTGTTTTTTCGACTCGACTTCAAATACTCGATGGGTGGGCTTTACTACTTCAGGGTCATAATAATAAAGCAAAATAGGAATCCTTTGTGAGATGCATTTCCTCCCACAAGAAGTCGTGGAGAACATCTTTATTTAGGCGTGAGTGAAGGAGCGATTAGAGTTCAGCAGAATTTTCCAACAGCTTAACTGTGCTGCTGGACTGAGAGCTAAGCCGACGCCCCCAAACCCACAGGCCTGGAACATCAACTGCAGCGCGACAAGTGTCATAAAACATGTTAATGTAGGGGGGAAAAAAAGCCCGCCTATGATCGGTTCATTAATCCACACAGATCCACATGTGGACTGACTCACCATTCCATTTCCACAGTCGGTCCCATCAGCCAGCGGCATGTGCTGTGTGCGACATCCTTTGTGGTCCCCCTCTGCGCTGGTACACCAGAGCCTCTTGCACTGTTTCTGTGGGGGGGAACAGATTTGATTTCTTGCCATATCAGCAAAAGAGATTGTTCATACTGTGACACTCTTAAGCTTTTGGGGAAAAGAGTGTGTGATTGTTTTTTGGTTTCTTCAAACAGTATTTCAGTCGAAAATGCATGCCATACATTCTGCGTGGCCATTTACCGATTATCTTTTTTCTACTCTATATTACAACTAAGAGGAAATACAAAACAAATGCAAATAACTGACTGGTTTCATATCTGTTGGCCTTCATGGACAACTGTATCTCAGAGCAGACGACGACTATCTTAGATCTACTTCCACCTGAAGTCTTAATTCATTTTTTTTTTAAAGCGTGGTTTTGCTCGCTTTGATAGCGAGCCAACTTACCATGTAAGGGCAGATTTGGGAACCGGGTCCAAACATCAGTTCACACTGTCTGTTGGCGTTGTAGATTTGACCAGGGAGGAGGGTGGGCAGCTCGTACGTCCTGCCTCCGGGCTCATCGAGGAGGCACTCCCCATAGCCGGTGCTGAAAAAACAAAAAGTAAGAATGCGGGTACAGTAGATGAAGAAAATATTAATAGAAGACGCACACACACACACAAGCCACACTTTCATTTTAACATTTTCAGGATAATCCAGTATTTTCTAACCCAAAAAAAGTATCAAAACGTGTCATCTCTTTCATAAGAGGGCAAAGTAAACCATCCTCAGATGTGTTTTCCCCCTGTGGGTGGTCTGTGAAGTTACCCAACAGAGCGACTGATATCACTTCCCCTCAATGGCCTGTGAGTAAATGCTGCCACTATGAAACTGGAGTCCGGCGCCACGGACTGAATACAAAAGCGTTTTGACACAGACTGAAAAGATTCTGCACGCCGTCCGCGTTTTTATCTGTGCAGAAGAAGGATAAAAAAAGCAGAATTTGGAGAATCCTACAGCACCTGATTAAGTTACATAAATCGTAGCCAGCGCCAGCATTGCGGCGTAATGACAGAGTGCGCGGCGCCGCACCCTGAGCCACGACGCAGCAGCGGAGACAACAAAAGCACAGCTGGACCGAATGTTTGCGCCGACGTCCTGCGTGTAAAGGCGTCGGCCGTCACGCCGGTGAAAAGGCACAAAGTCAAACACGTTAGCGGAGCTCAAAAGGATCTCTTGTTTACTTTTGAGAAAGGAGACTGGCTGATGAGACGCGTATTGATGTGCAATTACACAACATGCCTGCGCCGCTCGGACAAATTTGATCCGCTTCTAAAACACCTGCTCCACGCACGGGCCGGCTAACGTGACGGGCCAATATTTACACCGGATTCTCCACGGTTACGGTGACTTGCTTCTTTCCACGTTTATTTCCATAATGTCATAAACTGCAGCAAACAGTCAGGGGAGAGATCGCATGAGAGGAATAAACCCACAGTGGAGGAGACTGTGAATGAAAACCATGGAGCAGCCTACAGACATTCCCATATTACAGCATCTTTCATCAGTTGGTCATCTGTCTAATCTGGAACCTAATGGAATGATTATTAAGACCAGGACGGACAGACAGACGGAGGAAGAAAGGGTCAGTGTGGTCATTTTGTAATTATTTTTTTTTTAAAATGAAACGAAAAAGAAAAAAGAATATTGGCCGTTTGGATTTGAGATAGCGAAGCAATTCCTCTCTGGCACGAGAGAAGATTGCACACCTGGCAGCCATTGGGGGAAACTTGAAAGTCAGTTTATTTATAAGATGACTTTTAGCGGGCTGTTGTGCGCTCGTCGTAAAAGAGACTAAACAATAATAGTTTCCATGCACGCCATACTGGGTTTCCTTCCGCAAGCAGTGCGAGAAGACGACTCCGATGTCAGATTGATGTTATTTTGCAGAGGAAACGACTCGGAGCATCACTTGATCAAACGGCTCCAAGTAAACTGCAGCCATGCGGTCATGTTTGAGTTTTGTCTCTGACAGAGTGGACCGATTATAGCACAGAGAGATATAGGACAGGGTAATGACCGAGGTTTAGTTGAATTTGGAGCAGCATCCCGACAATAAAGATCTATCTTGATTTTATTCAGGCGAGACACTCATCAGAAATATTGTTTTATAATGCACTTTTTGGAGATTTAGGGCTATTTTGCTTTCACACTACGTCTGGTCGTTCTCTCAGACTAGTGGAAAGAAAACTTCCTAAATACACATCCAGGTGTTTATTTTACTACACTATTGACTTCTGTAGATCTATCCTGAGTTTACAAAAAGTTTGCATTAGATATTGCCTCATTTGCATATTTGCAAAAAGAACATTTGTCTAAATGTGAGTGATCAACTGGGTAGGTGTCAGGGTAATAATTACCCTGAAACCTCCACTTCAGTAGCACTTACACCCTGTAACTTCCTATCTGTGTTCTTTAAAGCTTTTTAAATGAGGGGTTTGTGCATACAGTATATCACCATGACAACATTGTATTGATAAAAACATGGCGAAAATGTATTTTGAATGGCTGTTGACAGTATTTTCAGATGTATGTTGTGATAAAAAGAGATACTTGAACTTCCCTCTGTAAAAACCTGCCTCACTTGCATATTCAAACCTTTTCAGTAAACGTGTAACTGTATTACCGTAAGTAATCCACTGTGGAAGTTACATGGCAACATCTATTAGTCCAGTTTTCTTACCATTTTCACTTGTCGGATTAAGTATTTAAAATGTACTTCACATGGAAGTTCATAAAAGTAGCAGTTTGGCTAATTTTTGAGGCGTGTAATGGAAAATGATAGGGCTTGCCCCCTACCACTGATTACGTGGTTTTAAAACCCAGCCAACACAACAATTAGTGTGTGGCAACAGCCAAAGATTTTCATTTTACTTTTATATTTGGATTTTGAGGCTTAAATCAAACGGATCTGTGAGAAAGGGAAATGAATGGTTGCTTTATGTAGCAGTTGATGCAAAAATAACGCCGCACAACAGCAGGACGCTTTTCATCAGCGCTCAGGTGCAGGAGTTCAGTGCACATTATTACAGCAACAGTGGGATAGAATGGGGGGGGGGGGGGGGGAATCCTTTTGAACGAGGGGGGACGTTTGAGCGGCGCCGCGGCCTTTCTCTTTTCTTTTCTTTTTTAACTGGTAGCAGAGTTGTGCAGATTGAATTTGCTCTTCAGGGAGAATGGCCAGTCACAACACTGACATACTTGACCATCGGTTGGCCCAGTGAGCGGGACCAGTGCTGGAGAAGGAGCACTTTGAATCAATGCTCCTCTTTGTCGGCCCGGGGACGGATTTCAAAAGCACTTGGATGACGCTCTCGTGGGTCTTTTCCCACCGCTGTGGCTCCCACACTGAAACGCTCTCTTCATACCTGCATTGTTTGATATATATCCCATATGGTTAAACAAATGTTGAAGTGTATCATGAACGCATTTTCATATTTACGTCGCACTCTTGGTTTGGTGCAGTAATTTCCACGAAAAAAAAGAGGAAAAAAAACCCCCACAGCTGTCATGGACCGTGCCAACTAATAAAAGCGAAAGTTCTGCCCAATCATAGTGGCTGGAAACGCTGTTAAACACAACCGTAAAGCTCCAATACGAGGCGCTGCCCGACAGTGATGCATGTGGTCAACAAGGCCGTCCTTTGTGAAGGCCTCCACAATTAACAGAGGAAAGGAGGCAAAGATTGAAGGGTCGTGTCCTGGGAAGATATAATTATAACTGACATTTCCCATCTTAAAGGGAAGCCTTTCACCGGGATCAGTGACCACAGCGCAGGTTAGGAATTGCTGAATGAGCCGTTGCCCCGTGCTACGGGGGTTTCGTGTGTGGAAAGCAGGCGAGTGACTGGATTACTGTTTGCCCGGCGTCTTGAGAGCACGGCCCTGTCGGCGCGGGGGAGACGGCCGAGGGGCTGCGAGAAGATCCATTGCTCAGGTCATCTGGAGAAGACCCCTCGGATTCAAACAGGAAATACTCTTTCAACAGCAGGCAATAACAAGTCGACACAGTTTACGTTGCACTGACCTGCCGACAGAGCACCGCGAGAGACGTTGCAGCAGTTTGTTTAGTCGGCCACGTCACAACAAGTGAGAAAGTTAATGGCAAACTCAAAGTGTGGACGTGATAATATGAGATTGGAGGAGAAATATATATACTTTTCTGAAATGTTTCGATGATAAATCAGGTTTAAAACTGAGGTAAGCAGGTACCTACTCTAGAAACTCCGTGATGTACTTGCGGCTGCACTTGGACCACGACCAGGGATTGGTGTCATAGTTGAGGGTGGGAGCCATGACGTGGTACTGGTGCTTCATGCCCGCCTCCCGACACTTTGGGTTGTCATCGTGAGGCATGTTGAACCTGGTGCGGAGAGGGAAAAACCAGAGGGGGGGTCGGTTGGGTCGAGAGGGATACAGGGAATACACACAGTGATTATCAGCTGCTTAATGGCTCAGCCGTAACACGGAGGATACATGTCACAGGATTTACATTCAGACCCGTCGGGCCGCCACAGACGCGTGTGAATAACACCATGCACACAGCTTACTCTGTATCGGTCTTTTTCTTGTTTTATTTCTATATATACACCCATGTTTTGGTCTCACCCAAAGCTGTATACAGTAGAAAAAACAAAAAGGCTTAAATAAAACTCCTACTGGCCAGTTGTTGGTGCGGCTTTTCAGGTAAAAAGCATTCTTTGATCATCATGGCCAACATGCTAGTGAGAACCACATCAGAGAGGTCAAAGGTCACCCTCTGACATTCTCAAAGAGCTTATATATTTGAAGCCACCCCTCTTTATCAGTGACCCATTTTTGTCTTTTTTAGGGCATCTGCAGTATTTGATGGCCATGCCCCTCTAATACCTCCAATAGGGGCAGAAACAATGTGCATCAACACACACACGCAAGGAAATGTTACTTGAATTGAAACATGTAAAAGTACGAACAATGACAATTCCTCAGATTTGAGAAGCTGGAACCAGCAAATGTTTGTTATTTATAATAAATTACTTCTAAAGCTTACAAGCTTATCAAAGTAGTAGGCAGTTAATTTTCTGTTGATTCACTAATCAGTTAATCAGCAGATTGTTTCAGCGTTATAAACATTAAGACAAGAGTCTTCACAGAGAAACAGCTGTGTAATTTAAAGAACACAGCATGGCATCTGCAGATTAATGAATTACGGCACGCTGAATGGAGTTTGGCCGTCTCATAAAGCAAGTTGATCACGTCCAGAATAGCACGGACCAAAGCAGATGTGCTGTGTTGTGCTGCGGTTTGGCGTATTACCATAAGTACATGTCTATGTACACACACACAGGGACCCATGCAGCTGTACGATGTCTAAGATGTTTACAACAGGATGAGGGCCAGTCCTGGGCTCTAGACTGTGGCCGAGGGTCAATCCATGCCGCCACACGAACAAGAACTAGCAATGCTGGCATGAGGCCCACCCTACAGGGGCCGAGGGCCTGAAGGCAAACACCCAGGGAATAATTAAGCCCCTGGCAGAGTAATGAGCTCTGCACATACACCGAGCTGCTGGCTAATGCCGACAACATCAAACCGGGCTCAGATGGTATTTGCACTGTTAACTACGAACTGTTCTTTGGAACAAGTTTAAAATGACAACAAACAGCTCGCTACTTTCTTCTTTTTAGGTTTTCTCATTATCGTAAAAATGTATTTGTGACAAACAACTTGTACTCTTTTCACACATTATGAAGATTTAGTTGACCCTGATCTGATGGGAAGAAATGAGGATATGGACTGAAAATCCTGAGAAGAGACCCTTTTAGTGTAATTAGGTCGTAAGTCAGGATATTTTGTGGCTCCCTGTTGGGCATCCTCAAGGGCCAGATCAATAGAGGAGTCCATTCCAGCTGGATGGATCCTACCCCAGCACTTAATTATTATCATCCAGGCTGAAATGTGATGAGTTAGGGTCCACTCACGTATAGTGAGAGCTCTCAACAATACAAGCTGCTTTGTTTTCTGTCCATCCTTCATGCCATGCCGTCATGCAATGGGATTTTCTGTACGACAACGACGTATTTCTGAGCTGAAATGCCCATAAATATCGAGTAAAGTACGAGTTGGAGCAAACAGCGCAGTCTGCAGGAACAGCAATTATCAGCACATCAACAGAGTCGGAGCTCAGTGACAACTCTCTCCACTGGAAGAATGTGTGAGCGGAGACAGAGGAGGAAGAAGAATATCTTTCATTCTTCACCATTGGCTCACACGACACTGATCCCGTTCAGTCGCCGACACCCACGGACCGGAAAAGAAAATCTCTCACTCGCTTCCACGGTTCATCTTTAATTTGTTTGTAACACATGCCCTCGCCGAAGAAGCTGCAGGCGCGTTACACTTCACATCTCAGGCTCGCAGTGCTTCTTAATTGCACCTCATTTAACTGAACTGGATTACAAGTTATCGCATTAGTCAATAATTCCGTCTAATGGATGTTTGGCAGACACACCTCTCATAAGAGAGATACCGTGATGAAAGTGCACGGCTTGGTCATTTGGATACATAGGAGTCTTTTTTTACACTTCACAAAAGTGGAATTATTAGCTTGTTGTGAAAAATCAGTCAGACAGGCGTGTTGAGAGAACACACCAGATACATATGACGGCACTGTGACATCCTCGGGCGGTTTTATCAGTCTTTGCGGCTGATACCAGGAAACCAGCGAGCTCCCGAATACTAAACAGAATATTTAGCCTTGCTCCGTCTGATAAAGTCAACGAAGTATTTACTGTACATAGAGTAACAGAAAACCTGCAACCTTGCATTTTGTGCCACGTCTCCACAATGAGTTTCATCCGAGCGGTCGTCCACTCAAGACAAAGCTCCGACACCTTAAGGGTTAACTTATTGGAGCTGTACAGGAAGGTATTAAAGGCTGGCATGTTATTAAAAGTCCAGTTTTCACTTTATTATGTTTTGCACCTGTGACTGCTGCGCCCTACGTCTCTTGATAAGAGGGCTTTTGTTAGTCGAAGCACGCTGCGAGGGCCGAGTTTGAGTGTGAGTGTGTGTGTCTGTCTGTGTGTGTGTTCTGTGCTGCAACTTACACATGGCCCAGCTCATGAGCGATGGTGAAGGAGGCACTAATTCCATTTTCCTCACTGATGGAGCAGCTCCGGAATTGGTCGCACATGGTCCCCAGCTCTGCAAGCCCTACAGGGACACGTAGACACCCAGAAAAAAAACACACATGCACATGAACACAAACAGAACCGTTTGAAAAATATTTCCTGATGCTCGATCGCCAAAGGCAAAGAAACCATCAAAATGTGTATTCTATAAGAGAGTAGCTCCCTCCATCCCCTTGTTTCTCACCCTCTGTTCTGTCTCTAGAATAGTATTAGCTGACAGCTTGTCATAAAGTCATTACCACACAGTATACGAGCGGTGCTTACAGGAGCGAAAAGTTAATTGGAAAGGGCTTGAGGTGGAGATATATTTGTAAAAGTGAAAGGCAAAAGTTTACCTAACGTGTCACATTTATCTTTGGCGCGGCAGATGTCCTCCCTGAAACAAGTAAAAACAAACGCAACGCTGTGAGACACTTTTCGGGTTTTCGTTTTATCAAATTGGCTTTGAAAAGCGAGGATGGGAGACGAGTGTGTACCTGGTGATGAGGAGTGCCGTGTCATGGTGCGAGGGATGGCTGTCATCCTTGAAGTTTTGGGTCTGCTGCCACACACAGAAGTTGTGGAGCGTCGTGGCGGCATTGAAGCTCACCGTGGGCCCTTCCTGTTTTTGGTGAAACAACATTGCGGACGTGACCAAAAAAAAGCGGGAAAACATATTGTAATGTAGCCGAGTAATCTTCAAATAAAAAAATAAAAAGGATAAAAATAGGGATATCTCATATTTTTTAACCTGTTTTATGATCTAATTTCAGTAATTTGGAGATACTGGACATGATAAAGTTTGACTTACTTCATTAATCAACATGGGTTAAGATCAGGAGCCCTCTTAGGGCTTTCCAAACAATTTCAGTTCCCTTTAATTGAACTATTTAAGAATCAAACCCACTACAGTGAGTCTCTCAGGCAACCTCTGGTTCGCAGGTGGCTAGCTGCCTCACTATAGTATTGTTTGTCCTCCATGGAGACCTCTCTTGAGACTTGAAACTGACAAGGCAGGCAGTGTCCTTTCAAAACGAGCCCCTCGGAGAAAAGGCCAGGCCAGGGACACCTGCACTGACGTCAGCCATATCGGGGAGAGCTTGATACAGGTAGCATTCAAGCCCGGCACTCACCTGTTCATTGTGGACGATGACGAGCTTGACAATCATGATGTTGATGAGGTTTCCGACGCTGGGGTCCCTGTACACTGCTGCTACCTGTAACAAAGACAAAACACACAGACAAAAAAATGCAAAACCTCCACTGACCTGAACCAGAGCACAGATAGGGACGGTCTGAAAGTCTACTTCTCTTCACTCAATACGCGGAGTGAGAAAATACAGCGATTGCTTTTTTGGTTTTTTTTCTGCTTAAGCTCCATGAGGTCTAATCAAAATAGCAACAGTTAATTCAAGAAACAAAAGAAAAAGTCTCCTTCAGGGTATGTTAAATCAACAGGGTAATACAACCAATACCAATTCCCCCACAGACCTTGGCATGGAAAAGATCAACTGAAATCTGGACCCAGCAACAAACGTAAAACCCCCAGTAAAGCTGAAGCACAGAGCCCCTCTGTGAGGACAGCAACACATTCCCTCTGTAGTCTTTCCCCTCCACTTGTCTTGCCTTTCTCGTGCACCCCTGTCACGGTCGGCCAGCAGTCTCCTGAGGCCTCCTAACAGGAACTCATTAGGCCACTATAAACATTTAGCTTGTCTTAGCCTGGGGGAGGCGAACGTGGTGCAGGCCTGTCCAGTGTGGGCAAAGGGAGTCTGCCTTTGCAATGCTCAAAGTCCAGCTGCAACACAGGACATTGTTCTGTATCCTCTCGCCCTCACGTATGTTATTGTGTGATCAGTGCGAGAGCCAGAAGGGAGTCTACGACGGACCACCACTACAGTATCTCACTCAGCCCGTGAGCTCAAAACAAGCTCTGACGGTACAAAGTAATGTCAGCAGGGCCAAACCATCAAGGACACGGGGGGGAGGGTATTATTGTTAATACTTCTGTGAATCTTTGGGGAGAAATTACATGAAAAGGATTCAAGGCTCACGTTGTTCGATAACACACGTTGCTACATGTTGTGCGTTGTTTAAGGATGGCTGATATTTTTGAAAGAAAATATGACAAAAATGGGCTGATTTTAAGAAAGAGATCTTCATGGATCAAGGAAAACATTCATTATAATGTGAAGAAAAGAGATTCCGCTCCATGAGGCAGAGACAACCTCGTGATGTGTATCATCATGACACTTGTTGTTATTCAATATAATGCAATACTGAAAGCAGGGCGCTATATTGCAATGTTTTTAATCTAATATCAATTGAATGTCAACTTTAAATGGATTGTCAATGTGCTGTTTTAATATCTCCTTACACCCCTGTGATGACGTATTTCTAAAATCCAAGCTGCTGTGTGTGTGTGTGTATATATGTCTAAACCACTGTTCTGCAGACTTAAAGAGAGCAGAATTAATGTTTTGACTTTAAACATGGCACTAAAAACTGGGCTGGCACATTCAACACAGACTGAACCCTCACAAACTTATTTAACACTACGGACAATCATTACTCCCTCGTTTGTCAATGAGTGCTTTGAGCGGTCTGTCATCCTAGAGCGAGACACAAAGCAGAAGGTACACACAGTCCACTGCAATTTATAACCTATCGTGCTTTGACACGACTACTCTCATATATGCAGAGACAGTCAATTTGTTACTGACTGCATTTCCAGGCTGCTCTCTCAGTCAGATATGGGGCTCACAATGAGGTCAAGGTGCTGAGTCAGGATTTGACCAATTAACTGGACCACTGTCGTTGAAGCAGCAGCATGCTCGGGTCACATTAGGGTTTACGACCAAAACGTCAAAGAGTAACATCTGAGGCTGGAAAAACACAGACCTGGACCGGGGGATTTAGTTCCATATTTCTTAACCAAATTTCATAACACATCTTGCCTCCGTTATGCCGTTATGAGACAGCTTGGGTTTTATTTGCTGCAGGTTTTGAGGTGTCAGTTTCTGATATTTTGGCCACAAATTTAAATATTTCACTGTTTTCACTCGTTCCTGAGAGCAATGAAGTCTGGAATATTTGCGTTAAATGTTTCCAACTGTGTGGAATAAATTACTTCCCCTCCATCGGATGTTTGTTGCGTTTCAAATTTTGTAGCCAGCAAATAATCAGTTTGAGTTCAACTTTGGTCCACAATACGGGGCTCTCAAGTTTTGAAGACAGGCAAGAGTGACATTTCCATCAGCACCCCCCCCCCCTCCCCCCACACACACAGAACGAAATTTTCGGATATCAGTCAGTCGCGCGCAATTCCAGGATGCTTTATTTTCATTGGTTGCCGGATTAAATCTTACCCAGATACAACAGATACGGGTTTTTTTCTGATTGGCTGATAAGTGGCTCCTCACAGCAGAACTCCAGGGGAGCGCTTGATTCCTCCACGGTGAGGGCAGCGCGGCCAGCTCATATTGGCGCACTGCGGCACATTAAAACATTAAATAGCCGAGAGTTTTTTTCAGCGTGAGAAATACGATGTGTGGCGGGAGTGCGTGACTTAAGACCGAAATGCGTGAGTCTCACGCTCAATGCGTGACACTTGAGAGCCCTGACAATAAAACGTGAATGTACGGTAACAGGCTAGCATTAGCATGTTCTGAGGTGGCTGGCGTGCTAGCAGTTAGCTGGCCAGTTAACCAACTAGCCTGAAACTCGTCGTGATGTCAGAGCTTTAAGCATCATTTATTTCACAAAGAAGACAGGATGAATTGTGCTGTGCCACTTTCTCTTGTGTTCAGGTCTTTACAATGGAGGAGGTCTCAGGAAACATGGACAGACGCGACAAAAACGAGCCTAGCTGCACGGCTAGACACCAATGCAGGTAGAACTAGAACGGACACTCGGTAGAGCGCATACCTTCGCATATCACAAGATTGGGCATTGAATTATGAACATTTTGGCATTAGTTGCATGCCAATTGGATAAAAATTGACCGCGCTATGGTAAAAAGAAGATTTTGACCTTTTCATGACCTTGACCTTTGACCCGATCGATCCCAAAATCTAATCAAATGGTCCGCGGATAATAACCAACCATCCCACCAAATTTCATGCGATTCGGTTTAATACTTTTTTAGTTATGCGAGTAACACGCATACAAATAAATAAATAAATAAATACACGGCGCTCAAAACATAACCTTCCGCATTTTCAATGCGAAGGTAAAAATGCACGTTTGTTTTTTGAGACCATTCAAAATGATGATGCACATCCATCTGTGTACGAATGACACACGAGCGTGGGTGTATACACATTTCCCCAAACTCATATCAACATTGAGACAAAAAATATTTTTTAGAAAACATTGTTTCACTTACTACTGACATGATTGTTAGGATGTAGTGTTCTAGGTTGCGCCCATGGTGACGCACCATCTTGGCATCCGCCGTCACCATCAGCTCGACGTAGCGAGGGTAGGAGAGGAAGCGCTTGCGTCTGCGTGGGGCTTTGGGCGGCGTGCTGGTGGAGCTGTTGTCGTGAACGTGCTGATCATCGATGGTGGCTCTGAGAGAGTCCAGCTCCTCTCCCATACTCCATATATTCTCAAAAGCAACCGGCTTCTTGGAGTTTTCTGTTTGAAGAAAGAAAACTGGTGAGTGATGACGTGGAGAGGAAGATATTTATTGGATCATTTAAAATAAAGATCATTTGGGTGAGTTGTATGATTAAAGACTAAAATTCTTCCACGAAGGCATTTCAGGAGAGAGCGTGGCACATATACGGTTAAAAGCCGAGGGTTTTTAGCTTAGCTGAATTCCAATGACATAACAAAGCACGCTGGACTTCTATGGCAAAAAAATCCATCATAAATTAAATCATTCCAGTGCTAGGGGAAACAATTGTACCAAGAGACACGAGGTCAGTGGTGAGCTTTGAGAATACGGGTTTCCAGGTCAGGCAATATGCATGAAAAAAAAACAGAAAATCCCAGAGACTTGCCGGATATAAAAAATACTCGATTTATCCCACCTCTCTGAGCCTGGAAACGTATCATCTGAAAATTAAGTAAACATGTGGTCCACCGTGATTCTAGGAAAAGCCAGATTGAAACATGTCCCTTCATAGGCTGTGTGAGCAACACTTTCACCACCAGCCACATAGAAGATATACTGTGGATACTCTCAGCTGAAGTGCATGTGTTGAGCTGGCCATGAGCAGTGGATTCCTTCACCATGACAGAGGGAAGTTTAAAGATGTAGATAGAGGCTGAGACACAGAACGCGTTCAGAGATTGTTTCATGTAGACAAATCTGCAGGGGTTAAGGTGGATTTAATTACATGTACACATATGTGTTTCCTAAGACTGTCGCCTTTTGAAAAGTGTTTGGCAAAACCACAGGGAGAAGGAGGGGATTTCTGGTCTCCACACAGGCAAGCTTCGAATTGCTTTAAAAAGGTAATGAAAGCATGAAATCATAAATTAGTTTGGGACAAATAGCTGCGGCATTATTCTGTAACTGACCAGCAAATCAGCCCGCGCTGGAAAACACACTGACGGATTTTTTTATGAAGAGAAATCTCTTCAACACCATTGATCAAGTTAATGACAAACACATCAAAAATCATCTGCGTATTTGGAAACGGCAACATGTTTCAACCGCAATCAACTATTTATTAACATTGGAAGGATTTCAATAACAGTTTTGTGTTGTAACATCTGAGGACCGAGTATTTGCACGCATGCAAGCTATTGTGTTGTCCAGATTTGCAGCAATGCTTCGCCATATGTGATGTGGTGTAAAAAAGGACTACTTGCAGCAGTGGCTGCCATCTCTCAGCCACAGAACGAATTGAAGAGGCTACCCGACAATGGGACAGATAAATGTAGCAGGAGTGAATGGTAAATCATGCAAATACACAGACAGCTGGAAAGGCACAGTCGTAGTTATTTGATAAGCTCGTATTCCTTTGTGACTAAAATGCATTACTGTAATTTTCTAAAAAATGGGCGGGGTATTTTTCCCATCTATTGTTATCCACATACTTAAATTGATGTGCCCCAAATGCACCCAGCACGGTTATATTCACATCAACCGTCATAGCATTCTCCAGTGTTTGTGTTGCTTTGAAGGAAACATGGATATTCATGGGAATGAACATTTTTGAGGAATGAATGAAACATAAAATGACATTTAGCATTTGTGTGAATGTCAGTATTTACGAGCCACGCATAGTTTGCAGTCCGTCATCCTAAACAACCTACTCAACTTTGGATAACCCGGCTATAGTGAAGACTTCTATTGTCTTCTGTAAACTCAATCTTTCCAGACAGTAACAGAGAGACAGATTGTGTCCAACCGTTAGGTCAGAGGAAAGCAACAAAAAAAAGAAAAGTAAACTTGCTGAGCGTGCCGAGATTATTCAAGTGATGCCCCCAGTGGGCACACGAGGCGGAGCGTGACTCCCTGGCACGAAGACGCACAACTCT